>NC_057718.1:81416863-81505073 GCF_004010195.1 Chiloscyllium plagiosum
CCAAACCCCCCAGCTTTTATATATATATATATATATATATATATACACACACATACACACACATATACATACATCCCTCATATATACATAAAATAATAAAAGAAAACAACCCTAAGGGAGGGGAGAAAATCAAATCCCTCTCCCCACCCCCCCCATGATAATATTAAACAGTAAGATAAGAGAAAAAAAAGGGGAGGATATAAACCAAAGCCGGGGGAAAGGCAAACCAACATCCATTATGTCTTACAGTTTATCTAAGAGAGTCCAAGAATTCCTTCGCCTTTTCTGGCCATCCGAAGTTATATACGGATCCTTCATGGTTAAAGCGTAGCGTCGCTGGGTAGCGTAAGGAGTACTGAATATTTAAGTCCCTTAAACGCTTCTTCGCCTCGTTGAATGCCTTCCTCTTTCGGACCAGAGCTGGGTAAAAGTCCTGGAATAATATGATCTTGGATCCTTTATAGATCATAGCTTGGGGGTCTTTTCCAAGATTTCTAGAGGCTTCTAGGAGTCTCTGCCTCTCCTTGTAGCTCTGCAGCCGGAACAGGACCAGGCGTTGGCATTGGTTCGAGCCGGGCCCGCGTATTGCGACCTGGTAGGCCCATTCTACCCTTACCTGGCCTGATCTAGCTTCCAAATTTTAAAGCTGTGGCAGCCACTGCTCGAGAAAGACTGTAAGCTGGCCTTCCTCTTCCCGTTCGGGAAGGCCCAGCAAACGAATATATTTTCGGCAACCTCGATTTTCGAGGTCATCAGTGTGATTCCCTAAGGTCCGGACTCGCTGTTCGAGAGTCCGGACGTGATCCACGGCCAATTGAGCTGTAGTTTCGGAGGTCGCGGCCTTTAACTCCGCCCCTCCGACTCGGCGCTTGATTTCTTGGATGTCTCGGTCGTGCTTCTGCAGCGCGGCAGAGAGTGAGTCCCATCGATTTCGGGATTCTTCGATGAAATCGTCGATCTTCGCGCCCATCATTTCTACAAGGCTTGTCACCATAGGTAAGTCCCCCGCGGCAGCTGTGGATGCCTCGGCTGCAGCTGGAGAGGGTGGGGGAGGGGTTCCTGCATGTTGAGAGCTGCGGGCTCCCTTCCCTTTAGTCATTTTTACTAAAGATTAGATTGTTTAAATTTGATATTAAACAACTAATTAAATTAAACAGCTATTATAAATAATTTGGTAAGTGTGGTGGGGGTGGGTGACCCACTTTACCCAAGTCTTGGGAGGAGCACTGTAGACTCAGACTTGCTGGGTCGCCGCCATCTTGGATCTCCACATGGATCAGTCTTGGAGAGACCAGCTCAGCAATCACATTCTGGGTGGCAAGGCATTTGGGTAATCTTCCTAATCAAGTACCAGTAAGGGCCCTTAAGTGGTCAATTAACAATCACATATCAGCCTTAGAGAGAGATCCACCTATTCCGGCCAGCTCAGCAACCTGTGCCTGGGTCTCCACTTGATCTGACACATAAGATGGAGAATACACCAGCACCAGTGAACACCTCCATGATGGTGCTGTTGAGTACAGATGATCTGCCAGCCTCTGAAACTATCTGAACCTCTTGACTTCATGAATGATCTGCAATTAAATGGGCAATTTTCCTTGTTCTTCATTTCTGGTAATTCTCAATGGATGGGATGTCAGCCCACAGGGCCCTTGATCCTGTGCAGAGGATCAGCCACTGCCTTGCCAAGTGGTTAATAACGCAGCAGGATATCTCGCCAGACTCTTAGCAGTTCTCCAGCTGTTGCTGAAGACCTCCATCATCGCTACAAGATTCTGCCAATGTTATCTCCACCTGATTATCTATATGGATCATCTGTCTAACATTTCACTTGGAAACAGGAATTTGACAGTTGTAACTTATTAATTTTAATAATAAAAAGAAAATAAAGTATTTTGGATCAAGTTTCTGTCATTCATATATTTATAAACAATTTATACATCTGAAGTCTTCAATATGGTTCAACATTAATTATTTTTCAAAATTGTGTCTTCCAGGCAGAAGGAGAAGATAACCTTAAGAAAATGCAGCTAATGGAATTAGCAATACTGAACGGCACTTATAGAGATGCCAACATCAAATCACGTAAGGATATGTTGGGTTTCTCGTCCCTCGTATGACCATTCTACAAATTGTAGAATATTTAACTTTGAGACAAACCCAGCAAGATGTTGAGGCTGGTGATTTCTGTAATGAATATCTAGAGGGGATGAAAACCTGTAGAAAGTTAAATATGTTACAACATATGCTTTAACTCAACAGAAACAGCCAAATGCAGATTTCTCTGACTTCAAATAAATTGCTAGGTTTAAACATAGAAGGTCCAGCCTTCCCTCCCACCCCCTTCTCACCACCCCTTTACAGGGAATGCTCAGGAAGGTGATGAATCTCAATGCAAAAATGAAGCTACAGTAGACGAGTCGACAAAAAAGTTATTTGCTTCTTGAAATAAGTAACTAACTGGCAAATGTAATTCCAAATAAAATGTGGTGCTCAATCACAGAAATTCAAAGTTATTTTCTGCCAATTTGATCAACTTCCAAAATGAACAAGCAAAGATTATGGATAGCATGAAGTAACACTGAGCACCTATTTGTACTATATATATATATAATTCTTTTGCTTGGCTGTCACACAAAAAAAATTAACATGCAAATATTTAAGAAAACATTCTATAATTAAGGGGGCTGGTTAGCTCCGTTCACTGGATGGTTCAGAAGAATGCCAACAGCACCAATTTGATTCCTGCTCCAACTGAGATTGTCCAGGCCTGCTTGCTGTGCCTCTTGAGAGTTGAAAGCAATTTCAAAGCACAAAAGAAATTGCAAAATAATGGGCTCAATTTGAAGTAGCAGCACGCAGTGAGCCAAGGACCTACCTTTGGACAGAGCACTCATGGCATGACATTGCATAACTCTCCTACCAATGTGAATTTTTATTGTTTTCTGCAGGAATTCACTTGTTGATTTTTGGCCTGATAGTTGATGAAAAAAGGCTCACTATTAAATTGCTGTTTAATGGGCAAATGATGCTCATTGATAGGTTATAATATGTGCCAGTCCAGTGCTTTACTTCCCTTTAAATGGCGTTAAATATCAAAGAGGAGGGTGCCCAGCTGTCTTCCATTTAAAATTGCCATAAGCTCAAAGACCAAAAGTAGAAGGACATCTCCACATAAAATTGAAAGAATATGGTATAAGCAAGTGTTTGGAGGCTCAGTAAAGTGAACACCTGGGATTCAAATTTTTAGGGTATTTTTGTTGCATTTTAATTTCATATCAGATGATTGATAGGATTGTTACTTTATGATCACTTCCAAATATTCATATTAATTAGAGCTAGAGTGGCTCAATGGTTAGCACTGCTACCTCACAATGCCAGGAATCTGGGTTCGATTGCAGCCTTGGGCAACTGTCTTTGTGGAGTTTGACCGTTCTCCCTGTGACTGCGTGGGTTTCCTGCAAGTGCTCCGTTTTAATTTCTGAGTCCAAAGATGTGCAGGTTAGGTGAATTGACCATGCTAAATTGCCTATAGAGTTCAGGGATGTGTCCTATATCTGTCCTATATATATCACCCCTCAATTTAAAACTATGTCCCCTCTTGCTAGCCATCACCATTCAAGAAAAAAGACTCTCACTGTCCACCCTATCTAACCCTCTGATCATCTTATAAAAATGACCAACAGCAGTGGACCCAAAACAGATTTTTGCGGTCTACCACTGGTAACTCAACTCCAGGACGAACATTTCCCATCAACCACCACCCTCTGTCTTCTTTCAACTAGCCAATTTCTGACCCAAACAGTTAAATCATCCTCAATCCCATGCCTCTGTATTTTGTGCAATAGCCTACTATGGGGAACCTTATCAAATGCCTTATCGAAATCCACATACACCACATCAATCACTTTACCCTCCTCCACCTATTTGGTCAGCCTCTCGAATAACTCAATAAGATTTGTGAGGCACGACCTACTCTTCACAAAACTGGGTTGACTATCCCTAACCAACATATTACTTTCTAGATGATGATAAATCCTATCTCTTATAACCTTTTCCAACACTTTACCCACATCAGAAGTAAAGCTCACTGGTCTTTAATTACCAGGGTTTTCTCTACTCCCCTTCTTGACCAAGGGGACAACATTTGCTATCCTCCAGTCTTCTGGCACTATTCCTGTAGAAAAGACAACAAAGATCAAAGGCTCAGCATTAGCACATCTCTCCTCCCACCCCCAGGATATTGGTACCCCTCTAGTCCAGATATGGACCATCCTGTTTGTACAGGTCCCACCTACAGCAGAATAAGCCCCAATCCTTTCTAGCAGATCTGTTTTTCGGGATTTTCAAACTGTCTGAACCTCTTGACTTCATGACTGACCTGCAATTACATGGGCAGTTTTCCTTGTTCTTCATTTCTATGGCTGGAATTTTTTCATTAAAGTTCCCATGTTTGGAAACCTTTTCCAAAATATACAATCCTAACATTTGTTATTTGCCATGTAAATAAAATATCACAGTTGGAAATTAACAACTTTTTTGCTTGTCATCTTCCACACCCCAATGCCCATACACATATCCATGCCTCCCCCACTCCCACACATAATTTGTCTCTTGCATTTCAATGCTTTCAATCAGTAGTGTATAGCACGTAGAGGTCATATGGTCTGAATGTTAGGTATTGCTGAAGTGCAATGCTCCATAGAGTACCATTTATTCACTGGCTTTAAAAGGATCTTGCAATATAATTAGGTTAAGTCATTGACAGTTTGATTCACTTTTATCTGGTCACTAGTGACAATAAAAGATATTCTAGTCATAAAAATATACTGTTTGAATAAAATCCATGTGTTTAGGAATTTGACATTTGATGGAAAATGCAGTCAGATACCTTTACAATCATTTCTGATAAGTAGCTGACCTATCTCAGGTAGAGTGTGCTACATTTCAATTGTCATAGCGCTGCTTGCATTATTAAGCATCTTTACTATAGCAGATTACAGAACCAGAGATGCTTGCAAAACAAAATGGGGGCTATTTGGGCCATTGTGTGTGTACTGGCTCTTTGCTGGATGGAATCAAATCCTATACCATGTCTGATTCACTAAGCAGTCACTCCAATGATATTTTGAATATTTTGCCACAACACCAAAAATATGGATATTAATGGAAAATGCGTTGGGCAATTACGTCCTTGCATACTACCCAATTTAAAAACATGCAATGAAGGTCTATCACAATGTCAGGACTTCCTAAATCACATTGCAGCCAATTAGGCACTTGTTTCATCACTGTTAGTAATGTGGCAACATTAATTCTTTGAAGAGGTAACAAGTAGGTGAGATCAGGGAAACCCTGTGGATGTTATCTACCTAGACTTCCAAAAGGCCTTTGATAAGGTGCCTCACAGGAGGCTGCTGAGTAAGGTGAGGGCCCATGGTGTTCGAAGTGAGCTACTAGAATGGATTGAGGCTTGACTGTCTGACAGAAGACAGAGTTGGGATAAAAGGTTCTTTTTCAGAATGTAAGCTGGTGACAAGTGGTATCCCACAGGGTTCAGTGTTGGGGCTGTAACTGTTCACTTTATAAATGATCTGGATGAAGGGACTGGGGCCATTCTGGTGAAGTTTGCCAATGATACGAAGTTAGGTGGACAGACAAGTAGTTCTGAGGAGATGGAGAGGCTGCAAAAACATTTAGACAGTTTAGGAAAGTGGTGCAAGAAATGGCTGATGAAGTTCAATGTGAGCAAATGCAAGGTCCTGCACTTTGGAACAAAAGATTACAGGCATGGACTATTTTCTAAACAGTGAAAAAATTCATAAAGCCAAAGTACAAAGGGATCTGGGAGTGCTAGTCCAGGATTCTCTAAAGGTTGACTTGCAGGTTGAGTCCGTGGTTAAGAAAACAAATGTAATGTTATAATTTATCTTGGGGGTTGGAATATAAAAGCAGTGATGTGCTACTGAGACTTTATAAAGCTCTGGTTAGGCCCCATTTAGAATACTGTGTCCAGTTTTGGGCCCCACACCTCAGGAAGGACATACTGGCACTGGAGCGTGTCCAACGGAGATTCACATGGATGATCCCTGGAATGGTAGGCCTAACATATGATGATTGGCTGAGGATCCTGGGATTGTATTCATTTGAGTTTAGAAGGCTAAGGGGAGATCTAATAGAAACTTACAAGATAATGCATGGCTTAGAAAGGGTCGATGCTGGGAATTTGTTTCGTCAGACAGGGATACTAGGATCCATGGGCACGGCCTTAGAATTAGAGGGGGTCAACTTGAAACGAAAATGAGGAGATATTTCTTCAGTCAGAGAGTGGTGGGCCTTTGGAATTCATTGCCATGAGCGCACTGGAGGCCGGGACGTTAAATGTCTTCAAAACAGAGGTTGACAAATTCTTAATCTCGCAAGGAATTAAGGGATATGAGGAGAGTGCAGGCAAGTGGTGTTGAAATGTCCATCAGCCATGATTGAATGGCAGAGTGGACTCGATGGGCTGAATGGCCTTACTTCCACTCCTATGTCTTATGGTTTTATGGTCTAGCCATTTTACATTAAGGTTAAGGGGTAAATATCTGCTGGTGCAGCACAAAGAGCTCATATAACTTGAGGATGGGATGGGATGGGTAGTGAGGCAGACAATGTACATTTGTAAAAGTACTGTTAATGAAATCTTGGCTTTTGACTTCTGAATTACGAAAAACCTTGATAGTTTACATGGAGAAAATGAGAATTTCCATTTAGATAGTTTCAACCAACCTGTTTAAAACCTGTTATATCACACTTCTGAAGCCGATGGGACTGGAACCTAGGTCCTCTGGCCCAGAGCCGTGGACTTTACCACTGTGCCACGGAAACCTTTAGAGAATTGCTTAATAAGATGAACTTCATCATACATTATTTAAGGCTATAAAGAGAAGCCTGGGAGCTTCAGACCTGTGAGCCTGACATCGGTGGTGGGTAAGTTGTTGAAGGTGATTCTGAAAGATAGGATTTATGTGCATTGCAGAGATGAGGAATGGTTAGGGGTAGTCAGCAGAGTTTTGCATGAGGGGAAATCATGTCTCACAAACTTAATTGAGTTTTTTGAGAAAGTAACCAAAAAGACTGATGGGGGCAGAGCGGTAGATGTTGTTTACTTGGTCTTTAGTAAAATCTTTGATAAGGTTCTGCATGGTAGACTATTTACTTAGGTTAAATCACCAGGGATTCAAGGTGAGCTTGCTAATTAGATGTAAAATTGGCTTTTCAGTAGGAGAGAAAGGGTGATGGTTGAAGTTTGCTTTTCGGAGTGGAGGCCTGTGACCAGCAGTGTTCCACAGGAATGGGTACTGGGTCCACTTTTGTTTGACTTTTATGTAAATTGTTTGGATGAGAATATAGGAAGCATGGTTATTAAGTTTCCTGATGACACCAAAATGTGTAACATAGATGACAGTGGAGAAGATTATCTAAGATTACAAAGAGATCTTGCTCAATTGGGTCAATGGGCTGAGGAGTGGCAGGTGGAGTTTGATTTGAATAAATGCGAAGTAAAACAAGCAAGGGCAGGATTTATACAAATAATTAGAATCCGTGTGCAAACAGGCCCTTCGACCCAACAAGTCCACACTGACCCTCTGAAGAGTAACCCACCCAGACCCATTCTCCTACCTTATATTTACCCCTGACTAATGCACTTAACCTACATATCCCTATGGACAATTTAGCATGGCCAATTCACCTAACCTGCACATCTTTGGACTGTGGGAGGAAACTGGAGCTCCTGGAGGAAACCCACGCAGACACAGAGAGATTGTGCAAACTCCACACAGACAGTCGCCCAAGGCTGGAATTGAACCCGGGTCCCTGGTGCCTCGAGGGAGCAGTGCTAACAACTGAGCCGACGTGCTGCCCTGGGTAATGTTGCAGAACAGAGAGACCGAGGGGTTCAGGTACATAATTCTTTGAAATCTGTATCACAGGTAGACAACATGGTTAAGAAGGTATTTCGCTCATTTATTTTCATTGCTCAGACCATTGAATATAGTTGAGACAGTATGGTTGTACAGATCTTTGGTGAGGCCTCTTCTGGAATTCTCTGTGCAGTTCTGGTCGCCCTGTTGTAGGATAGATATTAAACAGGAGAGGGTTCAGAAAAGATTTACCAGGTTATTGCTAGGACTGGAAGTTTTGAGTTATAAGGAGAGACTGGTTAGGTACTTCTTTCACTGGAGTGTAGGAGGTTGAGGGGTGACCTTATAGAAATTTATAAAATCATGAGGGACATAGATAAGGTGAATAGCAAAGGTCTTTTACCCAAGGTTGGGGAGTTCAAAATTAGAAGGCATATTTTTAAGGTGAGAGGAAAAAAGGTATAAAGGGCATGAGGGGCAACCTTTTTTTACACAGAGTAGTTAATATGTGGAATGAACTGCCAAAAGAAGTGGTGGATGCATTTAAAAAAAAAAAATTGGATAAGTTCATGAATAAGAAAGGTTTACAGGGCTACGGGCCAAACACAGGCAGGTTGGACTAGTTCGGTTTGGGAACATGGCTGATGTGAACTAATTGGACCGAAGGGTCTGTTTCCATGTTGTATGATTCTATGACGCTATTATAAGATATGACTCTAACGTGTTTATCTTTTGCTTATGTTTATGACCAACTGGATATTGAGTTTTCCCATTTTTAATTGAGTTTAATTGGAAGTTGGTTTACATTTTGGTTAAAGATGTGCTTTAGCATTGCAAGTTATCACCACTTGTACTAATTACTACTTCTTCATTTTTCTTTCATTCCACCTGCTTATTTGGCTTTTCTCCATTTCCAACTTTTCCTTTTCCTGATACACATTGTTCTATCCGCACCTTCACTATGAATTTCCTTCGCTTACTGTAGCTGCCCTTGCCTTTTCTCTTGCAGCAACAGCCCAAGCTCCACGGATCATTACAGGGCCCACGTCGGTTTTACCACCAGCTGCCTTGAGGGCCCCGACACCAGCTGGTCCAACTATTATGCCTCTAATTAGGCAAATACAAACAGCAACAGTAATGCCTAATGGATCACCTCACCCGACTACAATAGTGCCTCCTGCACCTGAAGCCAGTCTAATTTATACTCCTTACGACTATCCTTACACCCTGGCACCAGCTACTTCTATCCTGGAGTATCCCATTGAGCCTAGTGGTGTATTAGGTAAGGAATTTTTCAAGCATGATTATTCCACTTCATGTTTAACATCCTGGTACATTGTTTGAGCTGGTTAAGGCTCATTTAGTTTTACAGAAGCTTGACCTTTTTTCCATTGAGTTGTACAAGCCTATTTGAATTAACCATTTGTAATTACAGTGTAACATCTGATGAGAATCTTGAGTTCTTTACAGCACTCTCTGAAATTCCATAATTTAAACTTTAGAAGTATTTAAGCTTCTGCTGAAGTAAAACATCAATAATAAATAGTCTGTGTGCAACTATCTGTGCATTTAGCTGAGACCTAAGTAATCATAAGCCCATAATCATAACAAAAAATATTTTGACAGTTACATCTTCCTACAATTAATTAATTACAACAGACCTTAATGCCATTAGTTGCTAATACTGAATAAGGTATTGCCTTTTGAAAGCACTGGTAAGCTGAATACATCATGCTCTTTCAATTGTTTTTTGTACAGTTAACATTGCAAGTGAATTAGAACGTATGCTCCCCCAATGAAATTGCAAAAAAAAGGCAAGTGGCAAGTATGAGGAACATGCAAACTAACAAAAATAGATGACTTTTAAGGAAGGCAAAAGCAAAGTGCTGAGGATGCGGGAGATCTGAAATAAATACAGAAGGTGCCTAGAGAAATTCAGCATACCTAGAGAACTGAAGTTTCAAAGAAGAGTCGTATTGAACTTGAAATGTTAACATTATTCCTATCTCTCAAATGCTGCCAGATCTGCTGAGATTCTCTTGCACTATGTGTTTTTATTTTTGGGAAAAGTGATGGCACCACATTTTATTAACCAGCACCTGTGGGACCAGGAATGTAACGGTTGATCAAATTTTCTGGATATTCAAGAGGTCCACATAAAAGTGTACGCTAAATAAGAGAAACATAATGCAGGGGGTGTACTCTTCACTGTTTCTCAGGGAGGGTAACTGGACCTGAAATGTTAATTCTGATTTCTGTCTATAAATGATACCAGAGCTGCTGAGCTTTTCCGGCAATCTATTTTTGTTTGATTTCCAGTATCCGCAATTCTTTCAGATTTTATTTAGAAGTAATCTGAGCCTGGTATCTCGGACTGAGAGCCAAAGTGCTAAAACCAATGCAGGGCAAGAATGCTGTGAGCTTTCAGGTAGGCCCAGAATGACTGAGCATCATGACAGTGTGCAAAGAGTCCAGGGATGCAGCCTGGACAAGTACATGAGCTGGGTGCATGTACTTGCTGCAGCATTCTGGTGCAACATTAAATGCAGAAGTGTTCTGTAAGGGATTCAAAGATGGGCCATGAGAATTGTTAGAGCCTAGCACATTTCATATGTCAATGTCATTAGTCATGAGTGTGTGTCAGACCAGTGTCCATGGAACGTGCCCTGAAATGTTTATGCCCAGTGTCCAACATGGAGGTCCTTCAAAACAAGTGATCAACTGAATTCATCAGGCACTCCCTCCAGTTTTCATATCTCGCTTGGTAAGATAGGAAGCTGAATATTAATAAGGTGAGTTGGGTCATCAACAAGGTATTCAACAAACAATAACTCCCTTAACAGGCAATTCGCCACTGTCTAATAAACTTACTGTACCACTTCAAAAATTTGTCAAAGGTGGAATGAGATGCTTTTTGCAGTGGCAATAATCTGGAGGAAAAGTATTTTTGTTTATAATGACAAAGGATACCTGAATGTATTAATAAGCTTCACAGAAGATTTTTAAAGATATAGAACAAAGCCAACAAGCTGCTCTATTAGCAGGAAAATGCTGAAAAAAATTGACCTCCGCCTATAGGTGTTGACTGTTTATTTAACATTTTAGGGGAGGTGATGGCCTAGTGGTATAGTGTTGGGACTAGCAATCCAGAGACCCAGGTAATGTTTTCAGAACCTGGTTTCAAATCCCATCATGGCAGATGGCTCACTGATACCCTTTAGGGAAGGAAGCGTCTGTTGTTCACATCACTTCTGACTCTTAGCAATGTGTTCGATTCTTAACTGCAAGTTTACCAACGGCAAGTAAGGAGAAAAGGTATGAACCTGGACATGCACAGCCACTCCAAAGCATGCAATTGGTGTCCAGAAGTTTCTGCTGTGCATGTGTCTCAGAGATCTGTGCAATTGGTAGGAAAATGAGAGGCAACGCCACTGAATGCAATTGCCAAGGTTAGGAGAGTGTCCCTTTGAATAGTCAAGAGTAACTGACTGACCGAGTCATAATCATGGAATTGTATATTGCACAGAAATGTTCCATTGGGTACATCCTGTTGAATCAGCAGGAAAAATCCAGCAGAGATGGTGGCAATTGAACACGCAACTCTGGACAACCTGTCCCAGAACAGTTATAATACTCGCATCTACCAGATATCCTGTACACAAAAGCAGGACAAATCCAATGTGGTCATTTTACTGTCCATCTGCCTATTCACAGTCATCAGTAAGGTGAAGAAAGGTGTTATCAACAGTGCCATTAAGCAGCTCTTGCTTAGCAGTTATCTACTTACGGATACTCACTTTGGGGAGGTGATGGCCTACTGGTATTATTGCTGAACTGTTAATCCAAAGACCCAGATAATGTTCTGGAGACCTGGGTTCAAATGCTGCCACAGCAGATGGTAAAATTTTAATTCAATAAAAATCTGGAATTGATCATCTCATGATGACCATGAATCCATTGCCAATTGTTGGGAAAACCCATCTTGTCCACTGATGTCCTTTTAGGGAAAGAAATCTGCCATCCTTACCTGTGACTCCAGACCCACAGTAACGTGGTTGACTCTCAACTGCCCTCTGGGCAATTAGGGATGGGCAATAAATGCTGACCTAGCCAGTGGTGCCATCATACCATGAATAAATAAAAAAAATTCTAGATCAAACAGAAAAATATAGCTCATTTTATTGTTCCACATTCAGTCTTTAGATCTCTTATTGGAAGCAAATACTTTCTCTTCAATTTATAGATCATATTTCTGACTGTTTAATGGGTAGTGTCATAGTGAAAATACCATGACGTTTAGCACTGGTCCTGTTACTTCTGGTACATTGTTACATGTTTGCTGCATACCTAGCTAGAGTATTTAACTATTGGTCACTGAGAAACATTTATTGATTTCTAGCCCCACATTGCTGTGTTTTTTTTAAACTGTTGAGCTCTCAATTGTTAATTCCTACACATTACTAATTCTTTCACATAAGATTTTGTGTATGGTGTTTTTAAAAACATAAACTTTTTATTTGCAAGATAGAGGAAAACATATTCACCTTTATGACTTATGTTAAGAGACTATATTGGTGAATGATGGGCTTTCAGTGACACATTTTGAGTAGAACCTGCCATATCGTAAGGGTAATATGAACACAGCCAGTCGGAGCAAGGTTGAAGGGCTGATTGGCCAACTCCTGTTCCTGCTTTCTGTATTTCGATGTTTGCATATTGGTTTATGTATTACAAAGGGAACAGAAATATTATCATCTCAAGAGTTTAACGTTTTGGAGAAAAATACAATTAGATGCAAATATTCATTGCTGTATTTGACACCAATGCTTAGGAAACATTTCTTGAACAGTTTTTAATGATCCAAAAAGATGAGATAGGGTGAATAGCCAAGGTCTTTTTTTCTCAGGATATGGGAGTCCAAAACTGGAGGGCATGGGTTTGACGTGAGAGGGGAAAGATTTAAAATGGACCTGAGGAGATACATTTTCATGCAAAGAGGGTTGCGTGTATGAAATGAGCTGCCAGAGGAGGTATTGGAGGCTGGTACAATTATAACATTTCAAAGGCATCTGGATCGGTAAATGGCTTTAAAGGGATAGGGGCCGAATACTGGAAAATAGGACTGGGTCAGATTAGGACGTCTGTTCAGTGTGAACAAGTTGGACCATAGAGTCTGTTTCTATGTTATGTAACTCTTGTGACTATAAGACCGATCCTGACAAGATTCCTTATCTGAAAATGTTACAGTTTAGGACAGTGCCTTGTATGTTACTATTTTTAAAAATCAAGATAGCAGTTTGGATTGCAGATTTGCCTAAATGTCTGCTTTCTATTATTGTGCAGATGTTTGTTAAACTACTGTGTAAAACTGGAAATATCTCTCTTTTCTGATGTCCTTCTAGGTTTCATTTCTTTTCTATCTCCAAATGAGAGAGCAATCAAACATGATAATTGAGGAATTGGTTAATTTGAGCATAAAGATTGCAGAGTGAACTAGATCTTCCAAACGCCTCAAGGAACTTGAAGCTGTTTTCTAAAATTCTCATCTTTGTTTTCGAATCTCTTTGTGACCTCATCCTTCCCGAGCTCAATAACTTCTTCCAGCTGCACAACTGTCTGAAATATCTATTCTCGTCTAATTCTGGTCTCTTGAATATCCTGATTTTAATGCTTTCGGTAACCTCTAGTCCTAAGCTCTTAAGTATTCTCTCTACACCTCTCCACCTCACTTTCCTCATATTAATACACTCCTTGAAATGGTCTCTTTGACCAAGCTTTTGGTCATCTAACCTAATATCATCTTATATGGCTTGGTGTTGTTTTCTATAAAGGTCCTATGAAGTGCCTTGATGCATTTAATACATAAAAGCATGATATCATTGAATTGTTATGGTACTGGAGTCCATTTGGTGCATCATGTCTGTATTGGTTGTCCAATAACCATTGTGACTTAATGACATTTATCTGCACTTTCTCTGTACTGATGCATGATGCTTCTATTCAAATAATGTCCATTTAAATACTGACTTGATTTTGCCTCTGCCACACTTTCAGTTATGCATTACAGACCCGAACCACTGGTTGTCTGAAAAAAAGTGTTTTCTCACAATATATTTGCATATTATTAAAAATCTTTGCCCTCCTGTTGATGAGCAGGAAAGATTGTTCCTTACCTACTATATCCAGACCCCTCCTGTTTTCTCAAAACGTTTATCCGATCTTGTTTAGCTGCTTTTTCTCCAAGGAGAACTGTTTCAGTTTTTCCAGCTTCCCCTTATAACTGAAATTTCTCATTCCTGGAACTGTTTTTGCAAATCTCGTCTATGCTTTGTCCTTGCTATAGTGTAGTTCCCTTACCTGAACAGAATAATCCAGCTGAGATCCAAACTTAAACAGCCTCGTATAAGTTCAGCATGACCTCCTAGTTCCTGTACCCTATGTCTCTAGAAGTAATGCACAGGAAACTGCATACTTTATTTGTGCTTTCTCCACCTGTCCTCTCACTTTCAATGATCTGTGCAAATATACACTCGGCCCCCATTGCTCCCGACCCCCTTAAATTTTGTAACTCCCTATTTTGTGGTCTGTAAATATTCTTCTTATCAAAATGCCTCACAGTTCTGCACATGGAACTTCTACTGCTAACTATCTGCCCAATTTACCCACTTGTCTCTGTCCATTTGGAGATCTGTACTGTCCTGCTGTTTCATATGCCTCCAAGCTTCGTATCATCTCCAAATTTTGAAATTGTCCTCTGCACACCAAGATCTAGCTCATCAATATATATCAGGAAGAGGCAAAGTCCCAATATCAATCCCAAGGAGTTTCGCCCAGCTTGAAAAATATCCATTGGCTTACTCTCTGTTTCCTTTTACTCAGCCAATTATTTATCCACATTACAACTGTTCCTTTTATTCCATGAACTGTAAGTATTAGTTGTTGCTAGTCCATATTGTTGAGTAGGGTGGGTGCAAAATTCTTTTTATACTACTACTGCTGAAAAGGAATCTATGATGAAATGCAGTTAATAAAAGAAGTACTCTCTCCCTCTCTCTTAATTGATAAAATGAATCTCTTTTCTGAGTACATAATGAGCTAAGCAATTCAGAATGTTTTGAATCACATCACAGATTTTTGTTAATAATTTAGATTACTGAAAAATGTGTTACATTCTATTTGTTTATTGCTTGAGGAGCCATTACATGTATGGAAAATTCTCTTCTTTTTATCCATGATCCAGTGGGAATTGCAGATGGAAGCATTGAGAGAAAACGAGGGAGCAAAGTAGAATCAGGAAAAGAAAATCAATCTTTTCACTACTTGTATATATTTTCTCCTCTTAATTTTCCTTCCCACTGAAGGCAGTTACTGTAGTTTCTGACTATGTGACCATGACATTGTTCTTCTATGTAATAGTTGAAATAGTGAATGTCAGAAAGCTTTTGATAAGGAGGACAAGGTTCATCAGAGTAGAGCCTTTTTTTTTGCTTCAACTAGCTCCCCTCTCCTCTAAATGCAACTAATTCAGCACAGATTGTGTCTCTCAATAAAGAAATTTCTGGTCCACATGACTCAGTTGCATGTAACCTTTCTAAGGTGAACCATCAGGAGAGCGAGGTTTGACAAAGTCTAATATTAGATAAGTATGAATTTTCAAAAATTATTAGCTCATATGCATTTTGAGGTGTTTTAATGACTACCCTGACATTAGATTCTAGGGATTTCTATTTTAATTATTCATTGTCAGGATGGTATTGATTTTGCATTTATTGTCTGTCCTTCGTTGTCCTAAGATGATTCTAATGGTTACCAACTTTATAGCAATACGACTGAATGGTTTGCAAATACACTTGGAGTGACAGTCACCCACTTTGGCATGGATCTAGAGTTGCACTGATACCAGATGAGGACAGGATGGCAAATTTCCTTCCCTGAAGGACACTATTGGATCAGTTTTGTATTGCAATGTACTTAAAGCTGCTTGACTATTTTTGAACTTTACCAATCTTTGTTTTCCAGGTTTAAAAAAGACTTCAGTTTTCAGATTTGAACTCTCATTTCTTGTATCTTTAGTTCAGGCTTGTTCCAAATTTTTCATTGTTCTGCAATCTTATAAGACAAAAGTTTCGTTTTATTATTTTTACATTGAACTATATATAGTCATCCTAACTGTCCAAAACACACATGAAGAACTGAATCTAATTTTATGTTAGAAATCTTTTTGAATCTAATTGTATATTAGAAAGTCAGTTGATCTTTATTGCATTGCTGCTGTATGAAGCACATCTCTCTGTATATGTTTGTTCATGTAGATGATTTTAGCCCAAAGTTTATTTCTCAATCGTCAAATGCTTCAGTTCTGTCAGAAGACACCAGAGACACCAATATCCTCCTTTAACCAACATCTGTCCATAAAATGCACAATAGCAACAAAAATCCATTGTCTCTATGCACTTCAGAATATTATGTGTATCAACGAGTACCTCCTTGAGAATTATTACCGATTTACTAGCTCCTGAACCAATTTTTAAAATTAGACTTCTATTCACACTAGCATTTTTGCAGCTGATATGGCTTAATTTGAACCAGGTATTTCTTTTCTTAATTTTTTTTATTTAAATAAAAACACTGAAATGTTATGCCTGAAATTAACTTTCAAATATTCCTGAATAATATTCTGGCAACAAATATCACTATAAACTAAAATGTTCTCCTGTAGCTATGGACAGGACTTGATATATTGAAAGTTAACAGTTAAACTGAGACAATACGATAGAATCTCATAAAGTGGAGAACAAGAACTAATTGATAGAAGTCTGTTGTTTTCAAATGTTTTTTTCCTGCTGGTGACAGAACCATCTTAGTGCACCTTAACAAAAGACTGCTTCACATTGAAGTATTATATTTTAAAATTAACCAGGCAATGTTAGACATTAAGACCTAGTGTAATATCTGGGTTACCACACAACTGAGCTCTCTTTCCCAACTCCTCCAATGCCCCCCTCCTCCTCCCACTGCCACCACCAAATTTGACTACGCTCCAAAACAAAACTATCTGACTATCTCCCGAAAATCTTCCTTGACTTGACAATCCGTCCTCTCCTGTCTCAGTAACTACTCTGGACCTAACTGCCCATTCCTAACTGATCTTAGCCCCATCCTGAATGCCAACATGAGTCAACCATACATCCCTCCTACACTTCTAACCACCTAACTACTCTCCACTGTCTGACTTCCCCTGCCACCCAACCTGCAGCGCTCATTCCACTGCTTTCGAGATTCAGGTTCCATTGTCTGCCATGCACATGAAATCTTTTGTTTTTATCAGGTGAAGTAACTACTGAGCTAAAGCGGATGTCAAAAGTTAATGATGGCATCAACAGAATAGTGAGGGATGGTCTTAGTTCAGGAAACCAAGTTAGGTGGAAATCAGAAATGATAAAAGGAGATACTTTAGTTGCAGGAGTGACATACAAGTCCTCTAACAGTAACCATACATTAGGGTGGAGCATAAAGAAAGAAATAATCAGAGGTTGGCAAAAAGGAATGGTGATAATTTTTGGAGATTTTAAATCTACAAGTAGAATTGTGAAGGCAGATGGGCAAAATTAGCCTAGAAAAGGAAGTCATAGAATGTTTTCAGGATAGTTTCTTAGAACGGCATGCTCTGGAGCCAAGAAAGCAGGCTACACTAGCCTGATGCTGTGGATTAGATTAGATTACAGTGTGGAAACAGGCCCTTCGGACCAACAAGTCCACACCGACCCGCCGAAGCAAAACCCACCAATACCCCTACATTTGCCCCTTACCTAACACTACGGGCAATTTAGTATGGCCAATTCACCTGACCCTGCACATCTTTGTACTGTGGGAGGAAACCGGAGCACCCGGAGGAAACCCACGCAGACACGGGGAGAATGTGCAAACTCCACACAGTCGCCTGAGGCGGGAATTGAACCCGGGTCTCTGGCGCTGTGAGGCAGCAGTGCTAACCACTGGGCCACCGTGCTGCCCACTAATTAGGATAGGATTAATTAACTATCTCATAGTAAAGAGCACTCCTAGGTTGCAGCAATGATATTATGTCTAAATTTTACATTTCGTTTGAAGGACAGAAGGGACTTTGAGACTATTTTTTTCAAAAAACTTAACTAAGGGCAATTATGGCTAGATTAACTTAGGATATCTAGTCTGCATGGACAAGTTGGACTGAAGGGTCTGTTTCTGTGCTATACATCTCTATACTGTATGACAACATAAAAGCACACATGAAGTGACTAGATAAATTTGAGTAAAAGATGAGTCAATGGAAATTTGATTGCAGATGTTTAAGGGGGTATTTCCTAATACACAAAATACATTCCTACAAGCAAAGAAAAAAAAGGGGATGGATGCCCCCATCCATAGTTAACATGAAATGGTAAAGATGGCATCAAAATAAAAAAACAAGCACATAATTATGCAGGCAAGTGGCAGGTCAGAACAGTGGATGAAATTTAAAAAATAATAAAGAATGGCCAAAAAATTAGTAAGCAGAGAACATTTAGAGTTTGTGAGAAAGAGTTGGTCAGAAATATAAAAACAGATAGCAAGAGGTTCTGTAAACATTCAAAAGATTCAATGAAATGAGCAGCTGCCTTATAAAAGAGTAAAAATGAAGAATGAATAATGAAAAATATGAAACTGACAGATGAGTTGAACAAGTTTTGTCCTTGTTTTCACTATAGAGGATACAAGGTATATCATAGAAGCCGCGATAAATCAGGAAATGGAAGGAATGGAGGAACTCAGGAAAATCACAATCACCAGAGAAGTGGCACTAAGTAAATTGTTGGAACTGCAGGCTAACAAGTATCCATGTCCTGATGGACTTCAGTTCAGAGTTTCAAACGAAATGGCAAGAGGGAGAGTTAATGCCTTGGTTTTGATTTTCAGATACTCCCTTGATTTGGGACTGTTCAATTAGGTTGGAAGATAGTGAACATAATTCATTTTTTCAAAAAGTAAGGAATTCAGAAAGCAGGAAACTAGGAACTACAGGCAAGAGAGCTTAACATCTGTCATAGGGAAAATGTTAGAAGCTATTCTTAAAGAAATTATAGCAAGGCACTTGAATAGGTTCAATGTAATGAGGCAGAGTCAACATGAATTTGTGAAAGGATTTGATCAGGTCTGTGATGGAATACTAACCATACCCCTGGATGCGTGCAGCTCCAACTACACTCAATAAGCTTGACATCATTCAGGACAAAGCAGCTTTCTTGATTGGCACTACATCCACATCTTTCATTCCCTCCACCATCGACGCACAGTAGCACCAGTGTGCATCATGTACAAGATGCACGGCAGAAATTTGACAAGGCTCCTTAGATTGCACTATCTAGGAGTATCTATATTTGGGGACATCACCATCTGAGAGTTCCTTCCCAAGCTATACACCATCCAGACATTGCAAAATAATACTGTTTCTTAAGTGTCACCAGATCAAAATTCTGGAACTCCCTCCTTAACAGTATTCTGGGTATACTTACACCAATTGGACTGCTGCAGCTCAACCAGGCAGCTCATTCTTTCTCAAGGGCAATTGAGGATGGAGAATAAATGCTGGTCAGCCAGCAATGCCCACATCAGTTGAATAAATAAAAAAACTCTTATCATATACTGTTTCTTTCTTGCAGCACACATTTGCAGTTGGGTATGGGCAGAGGAAGGAACGGATAACAGCATGGTGAGATTAAATGGCTGATTCAGAGTGCAAAGCACTGGGCAATGTGCCTGGGAAATGTAGAATTAGACATCAATAAGCAGATTTAGTACCACAGAGATTCCCAGAAAAGTATTCATAACGGATAAGTCATTTGATTCCAGAGCTTCTTTGGTAACATGATAGACAAATAAACATTGAGAGGTTGAGGCCTTGACTGATCGATACAAATGCTTAGGATGATCGTTTGTCAATTCCTGAGAGTAGTTATCTTTTTGGTATTGTCGAAATTCAGTACAATCTAATACACACGCAAGAGAAAGGATGTACTCAGAATCTCAGACATTCTCATTCTTGTTAAAGGCTCACTGTGCTGTTCTGAGAAGAGGATATTATTACAGTAATGTTTAAAGGCAACTGTGCATATGTATGAAGCAATAATTTAACTTTTATATACTTAAAGTGGAGCTGATGAACAGCTATTATTTAGGCCTGTGATTTTATGGTGTACATCTTTGAGTAATGTGGAAAATTCTAAGGAAACACTTGAGAGGAAATATTTTGCATAGTGTTTGAAGAACAGCAAAAAGCAAAATAAAACTTATTTAAAGATACAAGAACATAAGAGACCAAAACACTGAGCTAATAACAAAGAACATTTACCAACAATTCTATACCACAAAACAAAAGATTTCATGTGCATGGCAGACGATGGAACCTGAATCTCGAAAGCAGTGAAATGAGCGCTGCAGGTTGGGTGGCAGGGGCAAGTCAGACAGTGGAGAGTAGTTAGGTGGTTAGAAGTGTGGGAGGGATGTATGGTTGACTCATGTTGGCATTCAGGGTGGGGCTAAGATCAGTTAGGAATGGGTAGTTAGGTCCAGAGTAGTTACTGAGACAGGAGAGGAGGGGTTATCAAGTCAAGGAAGATTTTCAGGAGATAGTCAGGTAGTTTTGTTTTGGAGCGTCGTCAAATTTGGTGGTGGCGGTGGGAGGAGGAGGGGGGCATTGGAGGAGTTGGGAAAGAACTGATGGTCATGAGGCATCAGTTGTGTGATAACCCAGACATTACACTAGGTCTTAATGTCTAACATTGCCTGGTTAATTTTCAAATATAATACTTCAATGTGAAGCAGTCTTTTGTTAAGGTGCACGAAATGGTTCTGTCACCAGCAGGAAAAAAAATTTGAAAACAACAGACTTCTATCAATTAGTTCTTCTTCTCCACTTTGAGATTCTATCGTATTGTTTCAGTTTAACTGCCAATTTTCAATATATCAAGTCCTGTCCATAGTTACAGGAGAACATATTAGTTTATAGTGATACTCGTTGCCAGAATATTAGATTAGATTAGTTACAGTGTGGAAGCAACAAGTCCACACTGACCTACCGAAGCACAACACACCCAGATCCATTCCCTCACATTTACCCCTTCGCCTAACGCTACGGGCAATTTAGCATGGCCAATTCACCTAACCTGCACGTTTTTGGACTGTGGGAGGTAACCGGAGCACCCGGAGGAAACCCATGCAGACACGGGGAGAATGTGCAAACTCCACACAGTCAGTCGCCTGAGGTGGGAATTGAACCCGGATCTCTGGCGCTGTGAGGCAGCAGTGCTAACCACTGTGCCGCCGTGACACCCTTTATTCAGGGGTGTTTGAAAGTTAATTTCAGGCATAACATTTCAGTGTTTTTATTTAAATAAAAAAAATTAAGAAAAGAAATACCAGGTTCAAATTAAGCCATATCAGCTGCAAAAATGCTGGAGCGAATAAAAATCTAATTTTTAAGTGGGCAGAATATTGATTCAGGAGCTGGTAATTCAGAAATAATTCTCAAGGAGGTACTCGCTGATACACATGACATTCTGAAGTGCATAGAGACAATGGAGTTTTGTTGCTTTTGTGCATTTTATGGACAGATATTGGTAAAGGAGGATATTGGTGTCTCTGGTGTATTCTGACAGAACAAACCCACATTCCACTTCTTTCTAATTTCCTGTCATTCCTAAATGTCATGTATTCTTCTTAATTCAGGTCCCAATCCGTGTCATCCTGTAGACCTGTCTTTGTAATGGCTGCCAGCCATTTCTTATTCTTTTCTAATTGCAATCTCTTTTGTTTCACATGCAATACACATTCAACAATGGAGTCTTTCATTTTATACTTTTACTGTCTTTAAATATTCAAGCTCAT
The DNA here is from genome assembly GCF_004010195.1 of Chiloscyllium plagiosum. Taxonomy (NCBI): domain Eukaryota; kingdom Metazoa; phylum Chordata; class Chondrichthyes; order Orectolobiformes; family Hemiscylliidae; genus Chiloscyllium; species Chiloscyllium plagiosum. The sequence goes on from NC_057718.1 coordinate 81,438,673, forward strand.
CTGTTGGTTGATTCATTACTCTATTGCTTCCCTGTCACAGCTTGATTATTATTTCCCATCTTAATCTGTTTCTCTTTGCCCTTGATTTCTACTCTTCCTAAATTTGATCCCTTGCTCTCACTATTCAGTTTAAAATCCTTTTCATTTGCCTAATTATATGGTTGGCAAATATATCAGCCTTGACACTTGAGGTGGTGACTGTCCCATCGGTACAAATCCCACTTGCCTTATTACTGGTTCCAATGCTTCATGAACTCAAACTCCCATATCAGTCTTTTGAGCTACACATTCATCTCTCTAATCTGATTTTCCCTTTGCCAATTTGCATGTGCTTCATGTTATACAGCAGAGATTATGACTGTTGAGGTTCTCCTCCTCATTTGGAATCTCCTTCCTCATACTGACTAAGCCAATCCTCCTCCTCTGTCATGCCAATTCCATTGGTTACTGCACAGACTATAATGACTGGATCCTCCCCCTTGGATGCAAGTTTCAGAGCAGGTGTTCCAAATCTTGGCAGTGAGCAGTTATCACTTTTATCTGGACTCATGCTGTTTGCAGCAGAGAACAGTGTCAATACCCTTCGCCACAATTACCTCTCCTACAATTATGACAACTGCAAAATTCCATTTCATTCCCCTCTATTGAATGGTTTCCTGTGTCATGGTCAGTTAGCTCATCTACACCACAGCACTGTCTCTTAACCAAACAAGATGAACAAAATCTCAAAATAGCTGGACAATGAAAAAAGTTGTTGGTCCTGCCATCTGGGCTCCCTTACAGATCCTAGCTTTGCTAACAGTCAAATTTTCCTGACTCTGAATCCTGACCAAATCAGGCAACCTAGCCCTAATAGATGCCTGCTGGTATAAGGAATCTGATAATGTTTCCCCTCTCTGATGCATCACAATGTCTGTAATTCAGCTTCCAGCTCTCAAATTGAGATGAAGCGATTCAAACTTTCAATACTTGCTGCAAATGTATTTGTAATAAAGCCTTTCTGACTTATTTTATGAGAATCCAATTGCAGCTGTTTACATTTAAATCAGCTGTTCTTTCACTGGAAGACTTGCTAAAATCCTGCTTAAGGCTGGTAACTACAGAATTTAAACTGTAGATTTCAATTTTAAACTCTAACTCTCACCCTAACCAACTACAAACTAAATTAGATTTTTACAAAATGAGAAATTTAATTTTTATACTCAACAACTGCAGGCATTCAGTCCTCAATTATCAGCACAAAGGAGTGAGTAAATACTAAATAACTAGCAATACTTCAAAATGAACAGACTACATGTACTGAAGTGATTTTGAAGTGTGGAAAACATATTGGACCACTACATCTCAATTGCAAGTTTTGCTATTTGTCTTCCTTCTGGGTGGCAGCTTGTGGAGCTTTCTTTCCGGCAAACGTCAACCAAAGTCGGTTTGTTATCCAATCAGCAATCTCTTATCTTCTTGTCTAAATTGTTGTGTTCATTTAAAATTCAACAATTTTTTTCCATTTGTCTTCATGAATACAAGGTGAAGAACTCTTACAACATATCTCTCTTTTCACCATTATTCCACTTCAAGAAGTAATTACATTTTCCAGTCAGCATTATCATAATTGTTGAATATAAATACAACTCATGTCAAGGAAGCAAAATTACTTTACTTGCTATTAATCTCTTCATGCTTCCAATTCATAGGTCACATCTCTATGCAACTGAAGTAAAATGCAAAACTGCTGAAGTGTGATCACCACCATGAAAATTAATTTACCAGGGATAGACTCCGAATGAGGTAGCGATGCATCCTAGTTTCTCTTTCACACTTAGGGAAATCAAAACAAATACCAGCTAGAGGCTGCCTCATGTGGGAGCCTTGCTTTCCTAAAATTTGACCCCAAACATTTGAAGAGATATTCGGGTAGATGACCAAAGATCTGTCAAAGAGAGAGATTTTAAGTATCTAAGAGGAATAAAGGTAGCGTGGGTTTTGGAGGGAATTCCTGAGCTTCAGGCTTTGAGATCTGAAGGCATAGCTTCGAAGGATGGTGAATTAAAATTATGATGTGGAAGATGCAAGACTTGGAGGAGTGCAGAAATCTTAAAGGAGCTGAAGGAAATTACAGAGATAGAAAAAGCAAAGTGAAATAACCCCACAGAGGCCGGTACCCCATCTCCAAGTCACCCTTTATTTACACATGAAAGTCCTTGATACTGGTATCCAACTCCCTCAGAGCCAGCTCTGAGTGTCAGAATGACATCCACTTGGCTGACCTTATTACAATCACTACATTCCTTCCCTCTGAGTCCGAGGACACAGGCCAGTCCTTTTTCCTGTAGCACGTCCTCAAGCTTTTCAGGTTCCTCCAAGTCTGTACCAGATGCAAGCAGCATGTAATGCACAGGAGTTCATCTCTTTCACCTGGAACGTTGTGGCAGAAATTCATTTTCTTCTTCTCGTAGCAAAGGCATTGATGCTGGAGATCCACCAAGTCCATCTCAGATTCAGAGTGCACGTCAACACTTGACAGAGAGGGAGAATCGACAGATTCCTATAGCCTTTATAATGTTCTGAGGAGCAGGGCACATTTTGCTCCCGCACTGTTTAAGAGTTTACAGCTTTCTTACAGTCCACATGCTTGTTCAGAGCCATCACTCTTAACCAAGCTTTATATGTCGCTGGTCCTGACCTTGCATTGGCCAACCCTCATATCCATGCAGGGCCATTTCCGTTTTCCAAATCAAACTTTGTCCGCTGTAGTAAGCTCTCTCTCTGTTACTTGGTGGAGTCTGGCATCTGGTGTTTCTGATGCTGTTTCACCCTTCCCTGGGAAGAACATATTTAACCTGGTACAGGGTCTTCTCCCCATTAGCAACTCTGCTGGGGCTATTTCTATACTTGCATGAGCAAGTATAGTATAGTCCTATAATCAAATAGGAACTGGGACAGTTTGGTATCGAGTGAGGCTGTAGGCTGTTTCTTCAAACCTGTCTTCAAAGCTTGGACTGCTCTGTTTTCCAACCCATTGGGTGATAGTATGGAGCTGTCCTTATATGTCAAATCTCATTTGACTTTAGGAAGTACTCAAATTCCCTCCTGGTAAACAATGGCTCATTATCTGTGACCAACGCTTCCAGGAGCCTTTGTATTGCAAACGATGCTCACAATTTTTCTGTTGTCGTTGTCATGTTTGATGAATGAACTCTATGCACATGTTGGCCTCGGTCATGACTTAAGAGCATTGAGCCCGTGAAAGGAACCTGCATGGTCGATGTGTATTTGAGTCCAGGATTTACTCGGCCATTCTCTCAAATGGGGAAATTCTGGCAGTAAATTTTGCCCTCATTGGCACTCTTGGCATTGTCCTACCAATGTGGCTATGTTTGCATCCAAGTCTGGCTACCAGGTACAACGTCTCACCAACATCTTCATTTTGGAAACCCCTAGATGAGCCTGGTGGAGTTCAGCCAGTATCTGGCAGTGACCTTTACTTGCAACAATCACTGTTGCTCCCTGTCCTCAAATGTGATCTGGTCTCACCAGGTCCAAGATGGTTTCAATTCTGGTTGTGACAGCCCTTTGGTTTCCCCCATTACCATCAGCGTTTTCAGTTTGGCCCGACTGGATCTTTCTGCGCCCATAATCTGATATTGTCAGCTTGGACAGGAAATGTGTCCAGCAATATTTAAGACCATTATAGACTTTTCCAGTGGCAGGTGCCACCAATGGGAATTTGCCTGAGCGAGGGAGCTCAATGCATCCGCATTTGCTTCCTGGCCTCCCGGACAGTATTCCAACTTGTAATTATATGTACTTCATATTAAGACCTATCACTGAATTTGTCCTGAATCTATAGCCTTGTCCTTTTTAAGTAGACCTAGCAAAGCTTGTGGTCTGTTATTATTAGAAATTTATACCCATAAAGGTATTGGTGGAACTTTCTGACTCCAAATATGACTGCCAAACCTACCTTCTCTGTCTGGGTGAACTTATGCTCTGCATTAGCCAAAGTCCTAGATGCATATGCTATTTGGCATTCCTATCCATTAGGCCATCAATGAGCTAATGCTATCTTGATGCTATATGGGGAGACAGCACATGTTGTTACCAGATCTAGTTTGGGATCATAGTGTGCCAACACCTTGTATGATGATAACTGTGTCTTCACTTCCTTGAAAGCTATGGCTTGGCTATGCAACCATTTCCAAGGCTGACCCTTTTTTAGGAATTGATGGAAAGGTGGGATGGAGGCTAAGTTATGTATGAACTTGCTGTAATAATTCATCAGCCAAAGAAAGATCTAAACTCCAGTGCAGGCATGGGAGCCAGGGCATCTTTGATCACCCTCACTTCATCTTCCAATAGGTGCAACCCGGTCTTGTCAACTCTATAGCCCAAGTATATGACTTGTGGGACTGATGCATGCATTTCTCCCATCTTAGGCCTACACCCGCCTGGGAGAAAAATGTAAGGACTATGTCCAAGTTCTCTAAGCGCTCCTTATTGGTTTTCCCTCTTATTAGCACATCACCAAAACAAATGGCAACCTAGGGTAGACCCTGTAACATGTTCTCCACTGTCTGCTGAAAAATTGCACAGGCTAACAATATCCCAAATGGCAGTCTCATAAATTGATACAAACTCTCATGAGTATTATAGCATACTTCTGGGAATTCTCATCTAACCGCAGTTACAAGTACGCATAGCTCATGTCCAGCTTCGTGAAGGACTGTCCCCCACCAGCTTTGCATATAATCCTCAATGCGAGCTATTGGGTGTTTATTCAGGTGCAAAAAATGGTTTGCCATTCATTTAAAATCCCTACAAAGGCAAGCCGACCTTCAAAATGAGTACTACCGGTGCTGCCTATTCGCAACCTGAACTGGTTTGATGATTCCTTCACTTTCTAGCCTCCAGACTTCTGCTTCTACTTTCGCCTGGAAGACAAATAGTACTGTTCAGGTTTGCAGGAACATGGAATTACTTCCTGATCGACATGCAGGGTGGCCTTGGCTCCTTTGATAGTCTCTAGACCTTCCTGAAAGACTTCTGGACAGGTAATCAGACTTCACTCAGACAACTATTTTCTAATCGAAAAATATCAAGCCAATCCAGGTAAATCTCTCTTAACCAATATGGGACCGAGCCTTTTACTAGAACCAGTGGTAACTGAACTAGCTGCTTCTCATAAGAGACCAGTACTGTAATTTTCCTTCCTTATTAATCTTTTAGTAATTATTTAGAGTTTTTATATTCTATCAAAACCTCTGATTGTTGCCTATCTTTATCAAGTTATGTTTTTCTTTTGAGTTTGATACAGTCTTCAACCTTTTTTATTAACCACGGATAGTGGTTTCATCCCTGAGAATGTTCTTATTTGTTGGCATCTATCTATGCTTCTGAAATATCCCCTTAATCGCTTTCCACTGTATCTCTATTGACTAATCCTTTCACCAAAATTGCCAGTCCACTTTCATGTCCTCATAATTGCCGTGAGCAAAACACTATTCTTGGACCCACACTTCTCTCCCTTAAACTGTATGTAACATTCAGTCATATTATGTTTGCTGGTACCCAGCAATGCTTTCAGTAATTAATCCTATTTGGTTAAAATCAGGTTGAGTATAGATCAGTAGTCAGTCAGACCAGTAGTGCAGTCCAATATTACAGTGAGTCCAAAGGTGTGCAAGTTAGGTGGATTAACCATACTAAATTGCCCAAAGTGTTCAAGGATGTGCAGGCTAGGTATGTTAGTCTTGGGTGATGCAAGGATAGGCTATGGGAATGGATCTGGGTGGGATGCTGTGGACCAGTTGGGCCTAATGGTCTGTTTCCACACTGTAGGGATTCCATGATTCTATTGCATGCTGTCTGGTTGATACCATAATATGCTGATCTAAGAGGTTGTCCTGAAAATATGCAATGGATTCCTCCATGCAAAGACCTTTTCAACTTTATCATTTCGCAGAGTTAGACAACATCAGGGAAGTAGAAGTGGGCAGTCTTGCTGACGGTACAGATTCTTTTTTCTTCTGTAATGGGATGTCAGTGTCACTGGCATAGCTTGCATTTGTTGCCCATCACTAATTGGCCTTGAACTGAGTGGCTTACTAGATCATTTGAGAAGACAGCTAAGAGTTAGCCACATTGCTCTCAGTTTAGAATTGCATATAAGCCAGACTAGACAACAATGGCAGATTTCCTTCCCTAAAGGATATTATGAACAAGATGGGATTTCACAACAATCAACTATAATTTTCCAGTCACCATCAATGAAAATAGCTTTCAATTCCAGATCTTTATGAATTTAAATTCCATCACCTATTGTAGGAGGATTTAAACCTATGTACCGCGAGCATTAGCCAGGGTTTCTGGATTACTTATCTGGTCACATTAACACAGCACCAATATCTCTCTGTCATTCAGTGAAGGCTCATCTCAAAATGAAGTATGACACTAAGTTTGAGAACAGTCAGATTCTGTCTCATTCAGTAGTCAGGGAAAGGGTTGGAGTCATTTATTAGGTAACAAAGTTTCTCGTGGGGAAGCAAGACAGTCACTTTGTAATTCTCAGCATTTAATTAGAAGGGTTTCTGTTTCTCCAGTACTGGATGCCAAGCAACCAAACAGTCTCTCAGTAAAGAAATGATGGGAAGGTGAAGAATAGTGAGTTTGGGGATAAGTGAGAAGGCAAGCATAGACACCTACTATTGAGTCAAGAAGATTCTTTTAGAAGTATATGTGGCATGGCCATTTGAAAAAGGAGGTCCATTTCTGAACAGAATGAATGTTTTTAAATTCACTTGGCCAAACCAACCAAGCTAAATCTCAGACAGAAAGTAGTGTTTGGATAAGTTTGAAGAGTTGGATCGTGCTGTCTAGAGTTCGTAGCAAAGTAAGTTATAACTCCTATTGAAGACCTTTTTCTGATAAATTTCATTGTTCCATACTTTGGCTCTGATCATTGATTTGTTCACAAATGTGATTTGTGGGATGAGCTGTAAAGAATGTTCCAGATAAACACAATTTTCATTGTTGTAGATTTCTTTAGAAGATAAGTAAATGCCAGAATTACATGTGGCTTCTCATTCACTAGGATAGAAGAACAATAGTCAGTAGTACATGTCAGAAAAAGAAGACTGGTTGAAAATCTGTTTCTACTCCTATGTAATTAGAATTGACACTTGTAATAAGGTTCATAGTTTTGCAGTTCATACGCTTCGAAGAAAATACAAAAACTTCAATATTTTGTTTTATTAACTTCTGGGCAAAAAGTCAGATTACCATTTTTAACTGTTTTAATAAGGATGAATGCTGTTTTACTTTTATAAATGTTTTAATTCTGTGTAAGATATAGCAAAAAGACTTTGCTGGGAAAATAGAAACACTTCTTCAAATGAAGAAATCTGGTTTAGTCTTTCTGTCATTCTAGATGGGACTATGTGCCTGAAGCAGTGTGATATAGATAGTCATAGAAATGTACAGCACAGAAACAGACTCTTCAATCCAACTCATCCATGCCAACCAAATATCCTAACCTAATCTAGTCCCATTTGCCAGCACTTGGCCCATATCCATCTAAATCCTTCCTATTCATATGCCCATCCAGATGCCTTTTAAATGCTGTAATTGTACCAGCCTCCACCACTTCCTCTGGCAGCTCAATTCATACACACACCACCCTGTGTGTGAAAAAGTTGCCCTTTAGGTTCCTTTTATATCTTGCCTCTTTCATCCTAAACCTATGCCCCCTCATTCTCGACTCCCTACTCCAGGGAAAAAAACCTTGCCTATTTATCCTATCCATATCCCTCATGATTTTATAAACCTCGTGAGGTCACCCTCAGCCTCTGACGCTCCGGAGAAAATAGGCCAGCCTATTTAGCCTCTCCCTATAGCTCAAGTCCTCCAACCCTGGCAGCATCATTGTAAATCTTTTCTGAACCCTTTCAAGTTTCACAACATCCTTACAATAAGAAGGAGACCACAATTGCAAACAATATTCTATCCTGTCACAATATGACCTCCCAACTCCTATACTCAATGCTCTGACTAATAAAGAAAGCATACCAAACACCGCCTTTACCATCCTATCTACCTGTCTCTACTTTCAAGGAACTATGAACCTGCACTCCAAGGTCTCTTTCTTCAGCAATACTCCCCAGGACCTTACCATTAAGTGTATAAGTCCTGCTTTGATTTGCTTTTCCAAGATGTAGCACCTCGCATTTATTTAAATTAAACTCCATCTGCCACTCCTCAGTCCATTGGCCCATCTGATCAAGATCCCATTGTCCTCTGAGGTATCCTTCTTTGCCGTCCACTATATCTCCAATTTTGGTGTCATCTGCAAACTTACTAACTATAGCTCCTATGTTCACATCCAAATCATTTATATAAATGACAAAAAGCAGTGGACCCAGCACCGATCCTTGTGGCACTCCACTGGTCACAGGCCTCCAGTCTGAAAAGCAACCCTCCACCCTTTGTCTTCAACTTTGAGACAGTTCTGTATCCAAATTGCTAGTTCTGCCTGTATCCCATCAGATCTAACCTTGCTAACCAGTCTCCCATGAGGAAACTTGTCAAACGCCTTACTGAAGTCCATATAGATCACGTCTACTGCTCTGCCCTCATGAATCCTCGTTGTTACTTCAAAAAACTCAATCAAGTTCGTGAGACATGATTTCCTACGCACAAAAACATGCTGAATAGCCCTAATCAGTCCGTGCCTTTCCAAATGTATGTAAATCCTGTCCCTCAAGATTTCTTCCAACAACTTGCCCGTCACCAATGTCAGGCTCACCAGTCTGTAGCTCACTGGCTTTTCCTTATCACCTTTCTTAAATAGTGGCACCACATTAGCCAACCTCCAGTCACCTGTGACTATCGCTGATACAAATAATAAATCATCATGGCTGAATGCTATGTTGATGCACTGAAGCAATTATCCATGCCTGGTAAAGATAAAGATAAAATTTGTACAAGCTATCTTAAATGTTTCAGCTCCTTATATATTTTGTTTGGTATAGACCATAAGATGTAGGAACAGAAGTAGGCCATTTGGCCCATCTTGTCTGCTCTCATTCAATGAGACCATGGCTGATCTGATAATCCTCAACTCCACCTTCCCATTTTATCCCCAGAAAACTTGACACCCTTAATGATTAGAAATTTGTCTGTCTCAGCCTTGAATTTATGTAATAACTCAACCTCGACAGCACTCTGTGCTACAGAATTCCACAGATTTACTAACCCTTGAGAAAAAGAATTCTCCTTCTCTCTAAGTAAAATGAGTGACTTTTTACTGTGAGATTATATCCTTTGGTCATAGATTCTCCCACAAGGGGAAATAATCTCTCCACATTGTTATAGACCAGACCAAATCCCCTCAAAATATATTAAGATGATAGCCTGGTCCCTAATATTTTCTTACTCTAAAGTTAAATATAAGGTGTTGTGTTCCAAATGCAATTCAATTGGTCAAACTACTCAACTTTAAGAAAAGCACACTTAATTTTTATAATATAGTTAAAATAAAAACAAAATAAAAGAATTGGCTTAGCTATAAATCTGACAAAATGCTTAATACAATAATGAATGTATTAACTACTACTAATTAACTGTTCCAATATAGTAATATCCCATTAACCCACCCTTGACAAAAGAAAATTCAGTAAAATAAATTGTCTCACGTGCAATTCTAGGAGCAGAAAGAGAATCCCAGCTTTTAGCTGTAACAGAGAGGAATAAGAGCTTCCACATCAGCTTCAAAACTCCAACTGCTGAAAACTGAAACTAAAATGATTGGTTCTGTGAGAGATTGACCGCACTTATTCAGGCAATTTTAATTGTTTCAACTTAAAAAGGAAAAAAACCCCAAGCTGTTTACTTTATTGGGTTTAAGCAGACCACTCGCTCTTTCTGTATCAAGCTTTCTTCATTTAAAATATGCAGGGAAAAAATACACCTTTTAAAGCCCTAATTTCATCACAGCATCAACTCTGTCAAATTTCCTAAGAATCTAATATCTTGCAATAATTTCTCCGCTCATTTACCCAAACTGCAATAAGCACAAATACATCCTACTTAACCTTTCGTCATAAGAATATCTCTCCTGAAATGGAATCAACCAAGTGGACCTTCTATGAACTGCCATCAATACCATTATCTTTCCCTAGATAAGAGGCCCAGAATTGTTAACAGTACTCTGGCTGTGGTCTGACTTTTAGCAAGATCTCCCGTATTTTATACTGTGGTCCCTTTGAAGTAAAGACCAATGTTCCATTTGCTTTCCCAATGATTCACTGAATTTGAATGCCAGATTATTGTGATTCATGCACTGAGACTCCCAGTTTTCTGCAGTCTTTCACCATTTAAGTAGTTCACCTTTTCTATTCATTCTGCAAAAGTGCATAACCTCACATTTTCCCACATTATATTTCACCTGCCAAATTCTTACTCACTGATTTCACCTGTCTGTATCTCTCTGTCAACTCCTGTGTCATCCTCACTAGTGTCTTCCCATCTGTTTTTGTCATATTCAAACTCAGCTATAGTACATTTGCTTTCATCATCCAAGTCGTTCATATACATGTTAAATAATAGTTGCCCCAGCACTGACCCCTGTGGTACTCATCTCAGTACAGGTTGTCATTCTGGAAATGCCCTTTATCCCAACTCTCTTCTATTAGTTAACCAATCCTCTACCTCTACTTATATACTACCCCAAACACCATTGGCTCTTAGCTTATTCAGTAACCTTATGTGTGGTGCTTTATCAATAGTCTTTTGGAAATCCAAATATATTACATCAGTCGTCATTCTTTATCTATCCTGCATGTTACCTCCTTAAAGAACAGTAATAAATTTTTGAGGCATGATTTCCTTTCATGAAGTCTTGAGGACTCTGCTTGATTATATTGTCTGTTTCCAAATGCTCTGCTGTTACTTTCTTTATAATAGACTCCATAACATTTTCTCTATGACAGCTAACTGGCCGATATCTATCTGCTTTTGTCTCCTTCCACTTTTTACATAAAGGTGTTACATTAGCAGTTTTCCAATTCTCCAGGACTTTTCCAGAATGAGTCTATTCTTAGAAGATTACTGACAGTGCGTTCCATAGTTATACAGTTATTTTCTTTAAAATTCTAGAATAAAACTCATAACGTCCAGGGGATTGATCAGCCTTTGATCTCATTAGTCTCCCTAATACTATTTTGCTAGTGGTAGCTATTATGTTTATTTCCTCCTCCACTTTAGCCTCTTGATTATTTAGTATTTTGGTAATGCTATTAGTATCCTGCTCCATGAAGACTGGTGCAAGTATTTGTTCAACTCCGCTGCAATTTCCTGATTCTTATTATTTCCCTAGCCTCATTCTCTCAGGCTATGTTTCTATTGTCCCTTTCTTCCTCTATTAAAGAAGCTCATATTATCCTTCTTTATGTTACTTGCTCATTTGCACTTTGTTCACTTTCTCCCTTTTTTATCATTTTTTTGTTTGGTCATTTTTTGTTGGCTTTCAAAACTTTCCCAATCCTCTAATTTAACACCATCTTTGTCACATTGAATTTTTTTCTTTCAATTTGGTACTATCCTCAACTTCCTTGGGTTTATCATGGTCACTTTATCTCCTTCCTAGAATCCTGCTTACTCACTGGGATATATGTTTTCTGTGAGTCATGAACTATTTTTTTAAATGTCTGCAATTGTTCATCAACTGTATTTACCTGATAAATTCCTTTCCCAGTTCAAGCAAACTCTGCTTTCCTTCCCACATAATTACTCTTATTTAAGTTTAGCACTGTTGTTTCTGACCCAGGTTTCTTACTCTGAAATTGAAAGCTAAGTTCTACCACATTATGGTTACTGTCTCTAGGGGATCTAATATTCTGAGATCATTTGTTAAATCTGCTTCATTGCACATTACCAGATCCAAAATACCCTGTTGGTTCCACAACATAGTCTTCTCAGAAGCTATACCAATGCACTGTATGAATTCCTTACACGGGGAGAACATGCCATCTCTACACATCACCTAAGGATAGATTCGAACCCAGGTCCCTGAGGCTGACTGGCAGCAGTGCAGACCACTGTGCCATCATCAACAAATCTTATCATGTGCAATACAAAGCTAATCTAATGTCCTAATTTTTGTTTATGGCCTGTTTCTTTCCTTTGTCAAATATTTATTACTTTTTTTCTTAATAATTGCAATGGCTACCATCTCAGTTCCTCCATGTTACAAATGCTGTGACTGCTTCATACATAGAAAAAAATTGTCTTGACTCCATTTGAATCACTATTCGTGATCTCTGCCTTTGTCTCTCTTCCTCCTTCTTCAGGTGCCATTATTCTGATTATTTTTTCCCTAAAGTTCCAAAGCAATGGAGGAGTCCAGGACTAGAGGGCATAGGTTTAGGGTGAGTAGGGAAAGATTTAAAGGAACCTAAGGGGTAACTTTTTCACACAGAGGATGGTGTGTGTCTGGAATGAGCCGTCAGAGGAAGTTGTGGAGACTAGTTCAATTACAACATTTAAAAGGCACCTGGATGGGTATATGAATAGGAAGGGTTTAGGAGGATATGAGCCAAGTGCTGAGAAATGGGACTAGATTAGGTTAGGATATCTGGTTTGCAAGGATGGCTTGGATTGAAGGGTCTGTTTCCATGCTGTACGGCGCTATGACTCTGAGTGGTGAGAGTGAGGAGTTGAAAGAAATTAACATTGATAAGAAGGTTGTTCTGGAGAAATTAGTGAGGCTAAAAGTTGATAAGTCCCCAGGACCTGATAGTATTCATCCCAGACGTTTAAGTATGTGGCCGTGGAGATAGTCAGTGCATTAGTGGTCATCTTCTAAAACTCTATAGATTCTGAAATGATTTCTGCAAATTGGAAGCTGAGCCCAGTATTTAAGACAGGAAGAAGAGACCAAATATCTTGGAGGGTTATGAGGCTGGAAGGGTTACAGAGATGGGGAGGTGAGGTCATGTGGTTAATTGAATACCAAGATATGAAATTTAAAATCAAGATATTGCATGTCCAGCAGCCATCATGGATTAGTGAATGCAGTTTTGATAATGGAGCTTTATTTAAGTTGAGATGCAGATAGCAGAGCTTTAAATTAATTCAATTTTACAGCATATAGAATATGGGAAATCAGCCTTTGTTTGAATAGTCCGATCTGAAAGTAGAACCATGACTGAAAATTTCAGCAGTGGATGAGCTGAGACAGGGTGAAATCCAGTAAATCAGGTGATGTTATGGAAGTGGAAATAGGTGATCTCAGTGCAACTACATTGTCGGGTCAACTTGGGCTTCAAGGCTGTGAACAAGCTAGTTTAATCTCAGTCTTTGTCAAATAATAGTAACAATGGAACAGGATGTAAAATGAATGGACGTGGCCTTTGCAATGTTTAAATGGTGAAAAATTCTTCTTAGTTGTTAAGAAATATCAGATAAGCAGCCTGACAATTTACCAACGAAGAAGTGGTGATAAGATCGAGCTATGTTGCATTAGCAGAATATATAAGATCATGTAAAAGACAAGTTTCTATGTCTAAAGTCTTTTTCAACAAATAGGGGATCAACCTTTATGTGTGTCATATATTTGGGAAAGTTTGAATCCACTCCCTGCCATTACTGTGCTATAGCAGCTACCACATCGAAGAGTATATGCACCAAACCTGCCCACAAAAGTTGCAAAAAAAGCGGTGCCAGTAATAACTGCATACTAAATTCCCTACAGTTCTAAATGCAAATCAAATAGAAAAGCCATATACAAACTTATTTAATCTCATTCAGTTTTTTTCACAATGCAGAAAAAGTCTACTTGGCAGAAGAGCATACAGTGAATGTATGTCAAAATCCATAGAAATCAACTGCCTGTTGAACTACAGAACCAAATAACTCACTCCAGTCTGCTTTTTGAATGACACAAATTGTATATGATAATTACAAAACTGGAAAATTCCTTAGCACTCTTGTGTTTTTGCATGATTTTCTCTAACATCTGGGCATTTCAGCACCAAAAGAAATCTTCAAACTTTACAAATGGTGAGTTTGGCAGTTTTTCTTCACACCTATCCCAGAAGTGTTTTCTGTTCTGGTATTTATATCCTGGGTGAGTGATTTTCAGTAACACTTCTTTGTGGGTGATGTTGGAAAATCATGGCACAATGTTTTGAAAAGAGTTAAGATGACAATTGCAGAACATTTTTCTTCATGTCATGTTAAGAATAGGCCTCCGACTAATTCTAATTCCCTTCTCTATCTTTAGGTATGGCTTTCCCAACGAAAGGCTAAGAATTCAAGGACCATGTTACTGAACCCTCGTCAGATCCGAACTTTAACAAATGCTTAGTTTCACAGCAGCCTTGGATAAATGAGCCCACCCTGACTGTCAGTGAAATACTAGCATTGTGTGCGTGTGCACATATTTGGAAACCAGCTGGGTCAATTAGTTACAATTCTGACCTAGTGTTCCTCCTATCATTTTGTTACATCTATCCCAGAGGAATCACATGTAAAGTATTTCATTGTCTGTTTGGTGTGGGGTTCATCCAATACTGTGTTTGCTTTACAAATCACCTAATTCTTTGCCATTTGTAGCTCGCAGCTTCTGAGCTAAGTGTGCATTTTGTAGGTCAATTGCTGAAGAACTTTTAAAATCTGTAGAGGTTTTATTTTTTAAAAATCGATCTCAGTATTGATTCAGTGTTATGATGAATTAAAACTTGTTCGTCCGCAAGAAGCACTCCACTGATTATGTGACTATTAAAACTTAATTGTGTTTGGATCTAATTGAATTATCTCATACAGTGGGATTTTTAACAAATAGATAATAATTGTTTAAGACTGTCTTTTAAAACGGAATGCAATATTAACATGCACAGTTGTACTCTCTTTAGTAGTTTCTGCGTAAAATGTTCAAATTATAAAGGTGCTGTGCCTTAAACTGTTTTTAACTGATTATCATGTAGTAATTTCTAATGTAAACCCATCATTGATCTAATGTTAAGATGCTATTGATAAGTTAATCAATCACTTCTTAGGAAATTCCTCTAATCATGTGTTGGAAATGTTGCAATTTAACTAGGTGCAGTGGCTACTAAAGTTCGAAGGCACGATATGCGGGTCCATCCTTACCAAAGGATTGTGACCGCAGACCGAGGTTAGTTTAGTACTGGAGTTCTTGTTTTTTGTTGAACATGTTGACTGAAAGGCTGCTGCTTTGCAACATCACATCGGGTGGAGTTAACTGATGGCCTAATTTCTGAGGACCAGTCATGTCCATTTTTGTTCTGCCAAATATCATTGTGCCCACCAACTCTTCAAGATTTTTTGTTGCAAAGCTTTTTGAGAACTTTAAAGTGTAAGTTCTCCACATAAGACAAAGGAGATGGAAAGATATACTAAGCTGGAGAAAGGGAACATTGATGTTCCTGTTCCCTGTCTGGTAAAATTGTGAACATTGGGGTGCATATTCTAACTGTCAACCTGTGTTTCATATTCGGGGAAGGGAGGGAAATGTTTTCACATATGTGAAAAAGTTATTATTGACAAATCCAAAAAGGCTTTTTTAAACTATACTTCATACAGGACCAATTTCTTTTCCTTGAAGAGAAGTCGTCCTAATTGTGCCTTTATAATGTTCAATGAAATGTTACACACGAAAATGAATTTATATAATATGTACTTGATTTTTATTGTTGCTTGTTGAGGGGTCCATGAACTTTTAAAAACTGCATTTGGATGTATTATGCTTCAGGTAAAGTTAGGATTTTATCAGACTGTTTCTTATTTTCCCTTTTTTTCCAGTAGTTTACACATAGGTCTTAACAGGAAATTGAATGTTCATTTTCCCAACTGTTGTTATAGTTTAACACTCTTAGACATACAAGTGGAAAAACATAGTGTGAAATTAATGTACTTTAGGCTTGCTTAAGCACCATAAATTTGACAGCTAAGATCCTTATTACCTAATCAATCTTCAAAATGACTATTACATCCAAACTATATAAATCTTTGTAAGTTAAATTTCCCATTATATTTTAATGAAAAGATATAACTGTGGTGAAATACCACTTTTTCTCCACTTCTTGATAATAAGTGGAACTGCACCAATAGCCCAGTTTCCCTTAGCTACTTTGTTTTCCATGTCCATTTTGTCACATATCCAAATTGTGTTCATTATCAGGAGAACCAATTTTATGTAAAGAAATGTACTATATTTTAAGCGCACTTTACATTTTACGTGAAATTGCATCTTATAGCGAGAAGAAAATGAACTCTTGTGGAAGACCCTAGTACATTACAGATCTAGTACTTGCCACAAACAAAATAAAAGCCAGCTTTCCTTCGCGTGCTTTGTTCCAATGCTTTTATGCCCCACTATCATTCCTAACACTAAATATTTGCATTCAGATGATAGTTTAATATCTACATGCTGTGTTGGAAGCCTGAATTACTACTAGGTATTCCAGCAATATGTTTGGACCTTTATTTATTCGAAAACAGACACTGTTTAAAGGCAGTGTCTCCCAACTAGTCTGAGGAACTTCTGTATTCAATATATTAGCTTCCACAGGCAATCTTAATTACTGCTGTTGATGGGTTATTTAGATAGATGGTTCTCTTTCTTTGCATAGGATTGAGCTTCTTAAACATTTTGCAACAGTAAAAACTATTTTCCGATTAATTTAGATGTAATAATTTTAATTAAGTATTTAGAATTGGTGATGGGTTAATGAGTGCATAGTTCCTTACTGCTAAGAAAATGACCCTTCAGTGTAACTTTACAGAATTGTATTTGGTACAGATAACAAGATAGACAGACTGACTGAAGTAATTGGAATAAACTCCACATTGTGTTGCACAGTTTCTGAACCTGTGTGTACTGTTGAAAGCCTGGACTGAACAGAGGATCTGTAGCAGGTGTATTGGTTGATTAAATACATTATAGCCACTTTGTTGGCCCTTAAAGGCTGTATATTTTAAAAGATAAAAAAGTGTTTAGTTTACTGTGAGCATATTGCAGCTTTTTAAAAAAAACCTCAAATTTTTAGCAGGGTAAAATATTATTTTTCTTTTTGTTTCAAGAATTTGCAGTAAATGAGCCCTAGAATGTAAACAATAATTTCCAAGACATCAGTTTTCTCTTCATTTTTTTTTTAACAGGTACACTGAAAAAATTGTCATCACAGAATTAGATATTCTAGCGTCGTGATTTTGGTTGCTGAGGCACCTGGAAATTGTTTAACCAGTGCCTGATTCATGCAGTACAAATTCATGGCCTTGCAATAGCCGTCAGTGGGTGATGCACTCCTATTTTAGCCCACTAATGTAACATGAAAAAGATGTGCTGTTCTTCTTTTTCCCCCCTAAGGAGGATGAGGTCCATAAATATGTACATAAAATGGTGAACAAATACAGCCTTATGTATAGGCCACCAAAAGGGATGCTATTGTTAAGAATAACACTGACCTTACCTTGCTGAAATGGCACAAATTTGACTTTGCACTGAATAATTTATTTCATTTCCTCTGTTTTAGTCTTGTGGCCAACAGTACAATATTTTGAAACCTCAGAATTTTGATACATGTTAAGCTGTTGAACAAAAGTCTTATTTTACATTTAAGTGGACCAAGTTGGGTGGAGGAAATGGGAGAACGAAAGAGAGTGAGATACAGAGATTCCAGAACGCTGTGACTTATCACTTTCCACTTGAGAACTTATGTTTTACTGTAATCATCTCCATTTTAAATTTTTTTTTGCAAAGAAAATAGTATTACAGGTGGCTTCTTTTTAAAAAGTATAAAAATATAAAGCAGGAATGTATATGAAAATGTCAGATTTTATTGTATTTGCAGAGTATTAGCATTGAAATTCAAAAAGAGGGCTATTTGTAGTTTAAAATGTGCATTATAGTGTCAAGTAGAAATTCATCTATTTTTGGATATATTTTAGGGCTTTATAAATGTAGACTTTTAAACGGCAGGAGTTCTATTGTGTTTACATGCGAATGCATTTTATACAAGACTGTCCTCTAAGTGTACAATAGTACTCTCAACTGGAATTTGTTGAATAAAGTAAAATACTCGGCCTCTTCCAAGTTCCCATGATGTAGCCAACACTGCAAGTCCTATAATTTAGAATTGCTTGTATTTGAGGCCAAGAATTTCATATTGTTGTAAATAGAAGAATTGAAAGGCAATAAAATTTTATTGAACAACTTTGTTTTGCCCCATAGTTTTTTTAAGTTTGTCCTGTGAACTCTTTAAAAGAAATTCTACTTAATTAATAACCAGTTAATCGCATTCATTGTTAATTGTTGGCTTTTTTGTGCTTATACTTGGGAAACTACTAATGTTTAACAGCAGTCAGCTACTGACAATTGTGTACTAACTGAGGAATGCCAGACTTTGCAGTACAGATGCAAGCACTTTTTTCTTGATTCCTGATGACTGATACGATCACTGTTTCTCAAACTCTTCCATTGACTGCTACTAATCATTAGTCATTATTAGTTTCTTTCTCCTGTTAACTAATACTGGAATAGGGTTCCTTTTCATGCTTTGAATCATGGTTTAGTACTGTCATGATTGAATGCATTCTGTAGATAGTGTTGATCAATGTGTCAGAATTTCAGTGTTTGTTTTAATAGTTGTGGTTAGTTTTTCATATTGTCATCCAGTTGGCACCAGCTGACAATAATCTCTTCTCTATCTTTTTTCTTTTCTCCTTTTTTGTTTCTAACCACCCAGCCGCCACTGGCAACTAACCCATGACCTTCTG
Source organism: Chiloscyllium plagiosum (assembly GCF_004010195.1). Taxonomy (NCBI): domain Eukaryota; kingdom Metazoa; phylum Chordata; class Chondrichthyes; order Orectolobiformes; family Hemiscylliidae; genus Chiloscyllium; species Chiloscyllium plagiosum. The sequence continues at coordinate 81,457,465 of NC_057718.1, forward strand.
ACCTCTGAACTCTTCACCCAATGATGACCTGACCATGCCTGCCTGCTGATCAATTTACTGGTGATCGCCTTTGCTTGTCTGTCTTCAGTGCAGCGAGCTGAGGCACTGTCTGTTCGTCTTACTGCCTAATAATGAAAACAAACAAAAAACAAAACACACAAACAAAATTATCCAACCTCTCAGATTTTATGGTTGGGTGAATCATGAGGTCCTAAAACTGCACTGAATAGTACTAAAGCAATAAAGTTCAATTCACCCCCTCAGAACCGTTCATCAGTGATCATCATTGAGTGACTCTCCCTAATGAACGGTAAGAAGTCTTCACCTAGGAGATAGGAGATGGATGTGTATGAATAGCTATTAACAAAAGCAGTGACTGTGGGAGTTTGAAGAATTTTTTTTCTCATGGTGAAGTCACAGGTTCCCTGAATGTATTTTGTTGTGATGATACATCATGCATGAACCTTTGGTCACTGATGTCATTGGTGAAGGGTTTTTGAATGAAATTCAATGTTCAAAATACGGCCAATTTATTTTTGTTTTGTAAGTCCATTTGTGCTCCTCAAGAGCACAGATGCCAACTCAAAGTTTTTCATGACTTCAACCTGCCAGTTCAGAATTTTCCGAAATGAATGCTTCTGCTGTTGAGACGACCATTGAGAAAACAGTGATGGGTAAAGACAACTGAATTAGAAGTAATGAGTAATAAGATTGAAGAGTATCCATCAGATGTTAAGATTCTTTTGGTAACAAGGTCCATGCATTGTGTGTCATGATCCTGGGCAAATTGTTGAATCCTATTTTTCTTCCTTGTGTAGAAATGTTTTCTCAAGGATGTAAAGCCATGCTTGCCTATTTACTATATACATGTAATTAAATTGTAGATAAGCATAATGCATTGAACAGACCACAAAAAGAATAGTAGATACTTTTACTATTACAAGGGTGCTGGTAAGAAGAAATATATTTTTGACAGTAGTTTTTTATACTTTCAAGTATTAAACAGAATCTGAACAAAGAAACACTTTATTTCATTAAAATATTTCCTAGTAGTTGTGAATGAAGCAAAACAGGAGACCAAAACAGCCTCTTTGTTTTTTCTTTATTTTTTCATTTTTTGTTACATTGTAAAGATTGGAAAATGTTTAAAGAGAGAAGTGCCTTATTTTATTCATAGTCATTTTGTCTAGTATCTCAGAAATTAATCACCATGCTGAATGCAAGGTCTCAAATGCATGCAAACTTAGCTGCCCAGTTCCTACATGAAAGGATCCACAAGTGAATAAAAATGAGCTAGCAGTTGTTGCTTGATTAATGTCACGTCACTGAACCCATGGCTTTCTATGACTATAGCTGTGACATCGATTTGTACAGTCTCCTGGTTTTATAGTGAATTGTTTAAAGCTATCGTTCCCTGTGGGTTTTCACGTCTTAAAGAGCCAGTTTATCTTTTGTTGTTAATCGTAGGATGACGTAAGAATGAAAGAAACTGAAAGATAAACAGAAAAATCTATTTGGAGCATTCACTTGTACCTCAATCTGAATATAAAATTTGATGCTCATGAACAGCTTCCAAACTTTTGTTGTCTTCACTGTGTAATTAATTGCCCTTGAAACGTCTGAGCATGTTATGTTGAAAGATATCCCAGGCAGACCAGTGTAGGAGAAAGGTTTCCTGTTGGTAATGTCAGAGAGCTTACATGATCAAAAATGGCCAAATTTTCTAACTGACAGAAGCTTATTTTGATTATGTTTAGCCAGTAAAGAATATCAAACATGTCCTTTTCTTGAATTTACAGCAAGGAGGCCATCAGCAAGGTTCTCAGAATGAGCAAATCATTGATATTCTCTTAAGTGGAACTGAATTTCAGTTATGGGAATTTTGAGATTTCTAAAACATCAACTTCAGATGCGTTGGTAGTAGAATTTTACAGCCGGTTCCTTTAGCCGTGTTCTCCCTGCTGTCATGTGGATTGTCTGCTCAGCAGAGATTTGTAAGGTGGCTGAGGGTGAGCATAGATTTACTTTGTAACATGACTGTCTTTCCACTGACATAGGTTCTAGTTAATTCAACTGCTGCCTTCATACTGATTGACCTCAGGAAAGAGGTAAGATGATGAGGCAGGAGAATCAGTTCGAATGGATAGTTGTAGCCAGAATTGAAGTTCAGTCATTTCCAGATATCTTTCTTAATATGGTTTTTTTGGACTGGAACTCAATAATTTCAATTTTTTTATGCATTTACCATTTTTTGCATCATTAGAAATTATAAGTTCTTAGGTAATTATTTGCAGCACCTTGATCATTTTAAAAGAAAACTTTTTAAAGACTCCACCGTGAAACCTGCAATACTGATGACTGTTACAACTTGATTCACATGTCATATACAAATGACCAGAAACAATATTGCTTAAGTATGTAATGTCCTAATGTGGTTCTCAGTTAGCTTTGATGTACCCTTCAGTATTTAAGTAACCTTTTTGAACTCGAAAAGATGCAAGTAGTATGACAATTTATTCTTAACTAAATCTGCTCAGTTTTCAATTGGTGATGAAAAGGGGTATGCATCTTTTCTTGTGACCTTCCAGCTCACTATATATCAAACTGGCCATTTCTCTATCATTTGTAAGCAGAGGACTTGTACACTACAATTTATGTTGAATGATTGAACTGATGGCTCATTCATATCCACTTAGGGATCCTTTTTAATAAACACTCCTGCCTTTGGCAAGGCAGAGACTAGGAAGGGTTGCTATAAAACACTTGCATGGTAAATTCACCCAAAATCTGTCATTTGATAGGGGAAGAAAATGATTTACTATGCAACAAGTGTGAAACTACTGATGCCCATCCAGCCAGCTTTAAACATTGTACCACCATCTTTGTCTTCCTGATTGTTGACACTCAGCGGATGGTTCCTTGATTCTTTGATCATACACATTTTTTATCAAGTGGCATTTTTGACATTTCAGTTTGAACAAAATTTGTGACGCTCAAACGATAGCCATGATAGTGACTACAGAATGTGGGCAATTCAAAATAAAAGCAGTTTTACTTTTGATTTTGTAACAGTTATTTGTCATTGGACTTTTGGGAAAGAAAGGTTGGATATTAAAAATGTGACACGTCTTTAAAAATGTTTCATTGCTAACATTATGATTCCTGACCAAATGTGACAACTTTTTAGAAATTGTGTATGCCCTTAACCTCAATATTACTATTGTTTGAGTGTCTTAGATATTCAAAGGTAGTTTAAAAAAAAACTTTGTACTGTACATTTTCCTGGCAGTATTATGTATTTCTATGGAGTGATTAAATGGGAGTGTCACTAGTAGTTATGTAGTTGACAGGATGAGTCAACTATTTGCAAAGCAAGAGGTAGATCCATGTTGTCTGTACCATAACCAATTTATTGCCTAAAAACATGTAAGATAATGTATTTACAGCCATTGTTACAAGTTTATAATGTATTTTTCTATAATCTTGTTTTTGTATGTTATATATAACATTCAAGAAATTTTCCTGATAAATTACAAAAATATAGAATATCCAACATTTTGATAACCGATCTATACCAACCCTTTTGCAGTTAGTACTGACTGTGATCTTTCTTTTGCTTTCTGTTAGCAACTTGATGACTTAAATAGACAAGTTGGTTTTCTGCTTTTTTTAAATGTGCTTAATTTTATTTAATTGTTTCTTTGCTGTTTCTATTAACCCTTGCATTATTTTAATAAATGTTATATAAAACTTCTAACACTGGACTGTCTGTTTTAACCATTTTGCCACATTTTCTAGAATAAGCATTAAGATTAATGTATGTTGCACGGTTTGTCAGACTAACCTGAGGAAAGTGACCAAATATAACCACTTTAATCCCAGTATGTTGGTTGACAGTGCCTGTATATGAGTTAACAGTGCCAAACATTTTGGTTGATTGATCTTTTTACCTGTTAAGAAGGCTGCTGTTAGAAAGGAAACAAAAACGTAACACCTCTTTTCGTATTGTTGGAGTCTTAATAGCTTCCTTCCAGAAACAAGTTTTGCACTAATTTTGAAGTTGTCCATTCAGAGCACTGCACAGCAAAAATGAAAAGAAAATGCAGGCAATTATTTGTTTGTAGTAATAGTTGTCCAAATTCAAGTAAAACTAGTTTTGATTCATGTAGTTTTAAGAAGTACATATATGCGGAGCCAACTCTTCACCGGTCACATCTTGTCATCCAAGTAGTAAGTATTGGATCACCTCTGATAGTTAATATTATATTTTTAACATAATTTATTTGAAAAATAAAGCCTCTTTTCTCTCAGAATATCTTCTTTTATCAGTTTATTGTGAGATAGAATGTGGAGTTGGAATAGTCTGGTCACCCTGAATTCAGAGTTCCAAAAGTTGTTATTGCGTTACATACCACAAAGTCACAAAATAAAGAAACGTCTGTACAGTTATAGATAACAGTGGATATGTTGAAATGTGGTCAATCACTGGCAGTTGGTGTTACAGGTTATTATGCTATAACGTGAATTTCATTAACATGAATTTGCTGTAATGCAAATGACAAATTTGGGACACTTTCTAAAGCACAAACCTTTAAAGCTGTAACGCGATTACATCACCAACACCTAAAGTGCTGTTTCTAAAATGTGATTTTTCTATATTATGAGGTTGCACAAGAATGCAATCATCGTGTTATTGAAAAATGACCTGTACCTTTATTTCAAGCCTTTGTAAAATTGTAAGTATAAAACAGGCACAGACATTAATAACTGCTTTGCAGTAAATTGTTGCACAACTCAATAAGATTGATTTCTTTTACAGACTTTTCTCAAAACTACTTTTACATAGAAATATCATAATGAATTTATCACCTATTCTTTTGTACGTTTTGTCAAGCATTTGAATTTAACCACAAGCCTAGACAATCCCAAAGTACTTGGCATGCACACTCAAAGGGTTCATGTTATTAGCCTTCACAAGTGGATGTGATATGGATCAGAAGCATAATACAATGAATACCAGAAGGGTAAAATAGCAACAGAAAATACTAAATCTATACAGTAAGTCAGGCAGTATCTATGTAGACCCAAAACAGTTTCAAGTGAATGTTCTTTATTTGAACTGGGAATATTTTAACATATGACAGGTTTGAGCAAAAGGGTGGATATGCAAAGGACAAAATAAGGCCGATGATAGGATGATTGATTGAACAGTTAGTTTTACAAGACCAAAGGTAATAGTTGTAGGGCAAGAAAAGAGATGCTTAAGCAAAGATGAAAATCACGCAACACCAGGTTATAGTCCAACAGGTTTAATTGGAAGCACACTAGCTTTCGGAGCGTCGCTCCTTCATCAGGTGATGGACTATAAGTAGGATGTTAACCCACCAAACTTGTCCAAGAGTCTCCATGAATTAACACAGATCTCCTGACCGCTCCTGGAATAAGACAAAAGGAAAATCTTTAAAACAAAAGCTAAACAATTAAACAAAATGTGATTCTTTTTTGTTTCCTTTGAATATCTTTAAGTGTTAGTCATAAAAATAATGGTAATGTGTTGAGAAAACACTGGGTAAGATTGCTGGATATGAAGAATCCTCCAGGAATACTTCCAATGAAAATTGTCAAGTTTAGTGATATCAAGTTAATCTCAACACATTAGAAATGCCAGTACTACACTTACAATTTCTCAGTAACATGGAGAATGATGCTAGTGTAGCTGTTGGACTATAACCTGGTGTTGTGTGATTTTTAACTTTGTACACCCCAGTCCAACACCGGCATCTCCAGATCTTAACCTGGTGTTGTGTGATTTTTAACTTTGTACACCCCAGTCCAACACCAGCATCTCCAGATCTTAAGCAAAGATGTGCCTAGAACAAATGTGTTGCATTCTAAAAGCAAAATAGGACAAAAATTGCAACAAAGAAAAGAAACAAATTTGAAATACTTTATAGTCTGAAGCCTTTGAATTCTATTGAGCCTAGAAGGTGTAAAGTGCCTAAAAAGAACTATAAGATGCCATTCCTCAAGCTATTGTTGAGTACAGCAAGCTAGGGATAGAGATGTCAGTGTGAGAGCAATGTGGAGAATTAAAACTATAGGCCATCATAAGGTCATGTTAACAAACTGATTAGAGGTGCTTTGCAAAATGGTCACCGAGGCTGCGTTTGGTCTCTGCCTATGTCTAGTAGATAACATTTTGAGCAAAGAATACAATATACTGAATTAAAAGAAGGATCTGTAAATTGCTGCTTTAATTGGGCAGTGAGTTTAGGGCTTGAGATGGTGAGAGATAAAAGGGATAGATTTTACAACTGCATTTTCATGGAGAAAATCTGTGGGAGGAAAGCAAGCAGATGGTTTGATTGAAGAGTGGGCCAGAGTATCATGGAGGAAGTAGTTTCTTTGAAATGTTGAAAGTGGAGGGCAAGGTGAGTTAGGTTATGATACTAGAGGTGATGGAAGTAGTGAAAAACAATCTGTTACAAGTTCAGATCAAAATGATTTTAAACTGCCTAAACAAACTTATCCAAATATTTCAGTGTTGACTACGTTGAGCTACACTAGCATCATTCTCCATGTTACTGAGAAATTGTAAGTGTAGCACTGGCATTTCTAATGTGTTGAGATTAACTTGATATCACTAAACTTGACAATTTTCATTGTAAGTATTCCTGAAGGATTCTTCATATCCAGCAATCTTACCCAGTGTTTTCTCAACACATTACCATTATTTTTATGACTAACAATTGAAGATATTCAAAGGAAACAAAAAAGAATCACATTTTGTTTAATTGTTTAGCTTTTGTTTTAAAGATTTTCCTTTTGTCTTATTCCAGGAGTGGTCAGGAGATCTGTTAATTCATGGAGACTCTTGGACAAGTTTGGTGGGTTAACATCCTACTTATAATATGAAGTCAAACTGGCAGTGATGGTGTTCCTTATTATTATAAGGTATAACAAAGTACAGATGTTTTTAAAGTAAGAAGTAGTTTCATTGTTATGGGATTGTAATTGAAAAAAATTGAGATGATGTTCATTAATCTAACTGCGAACAATTACGTTGTTGCTGGGCACCAGCTGCTAGCTATGTTCCCGTCCTGACCACCCCAAAGAAAAGTTAAACTAATGAAAGTGTGGTGATTTGAAGAAAGGGCTTTCTACTTAAATGGTTTGGAATGCAGATCATATTCTAAATAAACCTGGATTGGCAAATTTTCATGTTTAAGCTATATGATGAAGTCCAGAGCTAACGTTCCAGGCCTGTTGTTGGACTTAGCCATCTTTAATCAGTTGAATATATTCACAGCTTAGTAATGAAGCACACAGAGCAGGTGTAACTGTTGTGCAGGCTGTTTATCTTGCGTAATAACATTATTTTTGGCATACTAATAGATTTGTTTGATCAAGTTAGGACCATAGGGTTTTAAATCCCATTCAAAAGTAGAAGCACCCTGTTTGCCAGCAGTGAAACCCATTATTAACTTTGTAATTTTGATCATAGTCACAGTGGAGCCTAAGATCTGATAACATTGTAACAGACAGATTGATTCAAATTGACTACCACTGGACAAATTGTAGGGCCTGTTTGAAAACATTTGGCACAATAATGCAAGAAGCTTAGCTATGAATCTGGTAGTTATTACTACCCAAGATCTATTTTGAGAATACTGGAACTAAACACTGAAAATAAACTAATTTCCCTATTCTACTTTTCAATTTTAATGCATAAGCATTGTCTTCTCTCCCTTTCCTTATTTTCTTTCCTCGAAGTCATTAGTATTTGACATCTGTGTGTGTTGATAGCTCTATGAGAATTCTTATTGTGTAGTGGTAGCATTCCTGCTTCTGGATCAGAAGTCCCACTTCAGGACTTGATGCACATGAGAAATGTATTTCTATCATGGCCAAACAAGTTGATTAACAGCCTGCACCTGATGGTAGGCAGTAAGAGTGAGGTAATTCTCTCATTAGTTGTACTATGGAAGGCAATAACAAACCACTGCAGTACTTTGCCAAGAACAATTATGGACCTATCCAATGGAAGTCATGATTGTCAATGCTCTCTTAAGGTATGGTACCTGAAGAGGTTGAGTAAATTTCCATCATTTCATTGAAGTGGTCGTTGGATGCCCACTAGATACCAAACAAAGGACCCTCATGCCAAACTCTGATTTTACTCCCTTCTTCGCACTTGTGCATTTTCTTCAGATATGGATCATGCCCAGGACTCTGACTTGAATTCCTCCCATCCTTACTTCTTCCTCCTATCTTAAACCATAATCACTAAGGATATGTATGCCTCAGAATACTAATAGTAATCTAACTGATACTCTTTTTTTTTAAACAGTACTTGCCAAAGTAAACAGCTTTGTATTTTCCCTTGATGTTATCATTTTCTGACGTAGATACCTTTGAAAACTCATCTGATATATTTTTTTACGTTGCTAGCTAGCTTCCTTTTGTGCTCTAATTTATTTGCCCTGATTAACCTATTTGTCATTCTCTGCTATTCTATATAGTTTGACAAGTCATCTGACCTGCCACTGATCTTTGTTTAATTATATGCTTTCTTTGTTATGTTTAATATTTTATTTAAGTTTTTTTACAAATGGTAGTTCATCCCACTGGAATGTTTCTTCATGTAGAGCTGTACTTATTTTGAATATACTGAAATATCCCTCTGCCTCTGGTTCTCTACAGATCTGTTGGCTTAATATCCCAGTTTACTTTAGTTCCTCTTTCATAGCCACAGAATTGCCCTAATTAATGTTTAGAATATTGGTCTTAGACCCACTCTTCTCCCTTTCAAACCGGTTGTAAAATTCAAGCATATTATGATTGTTGCGACCAAGAGGTGCCTTTACTCTGAGGTTGTTAATTGAGCCTGTCACATGTAATATCAAGTCTAGTATATCATGCTCTCTGGTCAGTCCCAGAAAGTTTCTTATGTTCAAAAGCATTCTATCAATTCCTGGTAAATACCACTATTGACAATATTTATTTTTCATGTATATTTGTAGATAGACATCACTCATAATTATTGCTATTACATTATTACAAGCACCTAACATTCCTCCTTGTACACTTCTGACATTGCTGTTGCTGTTTAGAGGTCTGTAGATCACTCCCACTTGAGTTTTCTTTCCTATTCTGTTCCATGTTCTACTCAAACTGATTCTGCATCCCGATGTTCTGAGCCAAGTCGTCTCTAAGTATTGGATCAATGCCAATTTTGATTTGGAGTGCTACCTCTCTGGATTTATCTCACTTCCTATTCCTCTTGAATATCCTATAACCCTTATCATTCAGACCCCAATCCTTGTCATCTTGCAGTCACATCTCTGTAATGGTAATCAAATTATATTTTTTCACTTCGATATGTGGAATCAGTTCATTTACATTGTTATGGATGTTTCACATTCAGATGCTGAGCCTTTAGCTTTGTGCTTTTTTCAATCTTCCCTGTCCTGCCATTCTCTGATTCTCATTTTCCACATTTGTATTTTGGTTTTAGATTTAGATTAGATTAGATTCCCTACAGTGTGGAAACAGGCCCTTCAGCCCAACAAATCCACACCGACCCTCTGAAGAGTAACCCACCCAGACCCATTTCCCTCTGACTAATGCACCAAATGCTATGGGCAATTTAGTATGGCCAATTCACCTGATCTGCACATCTTTGCACTGTGGGAGGAAACCGGAGTACCCGGAGGAAACCCATGCAGACACTGGGAGAATGTGCAAACTCCACACAGACGGTTGCCTGAGGCTGGAATTGAAACGTGGGACCCTGGTGCTGTGAGGCAGCAGTGCTAACCACTGAGCCACCATGCCAGAGTGTTCTATGTCAACACTGTCCCTTGACTTGTAACATTTATATTATCTTGATCTGACTGTCCCTTATCCAACATAATTCAGGTTAGACCATCTCAATTGTACAGATCCCACCTTCCTTGGTATTGGTGCCAATAGTCCACGAGCAGGAAACCACTTCTCCTACACAATTCTTTCAGCCGCGCATTCACTTCTCTAATTCACTTTAATCCACTTTGCGAATGGCTCAGATAGTAATCAGAGATTATTACCTTTTGAGATTTGCTTTTAATTTAGCATCTATTTTCTCACATTTCCTTCACAGTGCCTCTTTCCTAATATCAATGTGGACTACAACCAATGGGTCCTCCTCTTCCCACTGCAAGTTTTTCTCCAGCCCAAAACAAAGATCCCCCGGCACCTGGCTCCCCAAAGAATTGAAAATTCAGCCCTATGTCATGTTTATTACAATTTTTAGCAAAACTGAAAAATAAGCTTTAGCTGTTAATGAATGCTGTATGAGCTAAAGTTTGATTGCAACACATTAAATAACATGACAGTGAACTGTTTACAATAATCTCAATGCCATTTTACCGTTAATACTTTGAATTCTTCAGTCACATTCTCATTCACTGTTTGGAATTAGGACAATAGCACAGGTTTTCCACAATGCTTTCAATTTAATGAAACATCCCAAAGCACTTCACATGAGTGGCATAACATTTTACACCAAGCCACATCAAGTGATATTAAGACAGATGACTAAAATCTTGATTTGTTAAATTGTTTTTAATGTTTTCTTAAGTAAGGAATGGGGTCCAAGCTGCTAAGAGGAGAATTCTAGAGCTTGGGGCCGAAGAAACTAAAAGCTGCTAATACTGTTAGAACGATTAACCTTGCAGAATAGCATGGCTGGGGCAGAATAAAGAAAAAAGGAGAGAGCATTGAAAGTTGGCATGAACATTTTAACAGTTAATCTTGTTTGATTGAGAGCCAAAATTGGTCAGTGAGGGGTAGAATAAAGTGTGAATAAAAATTGGTGAAGATCAAGGTACAGACTCGATTTCAGATGAACTCAGTTTCTGGAAGTTGGAAGGTCAGCTGGGGTGTGTTGGCATCGATATCATTTGAAGTTCGATATAAGCTGGGTCATGTAACATAAACCACAATGAGTTAGGTTCATGTGATACCAATATTTTGAAATGTATTTATAATAATAGCTATTTAAAAGGTGATGATAGCACAGACTTGTGCACATAGTCTGTGTTCTGTGCTTACTGATATTACTGTACATTTCATATAACTGACTGCACCAGTTCTATTACACAGAGTGGCAGAAGGTGAGGCGGTTACTTTTATACCTGTAAAGTCCTATGTTGTGATGTCATATAATGGTCTTAAAGATACAGGTGGTATGGACCAGACCAAACTTCCCTCAAAATATATTAAAAAGGTAGCCGAGACCCTAATGTTTCCTTATTTTAAAGGCAAGTGCCAGGCATTTCATTCCTGATGGAATTCAGCTGGTCAGACTATCAATGTTGAAACAAAAAAACACTTTATTCACACACTATAGTTAAAATATAACAAAAGAAAGAAGAAATTGGAATGACTTCGCTCTATTTGAAAATTTCACAGAATAATAGATTACTGAACAGTAACTGTTCTAATAGAGTAACATCCCATAAACACATCCTTGACAAAAAGTAAATTTAGTAAAACAGTTTGTTTCACATGCAATTCTCGCAACAGTAGGAAAAACATAAAGAGAAAACTCTGCATGAGACAGAGTGAGTAGCATGGAGAGATGTACTGCAGCTTCCACCCAGCTTCAAGACCCAGCACCATTGACTAAAAACTAAAACTAAAAGTCCTGGTTCTTGGGAGCTTGACCCCAACCATTCAGACTGCCTTTATTGTTCCAACTTTGTTCCCAAGGCCTCCCAATCTGTTAGTTTATTGGATCTAAAATAGATAGCTTGTCACCTGTGTCTTAAAACCTCTTTTCAAAACAAAAAAGACAAAATATACCTCTTAAAGTCATAGTATTGTCACATAGGCTTGTCTCATTGTAATATACTTTCTCTTCACTTTCTCTTTAAGAACCTTTTATCTAATAAATGTGTAAAGTAACGCACGTAGCTCGTTTCTATATATTTAGGTATCACCTTGGTAGATGTACAAGATGATCAAATCTGGTTTTTAATGCAGTAATCACGACTTGGTGTTGCAGCTTCATTCTGCATTGTACTATTAGTCAACGCAGATGGATATATATCATTTGTTGCAGACATGTGGTAATTCTTTGTCGTGATCTCTTCAGAAACTGAGTTGTCATGCTGTGTGACAGGAGGTTAATGATGAGCTGTTCAGATAAGTTGAAACAAATAAGAATGCAAGAGAAACTCAGCAGGCTGAGTAGCATCTGTGGAAATAGAAGCAGAATTAACAGTTAGGTATCCTTCTTCAGACCTGAAAGGAGCTCAAAAATGGTGGCTGTTATGCTGTTGACAAAATGAGAAAGAGGGTTGAGATGAACAAATGGTGGGCTGTCCACAGCAAAAGACAAAGGGAGTTCTAATGGTGGTAACTAAGAGATTTTGTAAATGATAGGTGTGGAAAGGGGAAAAATGGGTCAGCAAAGCCAACAAGACACAAATAGGACACCAAATAAGCAGGGGTGAAGAAGGGTAGGAGAAAGTGAGGACTGCAGATGCTGGAGACCAGAGTTGAAAAGTGTGGTGCTGGAAAAGTGCAGCAGGTCAGTCAGCATCCGAGGAGCAGGAAAATCGACGTTTCGGGCATAAGCCTTTCTTCAGGAAGGGTAGTTTGTCATCCCAGTGGAGGACAGAGGTCAGGCTCTGCTTTAGCTGAACTAAATGTTGAGTCCCGAAGGCTATAAAATGCCTAAGAGAAGATGAGGTGGTGTTTCCCCAGCTTCCACTGAGCTTTGCTGAAACACAGCTATAGGCCCAGGATGAAAATGTTAACATGAAAACAAAATGGTTCATTGAAATGACAAGAAACTGGAAGGTTACGGTCATTCTTACAGACAAGTGGCGGTATTCCACAATCATCTGGTCTGCATTTGGAGAAAAACTACTAAAACATGCAACACAAAGGGACTTGGCGGTACTTGTGCACAAAACGTAAAAAGCTAGCACACAGATGCAGCAGGTAATCAAGAAGGCTAATGGAATGCTGGCCCTTATTTCAAGGGGGCTAGAATATAGAAGTAGGGAAGTCTTACTGAAACAGTACAAGGTGCTGGTGAGACCATATCTGAAATAATGAGAGTGTTTTGGTACTCTTCCTTAAGGAAAGATATTTCATCGGAGGCAGTTCAGAAAAGGTTCATTAGGATGATCCCCGGTATGGAGGGCTTGTTTTATAAGCAAAGACTAAACAGGTTGGGATGGTACTCATTGGAGTTTAGAAGAATGAGAAGTGATCTTATTGGGATGGTTAGGATTCTTAAGGGCTTGACATGGTAAATGCGGAGAGGATGTTTCCCTTTATGCATCGTCACGGGGAGTTTTGGAGGCACAGTCTTTATATGTATTTAAAGCTGAGATAGATTCTTGGCCAGTAGGGGAATCGAAGATTATCAGGTATCAGATCCACCATGATCCTATTGAATAGTGTAGCAAGCGTGAGGAATGATGTAAATTACTCCTGTTCATATTTCTTATTATATAATCTTATTATGATTTCGCCAGCATAAAGGAAACCACATTGAGTGGCAAATGCAATCGACTGAATTGTAAGAAGTACAAGTAAGCCACTGCTTCACTTGGTATTTGCAATTTTGGGCCTTGGATAAGGAGAAGGTGAAGGTACATGTTACACCTACTGTGATTAAATGGAAAGGTGCCATAGGGATGGAGGGTCAGGAAGTGTAAAGAGTGATGGAGGAATAGACCAGTCCCTCCACAATGTTAACAGTGGAAGGAAGGCAAAGATATGTTTGGTGGTAGTACCCTGCTGGATCTTCTGTCACCTGCAGCAATTGTATATGAAAAATGTGTCTAATCCAAATGGGGATCTATGCAAAATCTAGTCGGGGGAATTTGTAATTCAGAATAAAGAAATGGAAGAAAGCTAAACAATCACGTTGTGTCTGTTTCACTGAGGAACACACCAGAAATCTCCCAGATCCAAGTGATTCAGTATGTGGATGTTCTTACGAGAGAGCAAAACTTGACCTACTCTTGGGGAATGAGGCAGGGCAGGTGACTGAAGTGTCAGTGAGAGAGCACTTTGGGGCCAGTGACCATAATTCCATTAGTTTTAAAATATTGATGGAAAAGGATAGAAAGGATCTAAAAGTTAAGGAAATTGGAGAAAGGCCAATTTTGACAGTATTAGGCAAGAACTTTCAAAAGTTGATTGGAGGCAGATGTTCGCAGGTAAAAGGACGGCTGGAAAATGGGAAGCCTTCAGAAATGAGATAAATGAGAGTCCAGAGACAGTATATTCCTGTTAAGGTGAAGGGCAAGGCTGGTAGGTGTAGGGAATGCTGGATGACTAAAGAAATTGAGGGTTTGGTCAAGAAAAAGGAGGAAGCATATATCAGGAATGGACAGCAGGGATTGAATGAATCCTTCGAAGAGTATACTTAAGAGGGAAGTCGGGGGGCAAAAAGGGGACATGAGATAGCTTTGGCAAATTGGGTTAAGGAGAATCCAAAGGGATTCTACAAATACATTAAGAACAAAAGAGGAACAAGGGAGGGAGTAAGGACCCTTAAAGATCAGCAAGGCTGCCTATGTGCGGAACCGCAGGATTTGAGAGAGATACTAAATGAGTATTTTCAATTAGTGTTTACTGTGGAGAAGGATATGGAAGATAGAGAACTTGGGGGAAATAAACAGTGACATTTTGAAAAATGTCCATATTACAGAGGAGGAGCTGTTGCATGTTTTAAAATGCATAAAGGTGGATAAATCCCCAGGACCTGATCAGGTGTACCCTAGAAATCTGTGGAAAGCTCGGAATGTGATTTCTGGGCCCCTTGCTGAGATGTTTGTATCATCGGTATTCAGAGGTGAGGTGCCAGAAGCCTGGAGGTTGGCTAACATGTCATTATTCAAGAAAGGTGGTAAGGAAGAGCCAGTGAACTATAGACCCTGACATCGGTGGTGAGCAGGTTGTTGGAGGAGATCCTGAGGAACAGGGTTTACATATATTTGGAAAGGCAAGGAGTGATTAGCAATGATAAACATGGCTTTGTGTATGGGAAATCATGTCTCACTAACTTCATTGAGATTTTAGAAGATGTAATGAAGAGGATTGATTAGGGCAGAATAGTGGTCATGATCTACATGGATTTTAATAAGGCATTTGACAAGATTCTGCATTAAAAGTTGGTTAGCAAGGTTACAAAGAATACAGGGAGAACTAGCCATTTGGATAAAGAACTGGTTCGAAGGTAGTGGTGATGGAGGGTTGCTTTTCAGATGGGAAGCCTGTGACCAGTGGTGTGTCACATGGATCAGTGCTGGGTCCACTGCTTTTTGTTATTTGTATAAATGATTTGGATGTGAACATAAAAGAAAGTTACCTCGGAGGACATCGTGACTTTGATCAGATTGGCCAATGAGCTGAGAAGTGGCAGATGGAGTTTAATTTTGATAAATGTGAGTTGCTGCATTCTGGAAAGGCAAATCAGAGCAGGACTTATCCATTTAATGGTAAGATTCTGGGAAGTGTTGCTGAACAAAGTGACCTTGGAGTGTAGATCCTTGAAAGTGGAGTGTCCTGTAGATAGTATAGTGAAGAAGACATTTGGTATGCTTGCCTTTATTCATCAGTGCTTTGAATATAGGAGTTGGGAGGTCATGTTGTGGCCTTACAGGACATTGGTTAGACCACTTTTAGAATACTGTGTGCAATTCTGTTCTCCCTGCAATAGGAAGAATGTTGTGAAACTTGAAAGGGTTCAGAAAAGATTTACAAGGATGTTGCCAGGGCTGGAGGATCTGAGCTATAGAGAGAGGCCTGAATAGACTGGGGCCATTTTTCCTGGCGTGTCAGAGGCTGAGGAGTGACTTTATAGAGATTTGTAAACTCACGAGGGGCATGGATAGGGTAAATAATCAAGGTCTTTCCCCCAAGGTAGGGGTGTCCAAAACTAAAGGGTATGGTTTAAGATGAGAGGGGAAAAATTTGAAAGGCACCTAAGGGGCAACTATTTCACACAAAGAGTGGTGCGTATATGGAATGGGCTGCCAGAGGAAGTGGTAGAGGCTGGTACAATTATAACATTTAAAAGGCATCTGGATGGGTACATGAATAGGAAATGTTTGGAGGTATATGGACCAAATTCTGGCGAATGGAACTAAATTAATTTAAGATATTTGGTTTGCAAGGATATATTGGACCGAAGGGTCTGTTTCCATGCTGTACAGCACTATGACTCCAAGTGGTGAGATTGAGGAGTTGAAAGAAATTAGCATTGGTAAGAAGGTTGTTCTGGAGAAATTAATGGGGCTAAAAGTTGGTAAGTCCCCAAGACCTGATGGTGTCCATCCCAGATGTTGAAGCATGTAGCCGTGGAGACAGTAAATTATCTTCTCAATCTCTATAGATTCTGAAATGATTCCTGCAAATTGGAAGCTAGCAAATGTCAGCCCAGTATTTAAGACAGGAAGAAGGGAACTACAGACTTAATAGTAAGGACATTGCGAGATCTACAATAAAAGCCATGATGAATGTATATTTGGATAAAAATGATATGATTAGGCATAGTCAGCCTGGATTTGAAAATAGAAAATTGAATTTGATAAATTTGTTCGAGATTTTTGCTGATGTTATTAACAGTATTGATTAAGGGGATTTGATAGATGTAGTATATTTGGATTTTTCGAAGACTTGTAGTTAGGAAAAATTGAAGCACGTGGTAGAGGTGGTCATGTACTGGCCTGGATTACTGATTAGCTAACAGGCAGAAAAGAGAGAGTAGGATTAAATGGACCATGCTCTCAATAGACTGTGACTATTGACGTACTGCAAGAATGAGTACTTGGTTCCCAACTTTTCACAATAATTTGGGTGTGTGGACCAAATGTGAATGTTCATAATTTGCAGATGATGAAAAGCAAAGCAGAAATGTGTGTACTGTGGAAAATGTAACAAGTTTTCAGGAGGATTTGGATAGGCTTATTGATTGGACAAGGATATGTCAGATGGAATATCATGTGGACAAATGTGAAGTTATCTATTTAGGGAGGACTGTTTCTTAAATAATGAGGGGTTTCAAAGTGAAGAAATACAAAGGGTTTTGGGTGTCCTTGTCAATACTCTGAAAGCTTGATGCATCTGTGTGTTAGCAATTAGGAAGGCTAATGGAATGTTAGCCTTTATTTCAAGAGGACCTCAATCCAGGATTAGTGAAGACTTGCTTCAGTTTTATTGGAGCTTGGTTAGATTGCACCTGAAATACTGTGTGCAGTTTTTGTCTCTTTATCTCAGGAAAGATATTATTGCCACAGAAGACGGCAATGAATGTTCACCAGACTTGTTCCAAGATTATGGGTGCTATCCTCTGAAGAGAGGGTGGGCAAACTGAGCCTTTATTCTCTGGAATTTCAAAGAGTGAGAGATGATCTCATCAAAACCTATAAAATGCTTAAAGGGATAGTTAAACTTGATGCAGGTAAGATGTTTCCCCTCATTTAGAAGTCAAGAGCCATGGAACACTGTTTAAAATTAATAGGAATGTTACTTGCACCGAAGTGAGCATAATTGTTTTTACTCAGAGGGTAGCCCTCTGCCCTCTGGGAATTCAGTTTTTGAGTATATTTAGAGGTTGATAGTTTTCACACTGCTGGTGGCATAAAGTTTATGGGGATGGTGTCGGCGAAAAGTATTTAAGTGTTTAATCAGCTATGATTGTAATAAATGGTGGAGCAGACTTGATGGGCTGAGTGACCTACACTTCCATTTCTGCCACCTATTGTAAGTCTTTCACTCAAACTAACTTGTGAAATCATATCCTGTACCTTTGTATCAATATCTACCTATGAATTCGGTGATTGAATCGCCTGACATTTTTATATTTTCAAGCCAACTCAAAAAGTCCATATAAAAGCCATCCAATGGGATAGTGGCTACCCTGATCACATCATCTCTCACTGTATCTCCTGCAAACTGAGGAAATGGCCCTAAGGCTGTCACTTTGGTCCGAAAAAGTTCAGATTACTTTGAAAGGATTATTTTTTAAGTGCAAACAGTAGGCAAAGGTAGATACACAAATGACTAATGTAATTTTTGAGTTTAAATGCTGGTGGGTGCCAAGTATGTAGGCCGAACATCCCAAAGACTGGCTAAATGTTTTTAAGACTGAGGTGCATAGATTCTTGTTCAGTAAAGGAATCAAAGGATATCAGGAACAGCTGGGAATGTGGAATTTGAATCAGTTGTGATCTTATCGAATGGTGGAGGAGGTTTAGGGAGTCAAATGGTCTATTTCTGCTCCTGTTTCATATGAGTAAGGATTGTATCAAACGGCATATCCCATCAGCTATTCGCAATAAAAATGGTACTAACCGTGTCAATCAGTCTGCACTTGCATTGCTCACAATACAGTGCCTGACATGAGATATGGTTCTGCAATTGGACAAATTTGCTGGATAATCGTGAGTATGCAACGAATCATGAGACAACTAATTTGAGAGTCAAGTCCTCAGTGTGGTGCTCTCGTACATACTGGAAGTTACATATTAATACACAGAGCCCTACTCTTTGCAAGTAGAAACCACATGTACAAAATGTACAACATGTACCTGTTTTAACCCAAGAAAATAGGTGACAGCAATTTTTGCTCTTAGGGTATTGCCTTTACCAAGTAGAAACAACTTGCCTCGTTTGAAGTTTAAGCAAAACTTGGCAGTTAATTATCAGTGATTATTAACTGGTGCATTCTCCATGACATCACCTCTACAAATCAAAGTCCACTTGTCAGCCAATCAGCATTCTTCTCAAACAGTTTGCGATACAATATGTTGATTTTTCCCTTTAAATGAGTGCTCTTTCAAATTATCCTGATGAGTGCAAGATGAGGAGGCATGGGATTCAGGGAAATTTGGCTGTCTGGATACAGAATTGACTGGTCTATAGAGGACAGAGGGTGGTAGTAGATGGAATGTATTCAGCCTGGAGTTTGGTGACCAGTGGTGTTCCGCAGGGATCTGTTCTGAGACATCTGCTTTTTGTGATTTTTATAAATGACTTGGATGAGGAAGTGAAAGGGTGGGTTAGTAAGTTTGCTGATGACACAGCTAGTGGAGTAGTGGACAGTGTGGAGGGCCGTTGTAGGTTGCAACGGGACATTGACAGGATGCAGAGCTAGGCTGGTAAGTGGCAGATGAAGTTCAACCTGGAAAAGTGTGAAGTGATCCATTTTGTAAAGTCGATTTTGAATGCAGAATACAAGGTTAACAGCAGGATTCTTGGCAGTGTGGAGGAACAGAGGGATCTTGGGGTCCATGTCCATAGATTCCTCAAAGTTGCCACCCAAGTTGATCTGGTCTGGATGGCATGTCTTTTGAAGAAAGGTTGAGGAAGCTAAGACTTTTTTCATTGGAACAAAGAAGGGTGAGAGATGACTTGATAAAGGCATAGATAGAGTGAATAGTCAGAGACTTTTTCCCAGGGCAAAGATGGCAATCACAAGAGGGTATAATTTTTTAGGTGATTTGTGGAAGGTTTAGGGGAGATATCAGAGGTCTGTTCTTTACACAGAGAGTAATTGGTGCATGGAATGCTCTGCCAGTGGTGGTGGTAGAGTCGTTTTACATTAGGGACTTTTAAATGACTCTTGGATAAGCACGTGGATCATAGTAAGATGAAGGGTATGGGGGTTAGTTTGGTCTTCGAGTAGGATAAAAGGTCGGCACAATATCGAGGGCCGAAGGGTCCGTATTATGCCATACTGTTCAATGTTCTATGTAAAGCTTTGACAAAAATGTTTTTCAACTGTGCGCAAAAAAATAAATGGCAGGATCGACCAACATCTGGACTCAGGAATGCTCCTTTAAGAGAGAATTTATTTCAATATTTTACAGGAATGCTAATGTTGACTGTATTAGGCAAGAACTTTCAAAAGTTGATTGGTGCATATGTTTGCAGGTAAAGGGACGGCTGTTAAATGGGAAGCCTTCAGAAATGAGATAATGAGAGTTCAGAGACAGTATATTCCTGTTAGGGTAAAAGGAAAGGTTGGTAGGTATAGGGAATGCTGGATGACTAAAGAAATTGAGGGTTTGGTTATGAAATAGAAGGAAGCATATGTCAGGTATAGACAGGATAGATCGAGAAAATCTTTAAAAGAGTATAAAGGCAGTAGGAGTATACTTAAGAGGGAAATCAGGAGGGCAAAAAGGGGACATAAGATAGCATTGGCAAATAAGTTAAGGAGAATCCAAAGAGTTTTTACAAATACATTAAGGACAAAAAGGGTAATGAGGGAGCAAATACGACCCCTCAAAGATCAGCAAAGCAGCCTATGTGTGGAGCCACAGGAGATGGGGGAGATATGAAACAAGTATTTTGCATCGGTTTGTACTGTGAAGGAGGGCATGGAAGATATAGAATGTGGGGTAATAGATGGTGACACCTTGAAAAATGTCCATATTACAGGGAAGGAAGTGCTGGATGTCTTCAAATGCATAAAAGTGGATAAATCCCCTAGACCTGATCAGGTGTATCCTAGAACTCTGAGAGAAGCTTGGAAAGTCATTGCTGAGCCTCTTGCTGAGATATTTGATAGTCACAGGTGAGATGCCAAAACTGGAGGTTGGCAAACATGGTATCACTATTTAAGAAAGGCGGTAAGGACAAGGCAGGGAACTATAACCAGTGAGCCAGACGTCGGTGGTGGGCAAGTTGTTGGAGGGAATCCTGAGAGATGGGATTTACACATATTTGGAAAGGCAAGGACTGATTAGGAATAGTAAATATGGCTTTGTGTGCGGGAAAACATGTCTGTCAAACTTGATTTGAGTTTTTTGAAAAAGTAACAAAGAGGATTGATGAGGCAGAGTAGTGGACGTGATCTATATGGACTTCAATAAGGCATTCGACAAGGTTCCCCATGGGAGACTGGTTAGCAAAGTTAGATCTCATGGAAGACAGGGAGAACTAGCCATTTAGCTACAGAACTGGCTGAAAGGTAGAAGACGGAGGGTTGTTTTTTAGACTGGAGGCCTGTGACCAGTGGAGCGCCACAAGGATCGGTGCTGGGTCCACTACTTTTCTTCATTTATATAAATGATTTAGATATGAAGATAAGAGGTATAATTAGTAAGTGTGCAGATTACACCAAAATTGGAGGTGTAGTGGACAGAAAAGGTGACCTCAGATTACAACAGGATCTTTTGATCAGATGGGCCAATGGGCTGAGGAGTGGCAGATGGATTTTAATTTAGATAAATGCAAGGTGCTGCATTTTGGGAAAGCAAATCTTAGCAGGACCTATACACTCAATGGTAAGGTCCTAGGGAGTGCTGCTGAACAAAAACACCTTGGAGTGCAGGTTCATAGTTCCTTGAAAGTGGAGTCGCAGGTAGATAGGATAGTGAAGAAGGCGTTTTGCATGCTTTCCTTTATTGGTCAGAACATTGAATATAGTAGTTGGGAGGTCATGTTGTGGCTGTATAGGACATTGATTAGGCCACCTTTGGAATATTGCGTGCAATTCTGGTCTCCATTCTTTTGGAAGGATGTTGTGAAACTTAAAAGGGTTCAGAAAAGATTTACAAGCATGTTGCCAGGGTTGGAGGATTTGAGTTATTGGGAGAGGCTGAACAGGCTGAGGCTATTTTCCCTGTAGTGTCGGAGACTGAGGGGTCATCTTATAGAGGTTTACAAAATTATGAGGGGCAGGGATAGGGTAAATAGGCAAAGTCTTTTCCCTGGGGTCGGGGAGTCCAGAACTAGAGGGCATAGTTTAGGGTGAGAGAGGAAAGATATAAAAGAGACCTAAGGGGCAACTTTTTCGGGTACAGGTATGGAATGAGCTGCCAGAGGAAGTGGTAGAGGCTGGTATAATTGCAACATTTAAGAGGCATTTGGATGGGGATATGAATAAGAAGGGTTTGGAGGCTGGTATAATTGCAACATTTAAGAGGCATTTGGATGGGTATATGAATAGGAAGAGTTTGGAAGGATATGGGTCTGGTGCTGGCAGGTGGGACTAGATTGGGTTGGGATATCTGGTCGGCATGGACGGGTTGGACCGAAGGGTCTGTTTCCATGTTGTACATCTCTGTGGCTGTATGATGTTTTAAAGCTACATTTTCTTCCAAGATTGTTTTGTTCTGTCTTTTAGGATCATCTATATTTTTTTTTATTCTATAAATTTGATCAACAACCTCTCAAGTTTGCATTCCTTAAAGAGAGTGAGAGAGGTAGAGTCTTAACTGTCCATCACTGCAGGTTTAGCAGCCTTTAACCTTGTTTGTAGCTCTTTACTCTTGGTTGTAGTAACTTTAACTCTCAAATCAAACAGACTTATCGATGATTGTTTGGAAAAATAATTTTGACAGCTCTCCCACAGTGCTGTCACCTTTTTAGCTTTTAGCATCCACTTACTGTCACTATGAGCTTTTAGTTCCCACTTCAAAAGAGTCATGGGACGTGGTGAGTGCATGACCATCACGAAGGAGAAGCTGCTACAGAGGCTAAAATGTCTGAAAGTGGATAAACTACCCAGACTGGATAAACTACACCCCATGGTTCTGAAGGAGAGAGCCGAAGCAATTGTGGAGGCATTGGTGGTGATCTTTAAGAATAACTGGAGTCAGGGAGGGTCCCAAAAGAATAAAAATTGGCTGATGTTTGTGAAGGGAGGGAGGCAGAAGATTATAGGCTGGTTAGCCTAATCTTTGTTGGTAAGCATTTAGAGTCCATTATTAAGGATGACATTACAGAGTGCTTGAATTTGTATGGTAAAATGCAGCTGAGTCAGCATGGCTTCACTAAGGAGAGGTCCCGCCTGTTAAAATTCTTTGAGGAGGTAATGAGCAAGTTAGACAAAGGAGAGCCAGTAGACATGACCTATTTGAATTTCCAGAAGACCTTTGACAAGGTGCTGTACAGGTGACAGCTAAAATGAGATAAGAGCCCATGGTGTAAATGGCAAGGTATTGGCATGGATAGAGGATTAAGAGAAAGTGAGGACTGCAGATGCTGGAGATCAGAATTGAAAGTGTGGTGCTGGAAAAGCACAGCAGGTCAGACAGCATCTGAGGATCAGGAGAATCAATGTTTCAGGCATAAGCCCTTCATCATCAATCAGGAAGCCCATTCCTGATGAAGGGCTTATGCCTGAAATGTCGATTCTCCTGTTTCTTGGATGCTGCCTGACCTGCTGTGCTTTTCCAGCACCACACTGTGACTTGGCAGAAGACCAGAAAGTGGGGATAAAGGGGTCTTTTTCACAATGGCAGCTGGTGTCTAGTGCAATGCAGAGGTCCATAGTGGGACCACTACTGTTCACATTATATGTTAATGATGTAGGTAAAGAAACTGAGGGTATTAATCAATTTGCAGATGGTAGGTGGTGTGACAGATCGTGTTGTGCGAGCGGGTAAGCTGCAGAAGGACTTCCACAGGCTGGGAGAGTAAGCAAAGAAATGGCAGATGGAATGCAGTTTGGGAAGTTGAGGTTCTGCACATTTTTCGAAAGGTTGGAGGCATAGACTAGCTTCTAAATGGGGAAAGGCTTTGGAAATCTGAAGCACAAAGGGACTTAGGAATCCTAGTTCAGGGTTCTCATGAGGTTAACTTGAAGGTTCAGTTGGCAGTCAGGAAGGCAAATGCCATGTTGGCTTTAATTTCACAAGGGCTGGAATACAAAAGCAGGGATGTACTGATGACGCTGTTTCAGGCTCTGCACAGACCACATTTGGAATATTGTGAGCAGGGTTGGGCCCCATATCTCAGGACAATATGCTGGTTTTCGAGGGGATCAAGAGGATGTTTACAAGAATGATCCTAGGGATGAAGAGCTTGACATATGAGGAGTGGTTGAGGACTCTGGGTCGGTGGTCAATGGAGTTTAGAAGGGTGAGGGGGAATCTGATTGAAACTTACAGAATACTGAGAGGTCTGCATGGAGTGGATGTGGAGGAGATGTTTCCACTAGTCAAAGAGACAAGGACCCAAGGGCACAGCCTCAGAGTGAAGGGGTGACCCTTTAGAACTGAGATGAGGATTTTTTTCAGTCAGAGGATGGTGAATCTGTGGAGCTCATTGCTGCAGAGGGCTGTGGGTACTAAGTCATTGAGTGTCTTTAAGACTGAGATAGATAGGTCCTTGATTAGGAAGGTGATCCAGGAGAAGGCAGGAGAACAGGGTTGATAAACATATCAGCCATATTTGAATGGTAGAGCAGATTCAATGGGCCAAATGGCCTAATTCTGCTCCTCTATCTTTTAGTTTAATGGCCCACTTGTTGCCATTGTGATGCTGTTGTGGTTTACTGTATGTTAGCCCATGTAACATCGACCACATAGAATTGGCTTCTTATGACACGTCGAAATTGATTTACAACACTTAACTATTTACAAGGCAATGATATCATAGACTTAAATGCACAGTCTGCATTGTGTGCCGACTGATTTTATTGTCTATCACTCAATTAGCTGACAGAGTGCACTGACTCCCTTATACAAAGGCAATAACAGAAGGAGAGGCAGATATCTTTATATTGCCATGATATCTAACTTCCAGGAAGGTACAGACCTGTCCTGTAATTTATGCTATAATATTACAGAAATACTCACCTTATCACAATTTAAATTCAAAATCCTTCTCTCAAACTGGCAGAATGATGTTCCTGATACATAGGAAGCACATGGCCTGTCCAGATGATGTTTAAATATAGCACCTGGACCTTTGACCACCACCCAAGAACAGTGGAGTCAGGGACATTCTTCTCATCTCGTCATACAATTGGCCATCACCCTCAACTGTACCTAGCCAACTGGCTGTTTTGTGATTTGTGAGTGTTCAGCTGCCCACCTCTGACCAAATGTCCCACTCGCTTCTGATCCTGCTCTTCAGCTGCACACTGCTGTCATGAGATTCTGTCCTATGTTTCAAGATCAGTACAGCATCAAGTTTGTGAGCAGTCCAGTTCAGCTACAGATCGTGGTTAGGGAGAGGGCTGGTGCTGTCAGCAAGGTAACATAATTTATAATTAAATTAACAGCAATTCAGATTCAGACAATGTCTTCAGTCTTCCAAATGTTTAGGTGGGGATAATTGCTGCTCAAGAGCTGTATCTCAGACAAGCAAGACAACCTATCAGAAAGGGTCAAGAGACCTGATGATGTGGAATTGTGTGTCAGCAGCATAAGTTTGAAACTTGATTTGATTTTGGATGATGTCACTAAAGATCAGAATGTAAATGAGAAATAACAGCTGAAGGATGAATCCTTGGAATACTCGAAATGTGAAACATCATGATCAGGAAGGGAAGCTACAACTTTCATACCCAGCTCGACAATGGAGGGAAGGCAATGGATGAGAACTGTGCTGTCAACCAAATTGTCACTGTCAAATGGGATGCCAGTTATGAACATAAAAGACTGCAAGCTTCATATCAAATATTTAAATGCAACTTGCATTGATCTAACACCTTGAAGGTAAGGTTTCGCAAGGTGATTCACAGGAGCAACATGAACAAACTAGCAAATCTCACAAGATAATTTAGCAGATAATCAAAGATTATTAAAGGAGGAAAGAGTAGCAGAGAGTTTTAGGAAGGGAATTAAGGTTACTGAAATGGAGCAGGGTAAAATCAGAATGATTTGAGAACAAATTTGCATTAACAGGCCCCAGCCCTGGAGAAGGGTTACACCTGAAAAGTCGACTTTTGCGCCTCCTGATGCTGCCTGGTTCGCTGTGTTCTTCCAGCTTCTTGTCAATCTATCTCTTTTAAATAAGTCCTCTTATGGTTACAACCTTGGGAGAGACTGGTGACCAGTTTAGTTTTGCTATATTGATTAATTAGAATAGTTCTATTTGCATTAGTAAAATAATCTAAAATTGTTAAAAACATTTTTGTTTAAATTTTAGTGTTCTGTAATAAATCAGTAAAATATTTGCTACAGTTTTACACAGCATTCGCCATTGTATTTTATGCAGTTGATTAATCTTCTAGATTCACACGGCTCATGTCAGTTTCCTAGGCCCTGGTTGGATTGTTTTCTGCCATTTGGGATCTTGACCTTGAACTGACTTCAAATGCCAACATTGAATCCTCAGAGCAGCTGTTCCTGAACTAGAGCTGTAATCCACCATTTACAATATTAAAGAAGTCAGTCACTGCATGGAGAAATGTTTATTATCAGTTTCCATCAGATGCACAATTGCATGACTTGAAAGAGGAAAGATTTTTCAGTAATTGGACACTATGTGGTAATTTTGTAGTATGAAGGCACTCAGTTATATCTTGTTAAGACATTTTAATTTCTGAACTTTATCTTTAATTATTGGGCTGGATTTTCATTCTATGAGATGCTGAGTTCAGAATTGGGTGTGTAAGTACCTTGGCATCTTTCTGCTCGAGGCCTTTTTCACTGAGGGTGCCCTGGACGTGAAGGTAGCAGTATTCAGGCCAGTTGAGGTGATTTATCACCAGTCTCATGGAGTTTTCCAGATGGCAGTTGGATGGAGATGGTGACCTGCCATCAGGCTAGGAGCAAGCAGTGCCTCCTTTGGCTTCATCCCAGACCTGTAAGTGTACAGTAGCCACAGTGGTGGCTGCAGGCTAACCTGGCTCCAGCATGGGTGTGTATCAGGAAGCAATAGACACAGGTTATCTTGCCTCTACTGTGGGTAGATGTTGGGGAGCTGCAGGAAATTCTGATAGCTACACTGTATTTTAGAACCTTCTAAATTCTTCAGAATTCACCCTTACCTGAGGCAACCTCTTGCTTTTATACCCACATTAGTGAAACTGTCATGGTCTCCGATTGACCCTCCTTGCTGCAGAAACCACCGTAATTGGATGGAGATGCTGGAGTTGGCTGCATAATTGGTGATGTCCTGTCCTCCAGGGTCCTGTCCCAGCCACTTCCAGGTTCCAGAATCAGAAATTGAGTGCATGTTTACAAAAATAAAAATTCAGTCTCTCGAAAATTGGTCTTAGTCAACCTGTTGTAATCCTGACTCATACACATCATCAACATTTGATCTGCTATTTCAGAGGATGCACATACAGACAAAATTGTTACCGGGTGTATTAAAATAATTGAAAGGAAAGTGATGTGGAAAAGCTAAGTTCTAGGTTTTTGCAGTTATTGATCTATGTTCAAGTGACAGTGGATATATCTTTCCTTACTAGTCAAAATACCAATTACCATGGGACTATGGGGATTGTTCTTTTTAGAGCTACTTAAGTGATTCCTATTTGCTTCAGCAAGGCTCACTCAGAAGCTTTGGTCGTGGGTTTGAAATGCCATCTCACATAGATAATGGCTCCCATTACAAACTTAATGCTGAGACTGTCATTTCTAACATGACACTGATCCAACTTCCACATGATTTTTTGTGCTATATATTTTGTTATCAATAATGTGTCTGCATAAGCATCGTGACAAAATGTCCCATTGAGTGGAAGAGTCAAAGGACAGCATTACATTTGCATCTCCCACCTAAGCTCCAGTTATTTTTATCTTGAGAAAATTATACTCCCAACAGCTTGCATTGTTATAACATCTTCAGTATAGATTGGGAAAGGGGGAGGCGTAACAAGACCTGGGAGACCTTGTACACCAGTTGTTGAATGTAAGCATGCAGGTGTAGCAGGTGGTGAGGAAAGCAAATAGTATGTTAGCCTCTATAGTGAGAGGAGTCGAGTATAGAAGCAAGGATATCTTACTGCAATTGTGAAGGGCATTGCTGAGACCACACCTGGAGTATTGTGTTCAGTTTCACTCTCCTTATGTCAGGAGAGGGAGTGCAACAAACGTTTACTAGACTAATTCCTGGGATGACCGGACTGACATATGAAGAGAGAGACAAGTTCAAGCCTATATTCATTAGAATTTGGAAGAATGAGGGATATCTCACAGAAGCCTATAAAACTCTTAACTATTTCAAAGTTCTATCTGCCCTACTATCTTTGACCTGCAATTCGTTTCAAGTTATCCAAAATTTAGCAGCCTATTCCTAAAACCTCAACAAGTTCCATTGTACTGATCGACATTGGTTCCTAGTCCTCCTAAATCCTCAAATTTTGAATTCATTATCTCTTGTTTAAATTTATTTATGGCTTATTGTGGCCATAACTTCATCTATCTAGTATTCGTTTCCCAAATTTCTTCACATTTCAGACCATTGTTTAAATTCAACTCTTTGACCAAGTGATTACTCCCCTCTCATAAGATTCATAAAGATGCACTGCATGGAAAAGGACCCTTCAGTCCAATTTGACCATGTAGATTAAATATTCTAAATTAATCTAGTCCCATTTGCCAGCATTTGGACCATATCCCTCTAAACCCTTCCTGTTCATATACCTATCCAGATAACTTTTAAATGTTGTAATTGTACCAGCCTCCTCCACCACCTCTGACAGCTTATTCCATATACACTGTGTATGTGTGAAAATGTTGCCCCTCGAGTCCCTTTTAAATCTTCCCCCCCTCCCCCGACCTTAAACCTATGCCCCCTAGTTTTGGACTCCCCTCCCCTGGGGAAAAGACCGTGTCTATTTATCTTATCCATGCCCCTCCTGATTTTATAAACTTCTATAAGGTCATCCCTCAGCCTCTGACACTCCAGGGAAAATAACCCTAACCTATTCAGCCTCTCCCTATAGCTCAAACCATCCAATCCTGGCAACGTCCTTATAAATCTTTTCTGAGCCCCATCAAGTTTCACAAGGATGTTGCCAGGATTCAAAAGCGCTGAAGCAGCCCTAAATAAAGGAGCATTATCTTACCCTGTTCTTTCAACCTCTGTACTTTTTCATACATCAACCACATTATTGACCTTTAATTCCAGTCATGTGTTGGCAAGTCAGTAGAATGGTTTTCACTTTGATCTAATCATTAAAGCCAGTGTATTTCCAGAACTGACTACCTATCTTTTTCATTTACTTTTACTTCTGGAGTTCCTCCACAGATCTACTGTTAAACCTGTGCTGTTGATCTGCATACTTCCCTTTGAAAACATTGTTTGCTGACATGAGTTAGTTTCGACGTGTAAGTTGATATCTATTTCTCCTCTGACTCTTTTGGAATGTTTTTCCAATACCTGGTCTAGGATGAACAGTCACTTCCTTTTGTGAACCATTGGGGAGGTGGAAATCATTATTTTTGGCCCCCATCACACACTTTGTACTAGAGCTGCAAGACCTTGTTGTAATGCAAACAGAAAATATTAGAAAGTAGTCAGCAGGTCTGGAGACTCAACTGTAGAGAAGAAGAAACTGAAATCAGGAAAGGGAGATCTGAGGACATGGAAGGAAAACTGAGGCAATAAGGATGGGGAATCTGAGGACAAGTTGTAATTCACAGCAGGAAATTAGAATCCATTAATGGTAACTCACTGCAGGAAAACTGTATACCGGTAATATTCAGATTCTTTCCATAAACCCAGAATACATTTTATGTATCTCCTTTCAAGAAAAAACCCTCATTCCTTTGTGAAGGGTAATCTGCCTTTATGGCTATGTGCCACAGCTCAACGGAGGCGTCCAGATTTTTAGAACTCCTTTTAAATCAGACCTGATTGTTTAATTCTGTTTTTATCTTCGATGTGCCTTTGTTCTGTATTCCTGTGTTGGTTGCAGGATAGGGGAAGTGGATAGTTTCTCTATCTACCCAATATCGTTAGCCCAATTAAGATTGCCAAATTATGTGACAATCTGGTTCGAGACCAGTAACATTTTTTTTTAAATATGTGAAGCTTGAAATCCCCAGCATTTATTGGGAGAATAGAGCCACAGGATTCCACAGCTTTAAATAAATAAACTAAATGTTACTGTGCAAGATTAGAAAATTAGATCAATCCACCTACTTTTCTCATGTTAAATGTGGATGCTAAAGAGATTATGAATTAGACAACTGTGGATGAAAACACCACTAAGTGCATCAAATAGCAAATGTAGTCAAGGCAAATCCCATAGATCACAGAATGGCCCTTACCCCACCCCACCCCATTCTCCTTCCCAGGTGTTAATTACACTGTGGGTCACAAAATGTCGTTAAAACATTATGTACTTTACAAAGGATTCCAATTTTTAACTTTTGCAGATCTAGCTTCCAAATATCCTTGGAATTATTTTATTATGGACTTCCTCAATAACCGCTCACATCCTGGTACTTAAAGCTCTTCTTCTGAGACTGTGTTACACTGGATTTCTGAGGTTCTACTCCCGTACCCACTCATGGGGACACTGTCAGCTCTTTCACTACCATCTGGTTTAATTAAGTTGGCATACCCTCTGGGTTTCTCTGAGTTCCAATATTTCTTAGTTACTACATCTGCTTTGGGGTTTTCTTTAAAGAAACTAGGAGCAGGCCATTTGGCCCACCACATCTTCTCAGTCAATCATTATGACCATAGCTGATCCTCTATCTCAATGCCATTTCCCATTTTCTACTTAGTCCTTGAGGCCTTTAAAATCTATAACTTTTTCAGTATCTTTCCTGAATATGTTCAGTGCCTTGGCCTTCATAGTCCTTTGTAGTGGACAGTTCCCCAGGTTCATTATCCTCTGAGTGAGGTTTGTTTTCCTCACCTCATTCCTAAATGATCTGTCCCATATCCTGAGACTATGTTCCCTGGCTCCTGACTCCCCTGTTAGAATTGTATATGTTTCAGACAGATCCCCTCTTATCCTAGTGAATATAGGTACAGTCAAACCAATCTTTCCACATAGGATGTAACCCAGATATCAGCTTGGTGAACATCTGTGCTACTCCACCTATAGCTAGGAGATGCTTTCTAAGGTAGGGAGACCAAAGTTGTGCACAATTCTGCAGGTTTGGTCTCACCAAGGCAATCTCACTGCATCACTACTGTATCACTACAGTAAGACATCCCTGCTTATGGACTCAAGTCATAGTGCAATAAAGGTCAATAAAGCATTTACTTTCTAATTACTTGCTGCACCTATTTTCATTGACTGGTATCCAAGGATACCAAGATCTTGTTCAACTCCAAATTACCTTGAAGCCTCCTTGTATCCCCCTCATTCCTGCCCAGTTTTGTGTTACTAGCAATCTTGTAAATATTATATTTGGTTCCAAGTCATTTATATATAACTCATGAATAGCTGGCGCTCAGGTACTGATGTCTGTGGTATCTTATTAGTGACTGTCTGTCATTTGGAAAAAGATCCAATTCTTCCTGAACTCTGTTTCCTGTCTATGAATCTAACCAAGTCTTGACCCATGCCAATATATTATCCCCTGTCCCGCGTGCTTTAATTCATCCCCACTCTCAGCTGCAGAAGAGCCAGCAGTAGTTCCCAGGGCTGCTTCTGAGCCCTAGTATTGTCCAAGGCGGTGTCAGAAACCTTCTATCTCCACCTCAGCTTCCTTGAGTCATAACTGCGCTGAGCTATCCAACTGCTTCTGAAATGTCTTCCAAAGCCTCAACTACATAGCTAGTGACTTTCAACCACCTCCTTAACCACACTGCAAACAGCAACGCTTTTCCTGCTCCCATCCAATTGATTAACTCATCACCCCCATTTGTGGCCATCCGAGGTCCCACAACTGGATTTTCTCACCACTATTTTGAGGATAACTGAGGCTTGTCCAACATCTGTCACTGAGAAGAATCCAGAATGGTGGATGATGCATGTGTGGTCTGACCCATTTGTGCAGGCACTGGAACTCCCAGGGCATGCTGTTAATTGAGGTTCTTGGCTTCCACCCTTAAAAAAGGTCAGTTAAGATTTCATTTGCCATTTTTCAACTGTACCCTTCCAGAATCAAGAACACTTTGGAAAATTTACAACCAATACATTGATTATCTCTGCAACCATTACTTTTAAGCCTCTGGGATGTTGTCCATCAGACTCTTGAGACTCGTCAGTCTTTGTTCTAATAGTTTTCTTAGTTTTCTTTAACCTGGTTAAAAATCACACAACATCAGGTTATAGTCCAACAGGTATATGTGGAAACACTAACTTTCAGAGCGTTGTTCCTTCATCAGCTGGTTGTGAAGAGTAAGATCATAAAATACAGAATTTATAGCCAAATGAGCACTCTGTCGTGGAGATGTGATGATACATTAGACAATTTTAGATCAAATCTTTCATCTTTTAGAATAGGATGTGTTGGTTTCTGTTCTTTGATGTGTAAATCCCAGAACTTCTTTTAAATTACATTCTCAAGATAGCTAGCTTTTCGAATAATAGTTGCCATCTCAGCTCAGACAATGCATTAAAGTGTGAGGTCTGTTTGTGTCGCAATGTTGAGTTAGACTGGTTCTACTTCTAAAGTGGGATTTACAGCTTTTTACATGGATTCATGCAGTTTTTGAGCAAAATAATATGTAATTCTGCAAAACCAAATTCACCCTATAAACTTATATGTGTGCGCGTGTAGGAGAGACAGAATGAATGCATTCATGAGAGTGTGAGTGCATATCATAGTGTGTGCTTGGTTGTGTGTGTGTGAGAGAGAGAGAGATGGAGTATACGCCTTTGAAAGCGGCGCCATGGGTGAGAGTGCAGGGAGTGTATGTGTACATATGAGAGACAGCTTGTGTATGAGAGAGGGTGTGTGTGAGAGAGTGTATAGTGCAGTGGGGTCACCTGTAGTGTGACGTGAACCCAAAGTCCTGGTTGAGGTCATTCTCATGGGTACTGAACTTTGATATCAGCTTCTGCTCGGCCACTCTGCATTGTTGCTTGTCCCGAGGTCCACCTTGGAGGATGGTCACCCAAAGGTCTGAGGTCGAATGGCCTGGACAACTGAAGTGTTCCCTGACTGGGAGGGAACACTCTTGCCTGGTGATTGTTGTGTGGTGTCCATTCATCATTGTCTGAGTGTCTGCTTGGTCTTGCCAATGTACCATGCCTCAGGGCATCCTTGCCTGCAGCATATGAGATAGACGTGAGAATCCATGTAAAACACTGTAAATCCCACTTTAGAAATAGAACCGGTCGAATTCAACATTGGGACAGACAGACCTCACAACTTAATGCATTGTCTGAGCTGAAATGTCACCTATTGTTAGAAAAGCTAGACCTATCTTGAGAATGTAATTTAAAAGAAGTTCTGGGATTTACATATCAAAGAACAGAAGCCAACACCTCATATTCTAAAAGATAAAAGACTTGATCTAAAATTGTCTAACGTATCATCACATCTCCATGACACTGTATTCATTTGGCTATAAATTCTGTATGTTATGATCTTATACTCCACAAACACTGATGAAGGAACAGCCCTCTGAAATCCAGTGCTTCCAAATAAACCTGTTGGACTATAATCTGGTGATGTGTGATTTTTAACTTTGTCCACCCCAGTCCAACACCGACATCTCCAAGTCATTCTTTAACCTGGTAATTGACATTGTTTTAAAGTTGAAAATGTGTTGCTGGAAAAGCGCAGCAGGTCAGGCAGCATCCAGGGAACAGGAGAATCGACGTTTCGGGCATAAGCCCTTCTTCAGGAAGAAGGGCTTATGCCCGAAACGTCGATTCTCCTGTTCCCTGGATGCTGCCTGGCTTGCGCTTTTCCAGCAACACATTTTCAGCTCTGATCTCCAGCATCTGCAGACCTCACTTTGTCCTCATTGTTTTAAAGTTGTTTCCTCCCTTTCACCTGAATTTATAAGATTTCAGGGATTCTATTTATGCCTTCTACAATGAAGTCAGAGGCAAAAAGCAGAATTTTGGCATGAGCAGAGGTGAGAATGTTGAGAAAATACAGCAAGACTGGGAAAATAAATCAGAATCTTAACATAGAGACAATATTTTCTGATTCTCCCCTTAAGCTTAAAATGGTGGGTTCAGAATCAGACTATTCAGAGGCAATGACCCTATCTCCATGTATTTACATCTTATTATTGGTCAATCTTGCTTTAGTTCTATGCAACTATCAAATGTCCCCTCCTTCCTTGAGAAGTTAGATGATACAAATGCCTGACTTGCAAGGCAGAGCAGGTGGCTGTAGCTCACAGAAACTTGTCCCTGCCATCAGCCAACAGTGTCTTCAACATAATGTCCCTAAGTGCTCCATGGAAACCATCTCTCTCGACCCTTCATCCACACATATTGACAGCAGCAAACTGCCAGACTCACCACATCATTGTGCCTGTTCTTGGACTAACTCTGACACCACTTCAGTACTTCAACACTTCTATGTTTTTACTTGCATGTTTCTCCAAGGTGAAGGCACTGTATCTGAATATATGGAGCATTTGTAACAAAAAGTATGAATTGTTCTACAGATTGAGGTAAATATACATTACAGAGATGTGGTTAGAGGGTTATTAGGGCTCAGACCTAAATGTTAATAACTAACAAAAAGCTAGGAAAAGTTGACATAAGTTCACTATTGAACTTAACTTGAAAGATCAAGATGTAAAACCAGTTTTGGCAGACGTATATAATATTAAGGGTAAGAGATTACTACTTATGCCTCCTATAATGTTCTGCTGTAGGAACATACAGGAAGGAATTAATGTAAGAAATGTACTGCAATATCGTGGATGACTCTAACCTATATATAATTTGGTAGATTTAAATTGGCAATGGTAGCTGTGGAGTTAATATGCATCTTTGGGACAGTTGCTTAAGCAGTATGTTTTTTTTGCCAAACAAGGACTAGGCTATCTTCATAATTTGCAATGAAACTGGATTAATCAATAGCCTATGGTAAAGTGTCTCCAGGTAACAGTGATCATAAGGTACTCGAATTTCATGTTCAGTTTGAAAGAAAAAAGTGTGCAACAATGACAAGTGCTTTAAACTTTGAGAAAAGTAACTCCAACGGCGTGAAAGGTGAACTGGGAACAAATTAAAAAGGTAGGTCAATGAGGTTGAAGTGGCAGACCTTTATGGAGATGTTTAATAACTCTCAAAATGATCTATCTCAGTGAGAAAGAATGGCGCTTTGAGATGGATGCATCCTGAGTGGCTCCCTGTTATAAGAAATTTAAAGATAGCATTATATTTATACTGATTATTAAAATGCACAAATATACAAGGAATAGTGGTAAATCAGACTTTAATACCAATGCAGAATGACTAGAAAGATAATAAAGAGGCAGAAAGCAGAGTATGAGGGAAAACAAATTATAATATAAGAACAGATGGTAAATATTTCTGCAAGAATTTTGTTATGATTACTTTATATTTGTGGACTTGCATTTAAAGGACTGTGGATACCTGGATATTTCTTTTAAAGAACTCAGTGAAAGGACACGGGAACATTTTTCTTTAAACAAGATGTTTCTTGGTAGTCGTGTATCTTGTGATAACTGCTTATTTACTGATGATCCCCTGCCTGAGTTATAGTGGTCAGATTGAAGTTTAGGTTTTGAGTTTTCAATATGGGAAATGTGCTGAAAGAAAGAAGCTGCTCAGTTCATGTTTCCTATTTCTGAAACATCATTGTGATGCAGTTGGAGTAAAACCTGATCATTCTCTTGGAGGGCAATGGAAGACATCTTGTTAGTGTATTTCCTGAGCAGGTTGGATCTGCCAAGATCCCAGAGACAATGGCCTATGTTTAATGACACCTTTCTACACATACCAAAATAACAGCATCTGAACATTCCACACTTATCCTTTTTTATCCTTCAAACACTAAGGACAGAAACTTATATGGAACTGAATGACATGGCCTATGATAAATCTGGGAGAAATGCATTAAAAAGTCCAGTGAGGTTACTGTCAACGTTAGGAGCAACTGGTCACATTTCCAGCAGTGTTCCAGACATGGAAATGGGTTTTTCACTAGGGAGTGGCGAAATGCCTATCAATGGGCTTATTGTTCATTATCACCCTTATTGGCGCTGCATCTCACTACACTACTGTGCAGCTTCTTATTTACCACAGAACAGATAACCTAGATGCTGCAGATTCCTGACATTAATGTGAGAGTGGATACTTGGCAACGCCAGCTCGCTGCTTTCTCCTCTGGAATGTCATCTTGGAAGCCAATCACCAACAGCTCAGGGCACCAGTCACATGCACATTATGCCACATACACTGGCATCTGATGTGTACCAGACTCTTCAATCAAGCATGACACATCTCTGATCCACTTACAGTACACTTCAATGCCGCACTTTGGAGTACATTGATGCATCTCATTCCAATGCTGCTCCAGGGATGCTTTGTACATAAGGATACCCAGAAGCTGATTGAACCAGTCTACAGTTCACTGCTCACTCATTCTCCTCACTTGTGCCTACTTGGATACTCCCGATATCTCTGCCTTGCCGTGCCCTGCCCTGCATTTTATCACAGACACAGAGACAGGCAGTAATTGTTGGCAGTTACCATTCAAAGGGGTTGATGTTTTGCTGAATGTTACATCTGGTATATGACATCAGTGTTACACCTGCACATGTGTCAGCAGCAGACACACTGTACGTGCTTCAAGCAAGTGGCCATGACATTGGATGGTCACAGTGTTCAAGGTGGTAAAAACAATGACTGCAGATGCTGGAAACCAGATTCTGGATCAGTGGTGCTGGAAGAGCACAGCAATTCAGGCAGCATCCGACGAGCAGCAAATTTATTCCTGATGAAGGGCTTTTGCCCGAAACGTCGATTTTGCCACTCGTCGGATGCTGCCTGAATTGCTGTGCTCTTCCAGCACCACTGGTCACGGTGTTCAGTCATGTCAAGGGAAGCACCCTTCAGGGGCTCACAGCACTACCTCCAGATACCAGTCCAAGGACTTGGTGTGGACAGGGTCAGGACCCACTCCTTGTTGGAGTAAAAAACCAAACATTAGGCACCCCACCATCTGTCTTGGCTCTTTCTGCCCTATTTTTGGCCTTGTTCTCTTGTGCTGAGAGACAGGGAAAGGTTTGAATGAGATGAATTTGGGTATCACAGTACTACTGCTGATGCAGGTGGGGGAAAAGGTGATTGGGTGTCCCAGGTGAGTGTGCGGGAGATGCAGTAGTCTGTAGGGTTAGTAGTCTGGGCAAATTGTATGGTTGAGAAAAAAAGAACATATCACATGCAATAATGAGATTGGCAGAGCATGACTCTTAGTGGGAGGTGGTTACAACAGTACAGAATGCATCAGAGGTAGCAGGTGGTGGCACTTACCTGGCAGAACACAGAAGGTCACTGACATCCTTACAGCTCTATTGGTCATTCCTCCAAAAGGTTGAGATTGCATTGACCTGGGTAGCATCCTTGGACCAGGCTGCCATGGTCTAGTGTCGTAGGCTCTGCTACTTGTCCTGAGGATGGTGGACATCCACCCTCTGAACTACCCTGTCTACCAGGATCTCATCTGCAAAGCAGGTGTCCAATTTCCCATTACCTGACAAATCCAGGATAAATGTCACAAACTGTGCAGGGACTGTTAGCACATGTCCGGGTGGGAATGGGCCTTTTCAGGATTGTGCTGGCACCAGGGATGATCGATTGATTGTGAGATATTTGGAAAGTGGTTAATTTTTCTGGCTACAGTGATTGGGAGAATTGGGCTACATCGGATGGGAAGGACTCTATAGGGATGGGCTGGAAGATTAATGAGGCAAGCCGAGGACAATAGGATGAGAAAATTCACTCTGCCTCACCAAGAGAAATCCTTCATGAGACTCAACAAAAATAGCACTTCATCAAAGTAGGTAAAACTCAGCCCAAAGACTGATTGTCCATAAGTGTTTTTTTCTCCCCTCGAGTGAATGTCTGTTGAGAGAAATCATTTTTTTTCCTCTTTACTGTGTGTGTGTGTGTGTTTCAGATCACTTAGGGGTTAATATTTATATTTTCATATTACAAATTGTGTTAACTAGTCTTGCACCTTTATTTAATATATTTTGTTTTATAATAAATTAATCATTTTGTGTTTTTTAAAGGAAACTTGGTTGATGGATCTTTTGTTCTATTTATGGACTCCCTCAAGTCTAATCCAGAGGAATTGTAAGTTCGGCCATGTTGGGAACTGTGTAAAACAATTGAATTGATGTTGTGACTCATAGAGATGTGGAACTAGAGAGAGACAGTGCACTGCTCCCATCTGGGTAATAACAAAATGAACAAATCTAATTGAAGTTCGTGTTAATCCTTGGAGTGAGAGTATGGAGAATTGATCATGGAACTCATAGAATTGGCAGAGGCTGCAAATGGATATTCAGTGTCTGTCATTGCTGTAGAAATGGCACAAGAATCAATGCTGGGGTCTAAATTATTTATAATCCATAACAATGTTATGAATAAGGGCATTGAGATAGGTAGAAAAATAAATTGTCAACAGGCAGTAGTAGACCTGCAGAGGGATGTAGACAGGTGAAATGAATGGACAAAATCTTGGCAGATCAAGTATAATGTGGGTGAGTATGAACTTATCCATTTTGATAGAAAGAATATTAATGCAGTGAACTATTTAAATGGAGAGAGATTAGCGGACTCAGTGGTACAGTGAGCCAGGTGTACACGAATCACAAAAACCTAGTTTGCAGCTGTATAGCAAGTGATCAGGGAGGCATGTTGTTCTTTATTGTCGAGTATGGTGCTGGAAACGCACAGCAGCTCAGGCAGCATCCGAGGAGCAGGAGATTCAACATTTCGGGCAAAAGCCCTTCATCAGGAATGACTCATTCTGGATGCTGCTTGACCTGCTGTGCCTTTCCAGCACCACAGACTCGATGCTAATCTCCAGCATCTGCAGTCCTCACTTTCGCCTATGCTGTTCTTTATTGCAAAGAGAATGGAATCTACAAGTTTTACTGCAGGTGTACAGGGCATTGATGAAACCAGATTTGGAGAAATGTACAGATTTAAAAAAATATATAATTGCTTTCAAAACAGTTCAGAGAACGTTGACTTATTCATGGCATGAAGAGCTTATCTTTGAGGAAAAGTTGAACAGGTTAGGCCAATATCCATTGGAATTTAGAAGAATGAGAGGTGGTTTTATTGAAATATATAAGGTCTTGAGAGGAGTGGGTAGGGGGATACCTGGAGGATATTTCCTCTTGTGGGGAAATTAAGGTTATGGAATAAAATTTAAATATAAGAGGCTCCTTGTAATGGTTGAGTTGAGGAGAGACTTTTCTTTCAGAGTGTCTTTAAGAATTCTGGGGATGGGCTGGCCACAGATATCCACCATAAACCCACTGACTCTCACAGTTACCTTGACAATACGTCCTCATCATACATCCATTCTCCCAATTTCTCTGACTCTGTTGCATCTGTTCCGATGATGCCAACCTCCACAAGGGGACCACCGAAATGTCCACCTTCTTCCTCAACCGAGGATTCCCCACCACTGTGGTTGACAGGGCTCTCAGCCAGATCTGACTCATCTCCCGCACTTCAGCCCCCATCCACTGTCTTCCCTCCCAGCTTCAGGTTGCCTGCCTATTTAACACGCTGCCTTGTTCCCTGGTCAAAACCTCTGTCCAGTGAAGCCCAGTGTAAGCTGGAAGAACAACATTTCAATTTCCGCTTGGGAACCCTGCAACCTTCTGGACTCAATATCGAGTTCAATAATTTTAAGGCTTGAGCACCACCTCCTATGTTCTGACCCCAACCCCTCACACCCAGGCCTCACATAGTCTGCCACCACTTACAGGCAGAAGTAGGTACTGAGATCAGAGTCAAGATTAGAGTGGAATTCCTGATGAAGGGCTTTTGCCTGAAACTTTGATTTTTCTGCTTCTCGGATGCTGCCTGACCTGCTGTGCTTTTCCAGCACCACTCTAATCTTGCCATCACTTACAACCCATTGTCAATTGCGAGCAATCCCCATTTCCAGCAATTCGCTCTCCCAGGCTAACCTTTACACATTCCTTTGTTTGCCCAACTGTTCTTTTGTCTGGGCTCAATCTCCATCTATGGATTACTTCTTACGCCTCCCACCCCATCCCTTCTCTAGCATACATATCAACCTTTTTTTCATATTTTCAATATTTACATATTTTTTATATTTCACCAGTTTCCTCATTTCCCTTCACCCACCTTACCTCAGTTCCAACCTTCCAGCTCAGCACCACCCCCATGACCCATCCCATCTGTGCACCTTCCTTCCCATCTATACACTCCACTCTCCGACCTATCACCTTTAGCCCCACTTCCATCCACTATTGCACTCTCAGCTACCCCCCCAGCCCCACCCCCTCCCATTTATCTCTCCACCACTGAGGCTCCTAGCTTCATTCCTGATGATGGGCTTTTGCCCAAAACGTCGATTTTACTGCTCCTCAGATGCTGCCTGACCTGTGCTTTTCCAGCACCACTCTCTTGACGCTAAACTCCAACATCTGCAGTACTCACTTCCACCTACATATTAACCTTTTCCTAGCTACTAAGAGTTCTGAAGAAGGATCACTGGACCGAGAACATTAACTCTGTTTTCTCTCCACAGATGCTGCCTGATCTGAGTTTTTCCAACAATTTCTGTCTTCATTCAACAACTTCTTTAAAAAAATTTTATGCCCACAGGATAAGACTATTGCTTCGGGTGTTTGAAATCAGAACTCCTGATTTCAGGGCTCCCAGATTTGGGAGTCACATCTGCCTTTGCTGCCTATTATCTAATGACAATCAGATCTGTTGGAAATGGGAGGACATCCTCTTGGTTCAGCTCTTGCTTGTCATTTTGGAAGGTCGTTATAGTTACCAGAATCTTCAAAAATTCAGGACCAAGTCTAGATCATGTTTTGCATCACACGGTCAAAAAGGAAGAATACCAAGAGCTTGTTGACATGATAGCACCAAGCTTGAACTATCCTTACTGTCAAGAATCTGAAGGCTCAGGGCCACTGTATCTGTTGATTCAAGGTTTTAGAATGATTGCTTACCAGAGTCTGTGTTCAGAATATTTGCAATTTACAGCATATGAAATTGCTGACAGTTATGTGAATATCTAAACCAATACAGGACGTGTATTCACTGTCTTCCTGGAGAATAATTGTTTGATTGGAAACACAGCTCTCATTAATGACAAATGGTCTGTTCAGAGTTAATGTGTACCAATAAATGAGCCTAAAGATTTGACCTCACGTCTCCTGCTAATCCTCATTCATGCCTCCAAATCTAATAATCCTTTAAAAGGAGCAGGGTCTAATGTTGGAAGCAATTTGCAGAAATAATTATATAAATGTAAAAACAAAAATTAAAGCAAAGTAAACATAGAGATTTAGCACGCTTCGTCATTTTGGAGCTTTCTGCCATGTAAAGGTGTAGGTGTCTTTGTTTAAGGTAAAGGAAAGCAGTAATTGATGCAGAGCTATCTGTATAATTTTCATGATTTGGAGATGCCGGTGTTGGACTGGGGTGTGCAAAGTTAAAAATCTTACAACACCAGGTTATAGTCCAACAGGTTTAATTGGAAGCACACTAGCTTTCGGAGCGACGCTCCTTCATCAGGTGATAGTGGAGAGCTCAATCCTAACACACAAAATTTATAGCAAAAATTTACAGTGTGATGTAACTGAAATTAAACATTGAAAAATTGATTGTAAAGCCTTTCATCTGTTAGAATACAGTGATAGTTTCACTTCTTTCATGTGTAAATCACAAAACCTTTTTTTAAAAAAGTTGCATTCTCGGGTTAGCTGTTAACAATGGTGATAGCTGGACAATATGTTGAAGGTGTTAGCCCCCTGTGTTCTCTGTCTATGCCATGATGTTTAGATTGATTCTAATCTAAAAAGTGAGATAACGAAGTTTTACATGAATTCATGCGTACAAATTCACCCCACAAAATATGTGTTCATGTGGGTCATTGTCTGTCTGGGTTGGGGGTTGTGAGTGTGAGAAAGTGTGTGTGTGTGTAGTGAGTGCAGAGTGTCTTAAGTCTGTGAGAGGGTGTGTGTCTGTAAGGGTGTGTGTGGGTGTCTGTGTGTA
The DNA here is from genome assembly GCF_004010195.1 of Chiloscyllium plagiosum. Lineage (NCBI taxonomy): Eukaryota > Metazoa > Chordata > Chondrichthyes > Orectolobiformes > Hemiscylliidae > Chiloscyllium > Chiloscyllium plagiosum. The sequence goes on from NC_057718.1 coordinate 81,499,310, forward strand.
TGTGTGTCCATGTGTATAGGAGTGTGTGTGTGTGTGTGTGTAGGAGTATCTGTGTGTGGGTGTATAGTGCAATGGTGGTCACCTGTAATGTGACATGAACCCAAGGTCCCGGTTGAGGCCCTCCCTATGGGTACCGAACTTAGCTATCAGCTTCTGCTCGGCCACTTTTCTCTGGTGCCTGTCCCGAAGTCTGCCTTGGAGGATGGTCACCCGAAGGTCCGAAGCTGAATGTCCTGGACCACTGAAGTGTTACCCAACTTGGAGGGAACCCTCCTGTCTGTTGATTGTTGTGCGGTGCCCATTCATCCGTTGTTGTAGCCTTTGCTTGGTTCCCCAATGTACCATGCCTCCGGGCATCCTTGCCTGCAACATATAAGATAGACAACGTTGGCTGAGTCACATGAGTACCTGCCATGTACAAGGTGGGAGGTGTCCCCACCTGTAATGGTGGTATCTATGTCCACACTCTGACTCGTCTTTCAGCGTCTACCATGACAGGGTTGTATGGAGTTGTCCTCAGAGCCGGATAGCTTGCTACGAACAACGATCTGTTTGAGGTTTGGCGGTTGTTTAAAGGCAAGTAGTGGAGGTGTGGGGAAGGTCTTGGTGAGGTGCTCATCCTCATTGATAATGTGTTGCAAGTCACGAAGAACATGGCATAATGGATTACATTGTACTTTGCTCAAAAACTGCATGCATTCATGTAGAACTCTGAGCTCAAAAACTGCATGAATTTATGTAAACTTCCGTTATCTCACTTTTTAGATTAGAATCAATCTAAACATCAGGTCATAGACAGAGAACACAGGGGGCTAACACCTTCAACATCTTGTCTAGCTATCACCATTGTTAACAGCTAACCCGAGAATGCAACTCTTTTTTAAAAAAGTTTTGTGATTTACACATGAAAGAAGTGAAACTATCACTGTATTCTAACAGATAAAAGGCTTAACAGGCAATCAATTTTTCAATGTATAATTTCAGTTACATCACACTGTAAATTTTTGCTATAAGTTCTGTGTTAGGATTGAGCCCTCCACTATCACCTGATGAAGGAGCGTCGCTCCGAAAGCTAGTGTGCTTCCAATTAAACCTATTGGACTATAACCTGGTGTTGTGTGATTTTTAACTTTGTATAATTTTCCTGTTCTTGTTTTATAAAGTATTTCCTTTCCTCTGTTTTCCATGCTAGTTTATTGAATCATGTTCAATAGGATCTAAGGACTTCTATAGAAAAACAAAATACTCCATTAAAGGTCTTCTTGGAAGTCAAGACTTCTGAAGAGAGAAATAGCGGTGATATTAACAAAGCCACAAGCTCGAGGTCAGACTATGGGCTACACTGTATGAAGACATCATCTCCTCTGTATCATGACCCATTATGTGTCTTCCAATAAAAACTGTAATAAAAGAATTGCATTAATATGTCAACTTTCGCAACTTTAAAACATCTCAAAGCACTTCACAAGCCAATGAAGTGTAATCTCCTAGGTAATATAGGAAATGTAGCAGCAAGCTCCTATAAACAGCAATGAGATAGTGACCAGATCCTTTACGTATGTATATTTGTTTACGTTTCTGATTGGGGTGTAACTGCTCCGCAGGATATGAGGGGTGTTGGGACAGGCAGAATCCTGCACGTGTACCTGATTTAACATTTGTTTTAGGCAAGATGACAATGCAGCTCTCCCCCTGACAATGGCAGTGCTGACAATGCAGCTCTCTCCCTGACAATGGCAGTGCTGACAATGCAGCTTTCGCCCCGTGCTACAGTCATGCATCAGCCTAGGTTTTGCACTCAAGTCAAAGGATTGGATTTGAACTGATGAACTTTTCTTTCAAAGACCAGATTGTTGCTGACCAACCACAACTGATTCAACTGCTCGTGGGTATGGCCGTAAAATGCCCAGACTCTACAATGTATGCGCTCAGAGCTTGCTGCTATAAAAAAAAATGATTTGTAATGCTTTTTCCTGAGAGAGGAAATAAAAGTCACACAGCCATCAACTGTGAACTGTTTCTGTTCTGCTTGTGACTTCACAAGACCAAGAAGGCTGAGTTATGGTTTTTCCTTTTGTAAACCATTTTTTCAAAACAAAATTAAACAATATATAATGGTTTCAAATCATTCAAAAATGTAGCCAGATCACAGGTTGACTAGATCACGGCCCTGGAATTACAATGTGTCTCGCCAATGCAATTTGTGTGAAGAGATGCATTTTGGGAAGTACAGTGAGGTAAGGCAGCATAAATAAAATGGTACAGTTTCAGAGGGCGACCTTCAGTAAAGAGAGCTACAAGTTGAAATGCCCAAATCTTTGAAGGTTGCTGAACAAGTTGGTGAAGATGTTTAAAGATTAAATGGGATCTCCTTTACAAATAGAAACAAAGCATTTATACTAAATCTTTATAAATCTCTGGTTAGGCAACATCTAAAGTATTCTGTTCAATTTTGGATACCACATTTTAAGGAGGATATTAAAGTCATGTCGTGGGTTCAGAGGAATGCATCATTTACCATAATGATTAACAAGAATGAGGGGACAATGAAGTGAGAAGCCTAAAGAAGCTGGGTTAGTTCTCATTAGGGTAAGGTAACTAGAATTTTAGAAGAAATATTTGACATTAAGAAACATTTTGATTGAGTAAATAGGGATGAACCTATTTGGAGGAAGGTCAATGACCAGAGAGTACACATCTTGGGTTAAATGGTAAAGGAACCAAAGACAAGATGAGTATTTTTATAAAACACAAGTTTGTCAAGCTGAATGATGGTGTGCAATGGATTTCCACAAAGGTCAGTGCAAGAACCACTGACCAACTCTGAGACTGTAATAGCGAAATGTTTCAGAATTTGCCAATGATGCCAAAATTGGAGGAGTCATATGTAGTAAGGATGCTACTATTCAATTTCACCAGCAAAACGGGCAGACAAGTGGTAGATTGAGTTAGTATAGAAAAGTGTGAAGTGATATATTTTGACAGGAGGAGTAGGGAGAGGCAATATAGACATAATAGTACAATGCTAAAGGGATGAAGGGGCTGAATTTCTTGTGCACAGATCTTTGAAGGTGCAAGAGCATGGTTAGCATAAAAGGAGTTTGGGCTTTATAAACAGATGTATTGAGTACAAAAGCAGGCAAATTGTAAATTTGAAATTTTAAAAACTCTGGTTAGGCTACATGAGTATTGTCTTTAGTTCTGATCTCCATCCTTCAGGCATGATGTGAAGACTCTCATGATGAGGGAATTTAACAACAAGGTTATCTTGGAGTTAATTTCCATGGAGCAAAGGTGGTTTTAGGAGATGTGATGAAAATTGTACAAGGTTATAGTGCATCTAGATAAGGTAATAAAATCAAAGCTATTCTCCTTACCTAATGTACAAGGGCTAATTGTCACCTATTTAAAGTCTTTAGCAAGAGATGGGCAGCAGAGCTTTCATACACTGCTAATGACATCAGACTGTCTGCTATGAGAGAGAAGTAGAGGTAGGGATATTTGGAGGGATTTGTTTGGCCACTTATGGGAAATAAGCTTGTAGGGCTATGGGGACAGAGCAGGGACTGGAGCTAAAAAAAACTAAAAGAACTGCGGATGCTGTAAATTTGAAATAAAAACAGAAGTTGCTGGAAAAGCTCAGCAGGTCTGGTAGCATCTGTGAAGACAAATGAAAGTTAACATTTTGGGTCCGATGACCCTCCTCAGATCAGTTCTGAGGAAGATCACTGAACCCAAAACATTAACTTTGATTTCTCTTCACAAGGGATTGGAACTGACTGAACTGCTTTGCAGAGAACGAGCATGAATTTGATTGGTTAAGTGGCCTCCTTCTGTGTCACAATGAGTCATGGAGGTCTGCACCTTTGAAAAAGGCCCTTCAGCCCATTGAATCTGTGCCAGTCAAAGGCATACATCTAACTATTTTATGGCTATAGTTCTATGTTATGGTGATCTGAACTCATTTCCTGAAAGGATAGTGGCAACAGATTCAATAGGAATTTTCAAAAGGGAATTGCTTTTATAAATGAAGGGAGGAATTTTCAAAGCTATGGCAAAACAGCAGGTGAGGTAAGTGCAGCTATTCGAAAAGCTCTTTCAAAGGCTCAACACAGGCACAATCAATCAAATTGCCGCCACCTTTGCTGAATGATTCTAGGATTCAGCAGTGTATAACAATTAACGATCATTTAACTTCATCTCTTTCCTTTGCTAAGGGAATGGACTGCTATCATTTCCTTTCATTACAATGATAACATTCATGTGTCACTGGTCCTACATTTCATAACTGAGGATGTTCAATAATTCATAACATCCCATATCTTTTCCAGCAGGTGGTCTTTAACTCACAGTATTCAAACTACAGGGTGAAGATCTAAAATGTTACAGGCTACTTTTCTACATCTTGGCAAAAAAGGGTTATATTTTAACTAGGAGAAAGTGAGGTCTGCAGATGCTGGAGATCAAAGTTGAAACTTTATTGCTGGAACAGCACAGCAGGTCAGGCAGCATCCAGGGAACAGGAGATTCGACGTTTCGGGCACAGGCCCTTCTTCAGGAATGAGCAGAGAGTGTTCAGCAGGAGAAGATAAAAGGTAGGGAGGAGGGACTTGGAGGAGGGGAGTTGGAAATGTGATAGGTGGAAAGAGGTCAAGGTGAGGGTGATAGGTCGGAGTAGGACGGAGGCGGAGAGGTCAAGAAGAAGACAGCAGGTCAGGAAGGCGGTGCCGGGCGGGAAGGATCCGGCTGAGACAAGGTGGGCACCTTCCCTTGCAACCGCAGGAGGTGCAACACTTGCGCCCACACCTCCCCCCTCACTTCCCTCCAAGGCCCCAAAGGAAACTTCCATATCCGCCACAGATTCACCTGCACCTCCACCCACATCATCTACTGCATCCGCTGCAGCCGGTGTGACCTCCTCTATATTGGGGAGACAGGCCGCCTACTTGCGGAGCGATTCAGAGAGCACCTCTGGGCCACCCGGACGAACCAACCCAACCAACATGTAGCACAGCATTTCAACTCCCCCTCCCACTCCACCGAGGATATGCAGGTCATTGGACTCATCCACCGCCAAACCACAACAACCCGACGGTCGGAGGAGGAGCGTCTTATCTTCCGACTGGGAACCCTCCAACCACAGGGGATGAACTTGGACTTCACCAGTTTCTTCATCCCCCCTCCCCCCACCTGGCTCAGCCGAATCCCTCCAGCCCGGCACCACCTTCCTGACCTGCAGTCTTCTTCTTGACCTCTCCGCCTCCACCCTACTCCGACCTATCACCCTCACCTTGACCTCTTTCCACCTATCACATTTCCAACGCCCCTCCTCCAACTCCCTCCTCCCTACCTTTTATCTTCTCCTGCTGAACACTCTCTGCTCATTCCTGAAGAAGGGCATGTGCCCGAAACGTCGAATCTTCTGTTCCCTAGATGCTGCCTGACCTGCTGTGCAGTTCCAGCAATAAAGTTTCAACTTTGATATGCAGCAAGACCTAACTTGGAGATGTTGGTAGTGGACTGTGGTGGACAAAGATAAAAATCACACAACACCAGGTTATAGTCCAACAGGTTTATTTGGAAACACTAGCTTTCAAGGCACTGCTTCTTCATTAGGTGGTTGTGGAGAATAAGGTCATAAAACAGCATTTATATCCAAATGAGTACAGTGTCATGGAGATGTGATGATACATTAAACAATTTAAGATAAATTTAGGATGGGATGTGTTGGTTTCTGTTCTTTGGTATGTAAATCCCAGAACTT
>NC_057718.1:81508590-81514075 GCF_004010195.1 Chiloscyllium plagiosum
GAGGTGCTGGAAGACTGGAGGTTGGCAAACGTGGTACCACTGTTTAAGAAGGGTGGTAAAGACAAGCCAGGGAACTATAGACCGGAGAGCCTGACCTCAGTGGTGGGCAAGTTGTTGGAGGGAATCCTAAGGGACATGATGTACATGTATTTGGAAAGGCAAGGACTGATTTGGGATAGTCAACATGGCTTTGTGCATGGGAAATCATGTCTCACAAACTTGATTGAGTTTTTTGAAGAAGTAACAAAGAAGATTGATGAGGTCAGAACAGTAGATGTGATCTATATAGACTTCAGTAAGGCGTTCAACAAGGTTCCCCATGGGAGACTGATTAGCAAGGTTAGATCTCATGGAATACAAGGAGGACTAGCCATTTGGATATAGAACTGGTTCAAAGGTAGAAGACAGAGGGTGGTGGTGGAGGGTTTTTTTTCAGACTAGAGGCCTGTGACGAGTGCAGTGCCACAAGGATCAGTGCTGGGTCCTCTACTTTTACATAATTGATTTGGATGCGGGCATAAGAGGTACAGTTAGTAAGTTTGCAGATGACACCAAAATTGGACGTGCAGTGGACACCGAGGGTTACCTCAGATTACAAAAGGATCTAGACCAGATGGGCCAATGGGCTGAGAAGTGGCAGATGGAGTTTGATTCAGAAAAATGCGAGGTGCTGCATTTTGGGAAGCAAATTGTAGCAGGACTTATACACTTAATGGTAAGGTGCTAGGGAGTGTTGCTGAACAAAAACACCTTGGAGTGCAGGTTCATAGCTCCTTGAATGTGAAGTTGCAGGTAGACAGGATAGTGAAGGAGGAGTTTGGTATGCTTTCCTTTATTGGTCAGAGTATTGAGTACAGGTTTTGGGAGGTTATGTTGCGGCTGTACAGGACATTTGGTTAGGCCGCTGTTGGAATATTGTGTGCAATTCTGGTCTTCCTATCGGAAAGATGTTGTGAACTTGAAAGGGTTCAGAAAAGATTTACAAGCATGTTGCCAGGGTTAGAGGATCTGAGCTATAGGGAGAGGCTGAACAGGCTGGGGCTGTTTTCTCTGGAACGTCGGAGGCTGAGGGGTGACCTTATAGAGGTTTACAAAATTATGAGGGACATGGATAGGATAAATAGACAAAGTCTTTTCCCTGGGGTCGGGGAGTCCCAAGGGCATAGGTTTAGGGTGAGAGGGGAAAGATATAAGAGACCTAAGGGGCAACTTTTTCATTCAGAGGGTGGTACGTGTATGGAATGAGCTGCCAGATGAAGTGGTGGAGGCTAGTACAATTGCAACATTTAAGAGGCATTTGGATGGGTATATGAATAGGAAGGGTTTGGAGGGATATGGGCTGGGTGCTGGCAAGTGGGACTAGATTGGGTTGGGATTTCTGGTCGGCATGGACGGGTTGGACCGAAGGGTCTGTTTCCATGCTGTGCATCTCTATGACTCTATGATTCTAGGTCTCATACAAGAGGTTAGAGCACTTGGGTTGGGGGAAATATTCTGGCATGGATTAAGGATTGGCTAATGGACAGAAAACACGAAGTAAAACTAAATGGGTCATTCTCAAAACAGCAGGCTGGGATTGGTGAAGTAACTCAAAAATCAGTCTTTAGACCCCCACTATTGACCTGCTGTTTCAATGATTTGGATATGGGAACCAAATGTAATATTTGGTTTGTGGATGATGCAAAACTAGGTGGAAATGTACGTTGTGAACAAGAGGCAAAGGAGCTTCATGGGAATTTGGACTCGCCAAGTGAATGAGAACGAAGGTATAGCAGATGGAATATGATATGAATAAGTGTGCAGTTATCCATTTTGATAGGAAGCTCAGAGGTGCAGAATATTTCTTGAATGGTGAGAGATTGGAAAAACATTAATGTCCTGAGGAATCTGGTTTTCTATGTTCATTAGTCATTCAAAACTAACTCGCAGATGTAGCAAAAAATTTGGAAGGGAAATGGTACTTTGACCTTTATTACAAGAGGAAAGATATCCTGCTTCAAATATATAGCACTTGGTAAAATCACACCTGGTCCTTATCAGAGGAGTACAGTGGAGGTTCACCAGACTACTTCCTCCAAATCCAGGCGCAAGGTCCCTCCACTAACCCTGATCAGCCCTACCATCACTCTGGCCACCCTCTTGTTCTTCACATAAGTGTAAAACGCTATAGAGGTTTTGTTAATCCTACCCGCTAAAGCTTTTTCATGTCCCCTTCTGGCTCTCCTAAGTCCATTTTTCAGTTCCTTCCTAAAGCCCTGTCTGGTCCTTGCCTCCTCAAACTTAAGTAAGCTTCCTTCTTCCTATTGACTAGATGTTCCACATCCCTTGTCATCCAAGGTTCTTTCCACCTACCATCCCTTCCTTGCCTCACAGTGGGATAAACCTGTCCAGCACTATCAGCAGGTGCTTCCAGAACACCCTCCACATTTCTGTTGTACATTTCCCTAAGAACATCTGTTCCCAATTTAGGCGCCCCAGTTCCTGCCTAATAGCATTGTAATACTCTCTTTCCCAATTAAATAATTTCCCCTACCCTCTTCTCCATGAGTATACTAAAGGTCTTGATAAAATTCAATGGTAAACATTATGAACACACTAATAAATTGATAAAAATCAGGAATATCCTGATACATTGATGAGCGTTTTTCATGAGTATTTGCCTGAAATTATTAGTATTGCTGTGCCCAGTTTCATATTCCTGTCTCCAGAACCAGATAAAAGTTAACATGGTCCTCTGCTCAGCATTCCTGCAAACAAGATGATTAAATTCTTTGCTCATCAGACAGTACATTTTCTCTTGTGGAGTACAGGATATATGCAGACTGTATAACTTCTTTTTTGGAATTAGTTGGTTTGCTTCCCATATGTATGGTTAGGAACAGTTGGCTTTCTAGTAAATTGGCTTTGAGTGATTATGTAGAATTAGTGATGGTCAAAAGGCAATTCATTTTGCACTGGCCCAATTTTAAAGTCAACAGAGAAGAAATTCAATTGGGCTATCAAATTGGGCTGCCAATTTATAATTGCCTATTTTTCTCTGCTGCCCAAGACCAATTTTACCAGCGCTAACCACTGAGCCACCATTGCTGTCCTATGACCTCCCAACTCCTGTACTCAATATTCTGACCAATAAAGGAAAGCATACCAAACACCACCTTTACCTGCGACTTTACTTTCAAGGAGCTATGAACCTGCACTCCAAGGTCTCTTTGTTCAGCAACATTCCCTAAGATCTTATCATTAAGTGTATAAGTTCTGCTAAGATTTGCTTTCCCAAAATGCAGCACCTCACATTTATCTAAATTAAACTCCATCTGCCACTCCATTGGGTCATCTGATTAACATCTTGTTATAATTTGAGGTAACCTTCTTCGCTGTCCACTACACCTCCAATTTTGGTGTCATCTGCAAACTTACGAACGAGACCTCTTCAGATCATATCCAAATCATTTATATAAATGATGAAAAGTAGTGAACCCAGCACTGATCTTTGTGGCACTCCACTGGTCACAGGCCTCCAGTCTGAAAAACAACCTCCACCACCACCCTTTGTCTTCTACCTTTGAGCCAGTTCTGTATCCAAATGGCTAGTTCTCCCTGTATTCCATGAGATCTCCCATGGGGAACCTTGTCGAACGCCTTCCTGAAGTTCGCATAGATCATGTCTTCCGCTCTGCCCTCATCAATCCTCTTTGTCACTTCTTCAAAAAACTCAGTCAAGTTTGTGAGACATGATTTCCCATGCACAAAGCCATGTTGACTATCCCTAATCAGTCCTTGTCTTTCCAAATGCATGTACATACTATCCCTCAGGATTCCCTCCAACAACTTGCCCACCACACAACGTCAGGCTCGCTGGTCTATAGTTCCCCGGCTTGTCCTTACCACCTTTTTTAAACTGTGGCAGCACGTTAGCCAACCTCCATTCTTCTGGCACCTCACCTGTGACTATCCATGATACAGATATCTCAGCAAGGGGCCCAGCAATCACTTCCCTACCTTCCCACAGAGTTGGAGGGTACACCTGATCAGGTCCTGGGGATTTATCCACTTTTATGCATTTCAAGACATCCAGCACTTCCTCCTCTGTAATATGGACATTTTTCAAGATGTCACCATCTATTTCCCTACTTTCTATATCTTCCATGTCCTTTTCCACAGTAAACATTGATGCAAAATACTCGTTTAGTATCTCCTCCCCATCTCCTGTGGCTCCACACAAAGGCCACCTTGCTGATCTTTGAGGGGTTCTGTTCTCTCCCTAGTTACCCTTTTGTCCTTAATGTATTTGTAATAACCTTTGAATTCTCCTTAATCCTATTTGCCAAAGCTATCTCATGTTCCCCCTTTTTGCCCGCTGATTTCCCTCTTAAATATACTCCTGCTTTTACACTCTTCTAAGGAGTTACTCGATCTATCCTGTCTATACCTGACATATGCTTCCTTCTTTTTCTTAACCAAACCCTCAATTTCTTTCGTCATCCAGCATTCCCTATACCTACCAGCCTTTCCTTTCACCCTAACAGGAATATACTTTCTCTGGATTCTCGTTATCTCATTTCTGAAGGCTTCCCATTTTCCAGCCATCCCTTTACCTGCGAACATCTGCCCCGAATCAGCTTTCGAAAGTTCTTGCCTAATACCGTCAAAATTGGCCTTTCTCCAATTTAGAAATTCACCTTTTAGATCTGGTCCATCCTTTTCCATTATTATTTTAAATCTAATAGAATTATGGCTGTTGGCCCTAAAGTGCTCCCCCACTGACACCTCAGTCACCTGCCCTGCCTTATTTCCCAAGAGTAAGTCAAGTTTTGCACCTTCTGTAGTAGGTACATCCCTTAACACTCTGGCAGAAAATTGTCTTGTACACACTTAACAAATTCCTCTCCATCTAAACCCTTAACACTATGGCAGTCCCAGTCCATGTTTGGAAAGTTAAAATCCCCTATCATAACCACCCTATAATTCTTACAGATAACTCAGATCTCCTTATAAATTTGTTTCTCAATTTCCCTCTGACTATTAAGGGGTCTTTAATACAATCCCAATATGGTAATCATCCCTGTCTTATTTCTCAAATACACACAAATAACTTCTCTGGATGTATTTCCAGAAATATCCTCCCTCAGTACAACTGTAATGCTATCCCTTATCAAAAACACCACTCCCTCTCCTCTCTTGCCTCCCTTTCTGTTCTTCCTGTAGCATTTGTATCGTGAAACATTAAGCTGCCAGTCCTGTCCATCCCTGAGCCATCTTTCTGTAATTGCTGTGACATCTCAGTCCCATGTTCCTAACCATGCCCTGAGTTGATCTGCCTTCCCTGTTAGGCTACCTGCATTGAAACAAATGCAGTTTAATTTATCAGTCTTACCTTGTTCTCTGCTTTGTCCCCGCCTGCTCCGACTGTTTGACTCGCTTCTGTTCTCAACTGTGCCAGTTTGATGTCGTTCCTCACTATTTCCCTGGGTCCCACACCACCACT
>NC_057718.1:81514088-81528339 GCF_004010195.1 Chiloscyllium plagiosum
CCCCCCCCCCCCCCTGCCCAGCCCCCCCCCCCCCCCCCCCCCCCCCCCCCCCCAAACCTTACTAGTTTAAATCATCTTGAGTAGCTCCAGCAAATCTCCCTGCGAGTATATTAGTCCCTTTCCAATTTAGGTGCAATCCATCCTTCTTGAGAAGGTCACTTCTATGCCAAAAGAGATTCCAACGATCCAAAAATGTGAATCCTTCTCCCATAGACCAGCTCCTCAGCCGTGCATTCATCTGCTCTATCCTCCTATTCCTACCCTCACTAGGTCGTGGCACCTGGAGTAATCCAGATATTACTACTTTTGCGTACTTCCGTTTTAAATTCCTACCTAATTCTCTGTAATCTCCCCTCAGAATCTCAACCTCTTCCCTTCCTTTGTCGTTGGTTCCAATGTGGACAATGACCTCCTGCTGGGCCCTCTCCCCCTTGAGATCATTCTGCACTCTCTCTGAGACTTCCTTGATCCTGGAACCCAGGGTAGCAACACACCATTCTGATTTTTCACTGCTGGCCACAGAATCATCTATCTGTACCTTGGACTAGAGAGTCCCCTAACACAATCGACCTCTTGGAACCCGACATGCCCCTCATTATATCAGAGCCAGTCTCGATACCAGAAACGTGGCTGTTCGTGCTACATTCCTCTGACAGTCCATCACCCCCTCCATTTTCCAAAATAGCATACTTGTTTGAAATGGGGATAGCCACAGAAGACTCCTGCACTAGCTGCCTACCTCTCTTACCTTTCCTGGAGTTAATCCATCTACATGACTATATCTGCGACTTTTCTCCCTTTCTATAACTGCCATCCATCACACCCCCTTGCTCTTGTGAATTCCTCATCGCCTCTAACTGTAGCTCCAACCGTTCCATTCGATCTGACAGGATTCGCAACCAATGGCATTTATTGCAGATATAATCCTCAGTAATGCATAAACTCTCCCTAAAATCCCATATCTGACAAAAAGAGCACATCATTCTACTAAGGGCCATTTTTGTTTCTTCTAATCTGCAGACCCAGAACATAGCACTGTCTTATTCCTCTACAAAACACTGTTCCAGGCTAACTTAATACTTATGGCTTATATTTTTAAGTTTAATCAAGAGACATGGCTCAATAAAACATATAATCAAGAAAGAACCCACTCTATTCACTACTGCAGACTTACAGCAAGGACCCAAGGCCACACTTAAAACTATTCACATATCTGTCTCTGTGCTGTGACCTCTCCCAAACAGGTTCATCTAAGATTAGTTGTGAATTTCACTGTTTGTTAATTTTCCCAGACACACTCCGATGTCCAGCAATACATGAGTTCAAACGGCAGAGGCAGTGACTGTGCAGGCTCACTGCTGTGCCAGTTAGCAGTGTGGGTTTCTTTCTTTCTTTCTTTCTTTCTTTCTTTCTTTCTTTCTTTCTTTCTTTCTCTCTCTCTCTTTTTCTCTCTCTCTCTCCTGTCCTGACCTCCCCATGTGCATTGGTATGCAGGTGCAGCAGGCAATGAGGAAAGTTAATGGCATACTAGCATACATTGCAAGAGGATTTGAGTGTAGGAGTAAAGATGTCTTGCTACAGTTATCCTGGGCCTTGGTGAGGCCACACCTTGGTTACTGTGTGCAGTTTCAGTCTCCTAGTGTAAGGAAGGACATTCTTGCTGTTGAGGTAATACAGTGAAGGTTCACCAGACAGATTCCGGAAATGGCAGGACTGACGTATGAGGAAAAACACGATCAATTGAGTTTGTACTTGCTGGAATTTAGAAGAAGGGGGGATCTCATAGAAACATATAAAATTCAGATGGAACTGGACAGGCTAGATGTGGGAACAATGTTCCCAATGTTGCAGAAGTCCAGAACTAGGGCTCACAGTCTAAGAATAACAGGTAAGCCATTCAGTACTGAGATGAGGAAGAATTTCTTCACTTGGAGAGTTGTGAACTGGAGCTGGACATGGCCCTTGTAGCTAAAGGGATTAAGGAGTATAGGGGGAGAGAGAGCAGGAATGGGATACTGAGATTGCATGATCACATAAAATAGTGATGCAGGCGTGAAGGGCCAAATAGCCTACTCTTGCAACTATTTTCTCTGTTTCTAACATAGATGGACAGCATTCTACTCCTTCATCCAAGTCATTTCTACACAGTGAAAAACTGAGTCTCCAGTACAGATTCCTGAAACACGCATGCCACCAATTGGAGAATGCTCAAAGGTTGGAGGTAAGGGCTGACAACTCCTTGGCTCCTGATGGACTTCACTCTATGGTCTTAAGAAAGGAGAGTTATAAGCTAGAGCACTGGTGTTAATTTGGAAAAGTTCCATCAGACTGGAAAGTAGCAAACTTAACACTTTTACTCAAGAAGGGACAGAGCAGAAAGCAGGAAACTATCGATAGAAATTTCTCATTTTCAGTTAAATATCTTGTCGAGTGAGGTTCATGGCACTGGTCCATGTGGCCCAGAGTAATTTTTCGTGTAAGCTTCTGCTTTTCTACTCATTATTTGTGCACCTGACTCTTTGAGCTCCTTTCCGAAGAGATGGAAGTCCTCACCATTCCTGGGACCTGGTGGTGTCCACGCTGCTGGTACGGCATTGAAAGCCCAATAGTACGGCACTGCAGATGCTGCACATCAAAAAACTGGCCCCAACCATAATCATGGAAGGCCTGATCAATAGAAAACCAAAACTGGGTTCCCAGTTCAGGATCGAGGACCTGCAGACCTTGGTAAGTGTGTTGGTAGAGAGGAGGACTGTTATTTTTCCTAAAGACTGATACAGGAAGCCACACCACCAGACCAAGCCAGGCTGCTTCCAAATTTCAGTCCAGGTTAGTGCTGCATCTCCAATGGACAGGAATAGCCAGTAGAAGGACAGTGATCTTCTGTGCTTTGCAAGGGTAAATGCTACCATTTTCTCTCTTTAACTGTATAGTTCTAGGGAACCTCTGTAACTCTGCCATTGCACATGCCTCTCGCCAAGACCCATGGACTACAACTCTCAGTATTGCATACAGCATGTTCACTCAGCAGCTTTTCATCTACTTCATCCTTTCAGACTACTAACCCTTCCAACTCACTCACTGGAGACACCTCATGTGTTCATACATCATGACTAACTGCTCTTCCATCCAATACCATCATATTCAATCCATCTCTTTGCTTATCATATTACAGAAAAAAATGGTTCACATCTTGAACTGAAATCTTCACAGCTCCCTCACTGACCTACTTGTAGTTAATGGACTGGTGGTGGCCCAGTCCCTGGACTGCAAGAACATGATCCCTTGACTAATAGGATCAATGCTTGACTGAGCATGCCTTACACCCTGGAATGGAATAGGATGAACCTCGGGCCACCACCAGTCCATTAACTACAAGTAGGTCAGTGAGGGAGCTGTGAAGATTTCAGTTCAAGATGTGAACCATTTTTTTCTGTAATATGATAAGCAAAGAGATGGATTGAATATGATGGTATTGGATGGAAGAGCAGTTAGTCATGATGTATGAACACATGAGGTGTCTCCAGTGAGTGAGTTGGAAGGGTTAGTAGTCTGAAAGGATGAAGTAGATGAAAAGCTGCTGAGTGAACATGCTGTATGCAATACTGAGAGTTGTAGTCCATGGGTCTTGGCGAGAGGCATGTGCAATGGCAGAGTTACAGAGGTTCCCTAGAACTATACAGTTAAAGAGAGAAAATGGTAGCATTTACCCTTGCAAAGCACAGAAGATCACTGTCCTTCTACTGGCTATTCCTGTCCATTGGAGATGCAGCACTAACCTGGACTGAAATTTGGAAGCAGCCTGGCTTGGTCTGGTCAGTCAGACAAGCAGGAGAGACTGGAAGAACACAGCAAGCCAGGCAACATCAGTGGATAGTCACCCGAAACTTTGACTTCTCCACCTCCTGATGCTGCCTGGCTTGCTGTGTTCTTCCAGTCTCTCCTGCTTGTCTGACTGAACATATGCCATAATATAGACATAGAAACATAGAAAATAGAAGCAGAAAATTCAATTTTATCATGGCTGATCGTCCAACTCCATACCCCGTTCCTGTTTTCTCCCTATACCCTTTGATACCTTTAGCCCAAAGGATTATATTTAACTCCTTCTTGTTAAATACATTCACTGTTTTGTCCTCCACCACTTTTTATAGCACAGAATTCCACTGGCGAACCACTCTCTAGGTGAAGATATTTTTCCTCATCTTAGTCCTAAATGGCCTACTCTGTACCCTTAGGCAGAACTCCCTGGTTGTCAGGAACATCCTTCCTATGTTTATTTACCCTGTCTAATTCCTGTTAGAACTTTATAGGTTTCTATAAGATCCCCCTCATTCTTCTAGACTCAACTGAATATCATCCTAACTGATTCAATCTCTCTTCATACATTAGTCCTGCCATCTCAGGAATCAGTCTGGTAAACCTTTGCACGCCCTCAATAGCCAGAACATCCTCCTTCATATATGGAGGTGCTGGTGTTGGACTGGGGTGTACAAAGTTAAAAATCACACAGCACCAGGTTATAGTCCAACAAGTTTATTTGGAAGTACAAGCTTTCGGAGCGCAGCTCCTTCATGAGGTAGCTAGTAACTAGCTAAGTGTTGTCTCACCAATGCTCTATACAATTACAGCAAGGCATCCCTGCTTCTGTATTCAGATCCTTTCGCTACGAAGGCCAACATACCATTTACCTTCGTCATCATGTGCTCCACCTGCATGTTCCTTTCAGCAACTTGTGTGTCAGGATACCGAGGTCTTGTTGCACTTCACCCTTTCCCAATTGATCACCATTTGGATAATAATCTGCCTTCCTGTTTTTGCTACCAAAGTGTATAACCTGCCATGTATTTGCCCACTCACTTGTCCAAATCACACTGAACCGGTTCTGCATCCTCTCATAATTCACTCTCCCAACCAGCTTTTTGTCATCTGCAAACTTGGAGATTTAAATTTAATACCCTTGTCTAAATCATTAATATATGTTGTGAATAGTTGGGTTCCAAGCTCTGGTCCCTGCGATACCATACGAATCACTGGCTGCCACTCATAATTTTTATTCCTACTCTTTGAATCCTGAGTATCAACAAGTTCTCTAGTACAATAAGACAGTACATTATCTCTAATCCCATGGGCTTTAATTTTATATTTTAATCTCCTATGTGGGGCATTGTTGAAACTATTCTGAAATTTCACATAAAACACAACCACTGGCTCTCCCTTACCAACTCTACTGGTTACGTCTTTGAAAAATTTCAACAGATTTGTCAAGCATGATTTCCCTTTCGGAATTCTGTCCTGACTCTCTCTGATCTTGTCACAGTTTTCCAAATCTTTTATAATACTTGTATTTTCCATTACAAACACTTTTACAGTCCAACTTCACCTCACTAAGGACTACTCCCCTTTATAATTCACACTGGACTATTGAAACATGTGCAGTATGTTGCTAAGAAAACTACATACAGTTCTGGTCACCCTGCTATAGAAAGGATATTATTAGATAGTGCAAAAAAAGAGATCTTCAGGGATGATACCGGGACTGAGGGGTTTGAATTACAGGGAGAGGCTGGATCAGCTGGGACTTCTTTCCCTGGAGGGTGGGAGGTTGAGCCTTATGCAGGTTTTAAAATCTATGAGGAACATAGATCATGTGAATAGCAAAGGTCTTTTCCCCAGGTGGGGAGTTAAAAACCAGGGGGCATAGGTTTAAGATGAGAAGAGAAAGATTTAAAAATGACTTGAGGGACAACTTTTTCATACACAATATATGAAATGAACTGCCAGAGGAAGCGATGAAGGCTGGTACAGTTATAACATTTAAAGGATATTTGGACAGGAACATGAATAGGAAAGGTTCAGAGGGATATGGGCCAAAAGGCAGTCAATAGGACTGGGAAACCTGGTCAGCATGGACAAGTTGGGCCAAAGGTCTGTTTCCGTGCTGTATGACTCTATGACATGCTGTAAGTGTAATGTTTATGTGGCACAATGACATGTCCATCCCTTGACTGTTCAGTACTCCCAACCATGACAAGCTTCCAACACATCTCTTGCTTAGAAAAAACACAATGTAAGCTGCTCAGAGGCTGGCAGTCTGCATGTCCATGCTGAAAAAAAGTCAGTGTGTGCACTAAGAACTTAGTGAGAAGTGGACAGTAATTGGCAGCCTCCAAGAAAAACACAAAGTGAGAAAGCGAGAGCCGCAAGATGCAACATATACAGATACATGTGATGTATGTGTTCTCCAGTGTGAAATATCAACTGGCAGAAACATGCAAGTCCTAGATCCAAAGTAAAGTGATGAAGGGCTGAAGTGCTGACTGAGTTAGTCTCAGAGCAGGTATAGTGATAGTGGTTTGTTTATTGAAATGTCGCAGAGGATGGTACCCGACCATTGAGAACCCATTCAGGGTTATTGTTGTGAAGAAATAGTTACATGATGGCCAGGACAAGCATTCAGCAAGCTGCAGCCATGAAGTACCAGTTCAGATTTGTTTCTCAATGAAGGAGAGGAGAACCAGAAGTAACATATAAATAGGTGAGATGGAGTTTTGATGGGATGTGAATGCGTGGATAGAAGGGGATAAAAGATAGTTGTGACTCAGTGGTGAGATTCTGAAGTCACTATTTAAGGCTTGAGAGGAAAAGCTCAAAATATTTCTCTACCTTGAGATTTTGACTTAATTTCCTCTTTCCTTTTTCACCTTCTTGCCATTGCTCATACCACACCAGGGACAGGAAGATATTGTCCAACAGGTCAATGAACTTGATTATGAGAAAAGGTATTAGAATTGGTCTTTAAGGAGGTTATAGCTGGACACTTAGAAAAATTCAAGGCAGTCAGGAAAAGTCAGCATGCTTTTGTGAAAGGGAAATCCTGTTTAATCAACTAATTGGAGCTCTTCGAAGCAATAACATGCACTATGGATTAACGGGAGTCCATTGGTGCACTGTACTTGGTTTTCCAGAAGGCATTTGACAAGGTGCCACATAAAAATGTTCCTGCACATATTGGAAGCATGAAATGTGGGGGATAACAGATGAGGACAGATAAAGGATTGACTGGCCAACAGAAACTGAGAGTATGCATAAGTTGTTCACATCCATAGATCTGTTTTAGGACTTCAATGTTTAATAATTTATATCAATGACTTGGTTGAGGGGAGTGAAGGCATGTCAGCTAAAATTGCAGATGACACAAAAATAGGTAGGGAGATAGTTGTGATGAGAACATAAATAGGTTGTGTGAATGGGCACAAATCTGGCATGTAGAATATAATGTGGGAAAATGTGAAATTATTCACTATGACAGAAAGAATACAAAGTATTGCCTAATCATAGAATCTCTGAATACACTGTCCCTCCAAAGAGCATCCCACCCACCTTATTCTGGATAACCCATGATATTATCATGTTCTGGATTAGTGGCGCTGGAAGAGCACAGCAGTTCAGGCAGCATCCGAGGAGCAGTAAAATCCAATCCTCCCAACCTGTATATATTTGGACTATGGGAGGAAAGTGGAGAACCTAGCAGAAACCCATGGAGACATAGGGTGAATGTGCGAACTCCACAGGGACAGTCACCCAAGGCTGGAATTGAACCAGAGTCCCTGCTGCTGTAAGACAGCAATCCTAACCACTGAGCCACTGTGCCAGGAGTCAATAACTGGAGAACCACTGTAGAATTCCCAAGTGCAGCAGGTATAGCAAGTACTTAAGGCTAGTAAAATACTATACTTTATTACAAGAGTAATTGATATTAAAAGGAAGGATTTTATTTTCAGTTACACAGGGTACCAGTTGAGACTGCATTTCCAAAAACTTTTGTAGTTTTGGTCTCCTTATTAAGGGAAGGATGCAAATGGAAGGAGCTGCATTAGGGACATTGACTTTCAGTGAACTATCTTCCCTTGCCCTGTCCCCACTAACCGAACTGATGAACTGCCCTGATGATGACTGACTGGGACCCTGACTGATCTCTCTGCGGTTCCCCAATTTGTTTGTCGTAAATCCTTAGACTAGTTGCACTAGACCTGCAAATCTGACTGTGGCCTGCTCACCGGACTTCAGTGATATGAATCCTTACCCTGACTACCCCAACAGTTGACTGACCATATCCATATCTTGAAGAAGGGCTTATGCCCGAAACGTCGATTCTCCTGTTCCCTGGATGCTGCCTGACCTGCTGCGCTTTTCCAGCAACACATTTCCAGCTCTGATCTCCAGCATCTGCAGACCTCACTTTCTCCCCATATCCATATCTTACCTGACTGATGACAAGCCTCTCGACTTGAGTGAGGACAATGCCCCTTCAACTCTGAGACTTAGCCATTTCCCTGAAACAGATGTGGTGTATTTGTCACAGAAGTTGCTGGTACATGATGTAGCTTTGACACTGTGTTGTAAAGCAATATATTCACCTCCCTGAATAATCATGCTGACATCCAGAAAAAGCTGCTGGACTTTGTTTGTGCTAAATGACATGTCAACATGGAAGTACTGTGAGCCTTTAAGTTCTGAAAGAGACAGCAAAGTGCAAAATAACAAGGTAAACACAGCCACTGAGAGAATCCAAGCACACACAAAACAAGTGTATGCAAGGAAAGCAAGTGAAGAACCTTCCTGTCTGATGCATTAATTGGGTGCTTGTCCTGTGCACAAAGTGGCCTGGCAACAGCCTGGCAATACGAGGGGTTGGTAAATTGCAAAGTGCAGAACCACGGTTCGAATCCAGCCTCGGGCAATTGTCTGTGTGGAGTTTGCACATTCTCCCCGTGTCTGTGTGAGTTTCCTCTGGGTGCTCCAGTTTCCTCCCATAATCCAAAGATGTACAGGTTAGGTGAATTGGCCATGCTAAGTTGCCTGTAGTATTCAGGGATGTGTAGGTTAGGTGCATTAGTCAGGGGTATATGTAGGATAATAGGGTAGGGGAATGAGTCTGGGTGGGTTACTCTTCGGAGGATCGATGTAGCTGAAAGGCCTGTTTCCACACTGTAGGGATTCTATGGAAATGGTGAACTGTGGCAAGGGTCTTCTTGATGTTAAGGCCAAACTGTCACATTTTCTAACCAAGTTCTAGACATTAGAATGAGATTCTCGCTAGTGAGCTGTGAGAGACCTACTAACAGGGATCATCACCCTCACTGCTACTTAATCTTACCTCATTAATATGCATCTTTCCATTCCATCACCTGGATGGGATCTAGACACTGAGAATTCCCGACATGACATTTCCAACCTGGTGACTCCTGCTTGCTCCTCCGAACCTCCATTTTGGTTACCATTGTCCCAGTGCACCCTCTGTGGTCAGAGGCTGCATGCCATCAATGACTATGCACCTTGGCATCCAACAGACAATCCTCAACATCATTGCACTACCCCAATCCACTTATTGTACATGTCTGTACTTGCCTTGGAGCACACTGGCATCTTTCACTGCAATGCTGCCATCAGGACACTCGCACTTGTTTGTGCTGGTACAGGTAGGGATAAGATGCTGAGGTGTGTCCTGAGTGAGTGAGTAGGAGGCAAAGAGGCATGCAGGGTGAGGAGAATGGGGAGACTGGGGAGGTGAGAGTGAGTGAGGGAAGACACTGCATGCTATCATGAGAATGGTCGACCAGGAGCCTTGGTGGGAGGTGGGTATAGTAACAGAGATAGAGTGAGTGTGAGGTATTGGCAAGATGGTGGCACTTAGCCTGGCAGAGCAGAGAAGGTTGATTACGTTTTTACAGCATTGCTAGGCATTTATTCAGACTGTCAATACTGCACTGACAGAGGCAACCCTGGACTAGTCTGGCAGCATCTGGTGTCTTTACCCAGGCAGGAGAGGACGCCACAGGGTTAGCAATTAACAGTTTCATTCAAATGTACCAGCAGACACAGGAACAGCAGCTAGGTCTGTCAGAGACACTGGGTAAGCTGACTCTCAGGTTACAGGACCGCACCAATGCTATTTGCACTGTGTTGCCTCAGGTACACGAACTGCTGCTGCCTCGACGGACAGGTTAGTGGTGGCTGTGTCAGGTCCAGTCCAGCTCCACCTCAGGATTTAGCTGGAGATGTGCACAGACCTGCACTCCATCACTCTGGTCAATGGTGCTCAGCACCAACATATCTGGACCATCCAGTCACAAACAGGCCTTGAGTTGTCAGCTAAAACCCCCAGGGAAAAATGGGTTCCACCAAAAGGCAGGCTCCCTCCAGACCAGGACTGCACCGACATGTTGTGGGAAGGAAAGAAAGAAGACCCTCTGAGGGCACATTGGTAGCAAGGCTGACATTTCATTGTGAATACATTCTCATGTTTGTAAATATATGCCCACTTTTCATCATTAGCTGTGAGTGAATATCCTTCTAGCTGCAACTGTAACATTGAAGGTACAGAGTGTAGCCATTGTCAACACTACATCCAGGTGTGAAGTAAGCAACTCCTGTACCATGTGCAGCCTGTGGGACCTGGAAGGTGATTGCTACTATAGTCATGGGGGTGAATCTTTCTAAGTCACTACACATTGCATGTGAAATTGATTCCTGATGCTGCATGATTCAAAGCTTTTGGGACCAAGGATTGAAATGCACACAGTAGGTTAATGCTGAAGGTTTATATACAGCATGCAGAAATGTTTGTCTCCTGTTCTGAGTGAGTGTCTGTATAATGGTGTAACCCTATGAAAGGCATTTCATTACTCAGACTTCTAATACTTCCTTCCTCTAGCCACCTCTTCACTGGCTTGGATGAAAAACCCTGATTGGTGTCTCACCAGATTCCGGACTGATAGAGCAGATTATGGCTCACTCCCTGAATTGTGTGGGTACAAATCCCCTGAACCTGACCACCCCAAATAAGTAACTGCCAGTATCTGAGCCTCTTGACTGAGGTCAGAGGCTGTCCTTGAACTTCTGTGCAAAGAACCCCTGACTGAAGGCTGCCTCCCCTTAGACCTGGAGACATGACCACTCGCTTGATGCACATACTGTGTTTGACACATACATTGCAGAAACATGTTGGAGTTATGAGCCTGAGGTAGCATGTCCCTTGACTGTTCACTGCTGTTCAACTATGAAATGCTGCCTGGCTTTGTGACTGCAATCAAAGGAAAGTCCAGTCGGAAGAACATTGTGCCCCTTCCCTCTGGCCGATAGGGTAAAGCAGAAATGCTGTGAGCATTCAATCATTTCAAAGCAAATGAGCACTAAGATCAAGCGAGGATTCGTGAGATCCCTGGTTGAATCTAACAGATGGATACAAGGCCCTTCCTTTCAGCAGTATTCCAAAGAAAGGTTTTGATGCACTTCAAAATGCAACATTGAAGACCCTTTTCAATCAGACATGTGCCATGAGGATGCAGTGAGGCTGGTATATGTCAATTCCAATATCCATGGACTGGGGGTTAGGGGCTGCTGGGTGTGTGTGGTCACTACCCATGAAGTGTGCCCTGACAAGGCGAAGCCTGGTGTTGAAGATAGAAGTCCAGGTGAACAAGCAACGATCTGGACCCTCAACAGATTCCCACACTGGCTCTCATGTCAGGAATTGTCGCTGTCCAGTTTCTATCTATGGGCGGGAGGGTGGGAAACTGTGTTTTAATGAAGTTAACTACTAATGAGATGTTAATGCATGTAAATTGGCCTCTCACTGCTCCCTCGAGAGAATCCCATCTTACCATACAACACTTGGTTGAAAAATGGGTGATCCTAATGTTGATTAGCTCTTTGTTGGTTATCTCATACGATTTTCTCAACTTTCTCTGCCCACATCATTCAGTGCCTGGGAAGATTATGCCTCATTGGTCCACCTCCCTGACAACACTGAGGTTAAACTATATGTTTATATTTTTGGTATCATACAAGACATTGAGACAAGCCTCCTTTAATAATCATGCCATTACTAAGACTGTTTATCACTCCCTCCATTAATATCCCCCCCCCCCCCCCCCCCCCCACTCCCTGACTTTCTCACGACTCAGCTCATCTCCGGCTGAAAGTTTATTTTCATGCCTTTATTCTCTCCACAATTCACCATTCCAGTACAGTTTTGGCTGGTCCCCTTCATTCCAATCTCTGGACACACTTAGTCATTCAAACCTTCGTTGTCTGTGTCTTAACTTGCATAAGGCCCTATTCACATACTCAACCTGCTTTGGTTCCAAATCAAACAATTCTTGATGATTTTAAAAACAAATCACATCCTGGTTTATAAATTGTTCCATGGTCTCTCCACTCCATTTTTCTGTCATCATCTTCAGCCACACAACCCTTTGAGATACCTGAGCTCCTCTTGAGCATCTCCAGTTTTATTTACTTCACCCACCATTGGAGACTGCCTAACTCCTGAGCTTTGAAATTCCCTCCTTTTTTTAAATATGTTTTTATTAATAAAAAATAAATTACAACAAATACAAAATGATGCAATTCAAAACAAAATAGTACAAAACTAAACCCAAATAATAAAAAAACTTCCCCAACCCACCCCCCTATACAAATGTATAAACATATATAGAGAAGTATAAAATTAAAAAAAACCTAAACTAGCTATTTAACTAAATAAATAAATACCGAACAACAAACAAGTAAATAGTAATAACTCAGCCCAGCCAAACAAAACACTCATATATTCATAGTTCCTCCTCCCTGGATACTGGACTCATGAAACACAATTGTTGCGGCTGTATAAAAGCCCTTGTTAGTGTGGCAGATAAATCTGTGTCCAGGTATTTCAAAAAAGTTTGCCATGTCTTGTAAAAATTCTCAGTTTTGTGGTGTACCATATTTGTGAGAAAATCCAGGGGAATATGCTCCATAACAATCTTCCGCCAACCTGACAGGCCTGGGATTTTTTTGGATATCCAACCTAGCAAGATATTCTTCCTTACACAGAATGTAAGAATATTGAAATGTTTTTTCTTATCCGAGTCTGCAGGAAATACAGTGGATAGGCCCAAAAGGAGAGAAATGGGGTCCTTCTCCACCTCTACACCTAAAATCCTCTCCATTGCACCCACCACAGCGCTCCAATATGTTTGAAGCCTGTCACAAGACCAAAGACAATGGGTAAGAGTGCCCGTGCAGACCTTGCACTTGGGCCATGCTGAAGATACCCCTGGTTTAAATTTTGACAAACGGTCTGGGGCTAAGTGGACCCTATGGAGAATCTTCAACTGTAAAGCATGGGTCCTATTGCAAATTGATATCTTCCTTGCATTGTCCCAAATATCCTCCCATGCCTCTGAAGAAACTCTCTTTCCCACATCTTGCAGATCAATCAGACTCATCTGAGTGGCACCTCCCAATTGGTGATATAGAGTACTGACAGAGAGTGTACTCTTAGTCCTTAGTACCCCTCTTTTTATGTCAGATTTGTAGGGATCAGTCAAAAGCGTGGTCTTTTTTTGAATAAAATCCCTAACTTGAAAAATCCGTACTTCCATACTAACTGATCGAAGAACATTATTACATCTCCCTCAAATAAATCACCCATGCAAGATATACCCCTAGCTGCCCAACGTTTAAATCCTGAATCTATCATACCCAGTTGAAAACCCGGCATACCTACTAAAGGTGTAAACAAAGATGTTTTGCCAATATTACCTTCCCTCTGCTGAATTGCCCTCCATGCTTTAACAGTATTGATGATTATTGGGTTATGACAATATTCCCTAGCTGTCCTCACCTTGTCCAAAAACAGCAAACTAGTAAGGGGGCACCTTGCCTGGGAAGCTTCAATTACCAACCTTTGCATAAACCAAATCATCCGCCGACATTTCCGCCACCTCCAAACGGACCCCACCACAGGGATATATTTCCCTCCCCACCCCTTTCCGCCTTCCACAAAGACCGTTCCCTCTGTGACTACCTGGTCAGGTCCATGCCCCCCAACAACCCACTCGCCCGTCTTGGCACCTTCCCCTGCCACCGCAGGAATTGCAAAACCTGCGCCCACACCTCCCCCCTCACCTCCATCCAAGGCCCTAAAGGAGCCTTCCACATCCATCAAAGTTTTACCTGCACATCCACCAATATCATTTATTGTATCCGTTGCTCCCGATGCGGTCTCCTCTGTATTGGGGAGACTGGACGCAGTCTATATCCTAGCAGAGCGCTTTAGGGAACATCTCTGGGACACCCACACCAATCAACCACACCGCCCTGTGGCCCAACATTTCAACTCCCCCTCCCACTCTGCCGAGGACATGGAGGTCCTGGGCCTCCTTCACAGCCGCTCCCTCACCACCAGACGCCTGGAGGAAGA
>NC_057718.1:81528369-81544440 GCF_004010195.1 Chiloscyllium plagiosum
TCATCCCCTCCCCCACTCACCTATTGTACTCTATATGACTTTCTCCCCACCCCCACCCTCCTCTCATTTATCCCGCCACCCTTCAGGCTCTCTGTCTGTATTCCTGATGAAGGGCTTTTGCCCGAAACGTCGATTTTGCTGCTTCTCAGATGCTGCCTGAACTGCTGTGCTTTTCCAGTACCACTCTAATCACGAATCTGGTTTCCAGCATCTGCAGTCATTGTTTTTACCATGATGAAAGAGGGTCCCCACAAACCCAATCACTCACGTGGGTCAAAAGCAAGCTTAATTGGTAATATTTAATGTCCAGGAGGTCTACTCCCCCCAATCTTTGAGGCAACTGCAGTTTTGCTAATTTAATGAGGGGCCATGTACGGTGCCAGATAAAGGAGCTGAACCAACCGTTCAATCTCCTGAGTGTTTGTTTATTGAAAATCAGGGGGAGCATCCATATAGGGTATAGCAAACGGAGGAGAATATTCATCTTAATGAGCGCTATCCGACCCAACCACGAGACTGGAATTGCCTCCCATCTTTGGAGATCTTGTTTAATTTTTTCAAATAATTGAGTAAAATTGGCTTTGAACAGCCAATCCAGAACTGGAGTAATGAATATGCCCAAATACACAAAACCCTCCTGTGACCACCTAAATGGGAATCTATAGTCACTCTCAAGAACCAACTCTTTCGTAAGACCACCCATAGGCATAGCCTCTGATTTAGCAAAATTAATCTTATACCCTGAAAAAGCGCCAAACGCGTGAATGCATTGTATCAGGCAAGGCACTGAGACTGCTGGATTTGTCACGAAAATTAGAACATCATCTGCATACAGCGAGATCTTATGTAATTTTGACCCCACTTCTGGAGCTGATATATTGAGATCCCCTCCGAACGGCCTCTGCCAACGGTTCAATCACCAATGTAAAAAGTAATGGTGAAAGGGGACAGCCCTGCCGGCTGCCCCTAGAAATATTAAAATTGCTTGATCGTACCCTTTAAAATGCCGTGAGAGGTTCCCAGACCATGCCCTAATTGCTGTAATGGTTTGTGGGGCACTTCTCTTTCTGGCAAGGTATGCTAAGTATTTGCCTGGCTTGTCCCCAAGCTCATAAGGTACCCTCTACAGTGTACCTCTCACGTACATTATACTGCAGGGGTCAGAAAAAAATCAATCCTCGTGTGAATCTATGCGGATTGGAGAAAAACGTGAAATCCCTCCCTGTAGGTTGGAGACACCTCCAGAAGTCCACCAACCCTAATTCCCCACACAAACCCAATAACTGTTCAGTTTGTGCAGAGGGTATCGAGGGACCTTTCAGCAACCTGTCTACTGTGGGGTCCATGAGGCTGTTAAAATCTCCCTCTATAATGATGTGCCGAGACTTGAAAATTATCAGTTTAGAAAAAGCATCTACCAAGAATTTAAGAGGATGAGCTGGGGGACAATAAACATTTAAAATACCATATTCTTCCCCATTTATCAAGGCTTTAAGAATTACAAACCTTCCATGTGTCTTTAACACGTACCAACAATTTAAATGAGAGATTTTCCTAACCCATATAGCCACTCTCCTATTTCTGGTATTAAATTATGAAAAATAAACTAGGTCAAAGCCATTCTGCTGTAATTTCAGATGCTCCTTGTTATCCAAATGTGTCTCCTATAACAAAGTAATATCCACCTTCTTCTTTCCAAGACTCGAGTACCTTCTTCCTCTTAATTGGTGAGTGACTTCCCTTGATATTCCAGGTACACCATTTAATCAAATCATTAGCCATATTCTTCTGCAATTACATTTAAATTCCAGAGAGGAGGAACCCGAACCCAAATTGCTGAGCCTTAGTGTCGCATGGTCCACCAAATATAAAAACTACATAAACTAAAACCACTACATTTAACAAACATACAAAATTATTAAAAATAAAAAGCAACAAAAACCAGAAAACAAACCAACATATAAAACGCCAATAGCGCTTCAACCCCTGCCCGAAGGGGGCAACTACCCGTCCTGAGCTGCCCATAAATAGGCATCTAACCATCTCAACCACCTTCACTTCTCCCAGCTAGGGCTGCATCGCAAGCACAAGCTAAAAAGAATAAACACCCCACAGAATATCAATATGAATAAAAAAACATTCTTTTATAAAAAAAAGTGAATAAATACCCCACCCATCCTTTGGTATGTCCTAACTTAGAAATTTAAAATGTACATCTTAACCACCGCCAGACAAAGTTTGAACCAAATTATTATCAATAGAGGGAAAAAAAGGGGGGGAAAACAAAGCTCCAACTGGATTTCTTCCATTTCTTTTACAGAATGATAAACGCATACCCAAGCAACAATATTTATACGTACTACAATTGTTTAAATTAGGTTAGTTTGTCCACAAAGTCTCTTGCCTTCTCTGATTGTCAAAGAGATGGTGGATCCATCTAAGGTATCCGAAGCACTGCCGGATATCTCAGGGAGTACTGAATCCCAAGCTCCTTCAATCTTCTCTTGACACCATCATACGATTTTTGTTTCTGGATCACCACCGCTGAAAAGTCCTGAAAAAACTTGATCTTAAACACCTCGTAAATTAGGGCTTTTGGATCCTTCCCCTGGAGTCTGGAAGCCTCCATTACTCTCTCCTTATCTCAGTAATGATGGAACAGCACCAGGAAAGGACGAGTGCGTTGACCCAGACCCGACCTCCGCACTGCGACCCGGTGAGCCCTCTCTATCTTCAATCCTCTCATGCCAGGCTCCAAGTCAAGGAATTTCGGAAGCCAATCTTCCATAAATTCCGCAGGCCGCTCACCTTTCTTACCCTCAGGCAGGCCGATGATCCGAATATTTTTCTCCTGCCCCTGTTTGCAAGATCATCCACTCGGTCACGCAAATTACGAACCTGCGTCTTCAGGGCTTGGATCTCATCCTTGAATGAACTGACATCAGCTTCCACCACTGTGACCCTGTGCTCCACCTCATCCGTCCTCTTCTCCAGGTCTCCCAACTGCTGCTTATGCTTCTCGCGGGATTTCGAGAGCTGGTTCACCAGGTCCTGGAGAGTAATCGGCTCCGAGGCTGCTGCAGGCTGAGCTGCAGACCCGGTCTCGGATGCTCCTCCACCCTTTTTAGGCATTTCTGGACAGCTGAAAATACAGGTAAGTCAATTTTTAAATGTTTCTTGGGGCTCCACAATCTTTCCAATGCCCCATGAAATCCTGATGACCTGGGTTAGGCGGGTTAAAGAACCGTCCTGCTCCTGCTGCGATGCGAAGCTCTGCAGTGTGATCTTCTTAGATCACTGCCATCTTAGATCCCCCCCGGAATTCCTTCTTCAAACAGCTCTTCTGTGCTTCCTCCTTTACGACATGCCCAAACAAATATTTCTAAGTTTTCAGTCATCCAACCTAGCATCTCCTTCAGTGGCTCAGTGTGATATTTTGTTTTCCTCCTCGATGCACTTTTGAGTGTTTATACATAAATGTATGTTGCTGTTGTTGAAAAACATAGAAATTGTAAAACAATACCATTGTAAAGCACATTCAGTCTAGAATCCGTACTGTTGGTTTGGAACAGTTTGTGCAATGTTGACTGATTTCTCTAAACTGCTTTTGCATTTTCTTTTGCCTCCTGTTCACTCAACAGTAAACATCTCATTCTGGCTGTAGAGACAAGAATTTGTTTGCACTGGAGTTTATGGTGTAGTCAATGTAATTTAATGGAGGAGTTAGTCAGTGTCAGTGTCCTTTCCGATAATGCAGTGATTTGGTTCCATCCATCATAAGGCAGCAGAAAGCCAGCAGCTGAGATCCAGTTCAAAGTCACAACTTCCCATTGGAAATCATTTCCTCAGTTGCTGAAACTCAAACATAATCATTACTCCCTCCAGTCTGTGTATACAATGGGAAGTACTTGAGGGTGGGTGGGGAGATTTGGAGTGTTGGGGTCAGTGGTTCAAGCTAACAGCCATTGGCAAACATTATTTGGTATTAGCCTCCAGATCAAATGGAGCATAGAGAATAAATTAAGGCGCTGGAGTAATGGCACCTGTCCGCCTCACTCATGCTTTGAACTTTGAGTCAAGGTAAAATCTATCCCCCAGGACCTCAGTGACAAATAATCTGACATACAGAATCATGCAGACTGCAGGCTGTGAAACAAGCCTTTGCTGGAGTGAATTAAAACTATAAATAAACCTAAAACTGGGCATGTTTTTCTGTTGATTTCATTGTGCGAAACATAATTCTGTGGAAAGTGTGCTGAGAAATTCCAAAACCGTGAATTCCACTTAGCTCCAAAAGGCATTCCATGTCCTTTTCATAAGAAACAAACAGAAGTCCGAACACAAATGAGAGATGAAATGTCAATTGGTCATTTCCGATTAATTGGAGATCATTTTTCAAATAGTTTTTGTGTAAACAAATATTATATCAGGGAATGGTGATGTAATAAGTTCTAATTCAAGATTTTGTTTATTTGTTCTTGGTATAGAGAGTCATTGGGAAAGTTAACCTCTGTGGCCTATCCCTAAATACCTTTAACTAGCTGGTGAGCTGTTGTCTTTTTGAACCAGTCTATGTGGTGTGGGTGCACTCAGGGAGAGACTTCCAGGACTTTGACTCAGCAACAATAAAGAAACAGTCACATAATCCAAGTGGATTTGGTGCATGGTGTTGGAGGGGAACATGCAGATGGTATTCTTAAATGACTGGTCTCTTTGTGGTTTTGGGAATTGAGGGCTGTGGTTTGGAAGGTGTGGCTGATACCACTGTTCACCTGCTTAGTGTGTTGCTACAGTGAATCTTATACACTCTGCTCCTGTGGTGGAGAGAATGATCAGAGGGCTGCTTGTCAAGTTTGGCGATTTTTCCTTGGATTGTGTCAAGCCTCTCAAGGTTTGTTGGAGCAGCCCTCATCCAGGAACAAGAGAACTCTGTATTCTTTTATACTCCTGACTCATGCCTTCTGAATGGTGAACAGGTTTTAGAAAATAAGGAGGCGAGTTGCAGAATTTCTACAATATGGAAGTCAGACATCGAGTCCGCACCAACCCTCCAAAGAGCACCCCCCTCCCCCCAATCCCTTTAACCCTGCATTTAATCCACCTATCATGCATATCCCAGGACACTATGGACAATTTAACATAGCTGATCCACCTAACCTTCACATCTTTGGACTGTGGGAGGAAACCAGAGCACCTGAAGGAAACCAGCACAGACATGGGAAGAATTTACAAACTCTACGTAGACAGTTACTCAAGGCTGGAATTGAACCCAGGTGCCTGTTACTGTGAGGCAGCAGTGCTAACCACTGAGCCAGGGTGCTGCCCTGTGAG
The DNA here is from genome assembly GCF_004010195.1 of Chiloscyllium plagiosum. Lineage (NCBI taxonomy): Eukaryota > Metazoa > Chordata > Chondrichthyes > Orectolobiformes > Hemiscylliidae > Chiloscyllium > Chiloscyllium plagiosum. Next base: position 81,533,701 of record NC_057718.1, read on the forward strand.
CTGCTCTTGTAGTCACAGTTTTATGAATAATAAGACAAGGACTGAAAACTAGTACGATGAACATTTATTAAATATTTATTATAGTTCAGTAGTGTTGCATTCAAATCATCCTCCCTCAGGTCTTATCTCCACATGATCTAACATCACTCTAACTGTTAAAGCCTCATCTTCTACAACTTGCTCGATGCCTTTCATTCTATCTCTTATAGATTTACTCAGACTCCCACGTACAACCCAAAGTCTCTTTCACCAAGGGTGTCATTGTCCAATAGTGTTCTTAGCTTGACCTTGTTATTTTCTTCTAGGAGTGGGAACATATCGTCAGCCTGGATTGCCAGTTTCTCCCAGCAGCAAATAACAGGACTGTGACACTGATGATGACTTGAAGGCAAAAAAACAATGAAGATGGATCAAAGGGGACAAATCTTTAGGACCTCGACCATCAAAAACCGATAAAGTGGAAGACAATGAACTGATGGTGGTTAGCACTGCAGCCTCACAGCGCCAGGGACCCAGGTTTGAATCCAGCCTTGGGCGACTGTGTGGAGTTTGCACATTCTCCCTGTGTCTGCCTGGGTTTGATCCGGTTTCCTCCCACAGTCCAAAGATGTGCTGGTCAGGTGGATTGGCAATGCTAAATTGCCCATTGTGTGAGGTGCATTAGTCAGAGGGAAATGGGTCAGTGTGGACTTGTTGGGCTGAAGGGCCTGTTTCCACACTGTAGGGATTCTAAAAAAACTTCATTCTCTTCTGTTTTTCCTTTTTCTCATTTGCACTCTGGGGAAAGGTTGAAGCACTGGTTTGAAAATATGAAGCACTTTGAGCTCCCATGAAGAGCTTCACCACTGTATGATGAAAGATGAAAGAACTATTCAAACCCCCACCCTCAAATGAATTAGCTGGACAGAAAGAAGAATATTCTGAAGACAAAGAAACTATGATTTCCCTCCTACTCCGAGGGTGCAGATTTTTCTTTCTTTCGGTTGTTGTATTACTTCCACAGTCTTTTCAGCTTGAGACTATTCCTCTGCAGTCAATGCCAACTCAAGAACTCCAGCTATTATATATTGTGATGCCAACCACTAACAACTTGTGGTTGGTGCAGTTTACTGTCACCATCATCTTTCTTTAACTTGATCTAAGGGTCTGCATAATTTAGTGGTAGATTAAAACCACTGGACAAAATGCCTAGTGTTGTGATTATGTTTCGAGACATGTAATCAAAGAAGACTGATAACACAGGGATTCAGAAATTATCTCCTTTTCTGTCACTGTGCAGATTTGAATCTTGTTGTGACTTTAAAATTAGAAATAATGATGTGGTACCCGTAAGAAGTGATCATGAAGCTCTCTGACTTGAAGGTGTTGAGTGCTGTTAGAAAAGCTAGCTGTTGGATGGGTTGTTAAACAGGACTGATGCATGCTCTTGTGCCAAAATTTGTTTCTTAAACATTTCTACAACGGGATGATCTTGTCACTGTCACATTGCTATTTGTGGAAGCTTATTGTATTCAAATTATCCGCTATATTACGACAGCGATTACACTTCAAAACCGCTTCATTGGTAGAAAGTGCCCTGGAGCTGTGAAAAGTGGAACACATACGCACATTATTTTATCTCACAGTTGTCAAGTTGTTTGTGAATAACATTCTTTGATTCTTGGTGCAAAAGAACTTCTGTTTTTGGTTTAAAAATATGCTAGACAAAAGGGATCATCATAAGTGACTTTACAACATCACTAGGTACATAAAGACTTACAGCTGATTCAGGTGAAAAAGTCATTTTGTGTAACTGTCTCACACAGTGGAATAATACCACTCCATTAGTCAGCCTTGTTTTTGGAATATAACATGCAATTTGGAAGTATAGTGAGATGTCAGAAGGATAGTGATCAACTTCAAATGGATACAGATAGGCTGACTGAATGGATAGACATAGGGCAGATGTCTTCCTTCACACTTTTCTGCATTGAACTTCATCTTAGTAGGAGTGAAGAAAGACAGTATAAACAAAAGGATACATTTCTAATGGTAGTTTTCTCTCACCTGAAGTATTGCGTCCAATTCTGGGCACTGCATTTTCGAGAGGATATAAGGTCTTTTGAGAGGATGCAGAAGATATTTATGAGAATGATTCCAAACTATGTTGCGAGATTGGATAGGACATTTAAAATTCATGAGCAGTTTAGACACCTGTAATTACTGATGGGCTGAAAGGCCTCTGCTGTGATCATCTTGATTCTATGGGAACAGTGGCAAAGGTAATGACTTAATCAGGTGGGAATCCAAAACTCAGAATCTTGTAGTTGAGATTCAACTTTTGTAATTCGATCCTCCCTGTTCAGGCGGTGAAGCAACTTTCTTGTCATCAGGTGGATATAATCCTGTCTGTGTGCATTTGCATCTCATTAATTACATAACTCACCGAAATTAAATTCCTCTTCCCAATTAATTACTTCCCAATCGAAAACTCAATGCTCGAAACCTGATGGCTTAAGCTGAGTGTGTACCTGTTGATTTGGTTTTCAGCCCCCAGTCCAGATGAGTACATGGTTTTAGTTGCCACGAGTTAAACCTTCTCAACGTTTCTTGTCTTCACTTTTGCTTTTAGCTCTATAACTGTAGTAGGTGTATCCAAGAAGACCAAGCCAGGATGAGTTCCTGATCAATCACAGAATTCAACTGGAGAAGGATAACACACTGGCTTCTCCTTTAGAGTGACAGCTTAGTTTACATAGCCAGGCAGCAACTTTTGTCTTATGTTGGTAAGTTGGTGCAAAAGGCAAGGAGGTAGCCTGTTATTGCGAGTTTACCTCCAAGAGAGTGTTTTTACCTGATATGGTAATACTTACCTTCTCTCCCTTCATGTAAGAAATGGGGCATGGATATCATAGTATTGAAGAATCTAGCGGATATATATTGATCCAAGGTAAGATGGAGTTTGGTATCTTTATACCCTCAGGTCGTGTGCCATGAGATTGTGATGGTATCATGAAAATGCCTCTAAGGCATACTGACTCTGAGACATAACACAATATCTCTCTTTCTTCAAAAGATAATCACTTATCCCAAGTCGACATGCATGATCAGACATAAACATGGATGCCAATTCAATATTATACAAAACGGGTAAAACAATGTTTACAAGACTAACATTTCAAACTTCAATGTAATGGTTTGGATGTTTGATGACACGCCCTGATATGGTGATCATATACCTTTCTGAAGAGATACCCATTGTTCGTTCGTGCGTTGTTTGACAACTTGGTTGTGTAGCTGCTGGTTGCTCTCACTCAATGTCAAAACACAGTCATTATCAGAGTGTTCTTCCTCCTGCTTGATTAGTATACCATACACGAGTCTGAGCTGGCTTCTGTTGCTTCACAGTGTAGCACCAGTTTCAGTAATGACTTTGTATGATTCAGACTGGTTACATATTCCAGGAATCTTTGTTATATCTAAGTATTTGAATTTCTAACTCTCAATCTCTGGCTAGTATGTAGTTTTCTACCTGCTCTCTAATCATGTATCTCTTTCATTCTCCTGTATTTGGAGAAGAATGTTGTGTGTCTTGGAATAATTAGACAGTTGGTTGCTGAACAACCTCTGAGCTTGTCTTCCGAGTGTAAGTTATGAATAGCTCTCATCGTGTTAATGAAAGTTTCATATATTGAGTTGCTAAGTCATTGGATAGTGGGAAATTTTGAGAAATAATCCATCACAAAAATGCAATCTTCCCTTGATCAGTGAATAGGTCTGTTGTGACTAAGATTCAATGAATGGATGCAACATCATGTGGACATAGAGGCACCTTCAATTGCATGAGTTGATATGTTTCACATGTCACACATGCTTTCATGAGTCGTCTAATAGCCTGATTTATTCCTGGCCAAACACTGATTCACATTCTAGCCATTTTGTGCCTTGAAGAAAGTGAGGACTGCAGATGCTGGAGATCAGAGTCAAAAAGTGTGATGCTGGAAAAGCACAGCAGGTCAGGCAGCATCTGAGGAGCAGGAGAGTCGACGTTTCGAGCATGAGCGAAGAGGGCATGCTCAAAATGTCGACTCTCCCGCTCTTCGGATGCTGCCTGACCTGCTGTGCTTTTCCAGCACCACATGTTTTGATTTTGTGCCTTGAGTTTGACATGAGCGGATTTTCAACTTTACCTTAACCTAAATGCTTTTGGATAACCTAGGAACACTAGATTTGGCAAATGCACCTTTATATTTGTGTGGGAACATGTCCACACTGTATAAATGTAGAATCTCACATTTGAATACTTCCCACAAATTGGTAACTCTAATCTGTCCACTTTAGTCAGATAATTTCTCAGCTTTGTAAATTATGCTTTCCCCCAAATTAGAACTTATACTCCTCTTCTACCTTTGTCCTTCCATAATGATGCCAAATCTAACTATTATGACTCCTATTTCCAAAGTGATCACTTATTACTACTTCAGCTGTCTACCCACCTTCATTTGCTGTGACCAAGTTTAGAATTGCACTGTGAGTTGTTGGGCTTGCTACGAGTTACCCAGAAAGATTCACCTGAATGTTGTTCAGAATTTTGTGCCTTCTATCTGTTTCATACTGTTAGGATCCTATTTGATGATTGGGTAGTTGAAGTTCCTATTTATCACTGTCCTATGGTTGTCGCATTCAGAAATGTGTGTACCTATTTGCTCCTCTAACTCTCTCCCAGTATTTGAGGGTCTATCATATTTGCCTAGCTGTATGGTTGCCCCTTTACTGTTTCTGAGCTCAACCCATATGTCCTCATTTGATGCTTCATTTAGAATATCACTCTTCCACATAGTGCTTGTGGTTTGATCAATTCTGCAAATAATGCTGCACTCCTTTTATCGCTTTCTTAATCCTGCTTGAAAACTCTACATCCAGTGATGTCAAGCTCCCATCCTTGCCCTTCTTTCAAATGTTTCCATTACAACAATATCATGTTGCCAAGTGTCTGTCTGTGCCCTGAGCTCATCAATTTTATTCACTATACTCCTTGCATTGCTGTCAATTTTATGTGTTATACACCCTTTCCTTCTATCCTTCAGAGTCATTCATTAAGTTTCTGCCTCCCTTTCTCTATTCTGAATTTGCCCTCGGTTTCCTATCATCCTATATCTAGTTTAAACCCTGCCCAACAGTGCTAGTAAATTTTAAAGCAAGTATACTTACCCTGGTTCTGTTCAGATATGAACTATCTAACTTGTAGCTTGCCCAGTATCAGTATTATTGCCCCAAAAAGCTGTCACCAAGCCTTCAACACCAGATTTCCAGCTGCATGTTTAATTGTTCACCTCCCCAATATCAATGCTGTGAGTATGAGAGACCATGAGTAACATGACATGACTGCTTTAGAGGTCCTGCCTTTCCATTTCCTTCCCAGTTCCTTGAAATCTAACTTCATCCCTATTTCTACCAAAGTCATTGGTACTGTTGTGGACCGTGACTTCTTGTTAATCATCTTCACCCAGAAGAATGTTATGATGAGCTTCCCAAGATGCCATGGAATTTGCTCTGGGTGCTTTCTTCTGCAGAGCTATTACCCTCACCAGTATCTGAATTAGGATACTGGTTAGCAAATACATTAGACGTAGGGGACGCCTGCACTGACTGTCTGGTTCTTCTAGATTTCTTGGCAGCCACCCATTTCTTTGCTGATTATAAGCTTCTAAACATGCTTTCCACATAGTTCTCTGCATTGCGGATGTATGACAGTGACTCCAGCCAATTTTGAAATCCAGATTTCAAGCTTGTACAGCTGGTGACACTTCCTGTTGTTGTGTTTGTCTGGGACATGTGGTTTGTCTATAACTTCTCTCACACCACAGGAGGCATGCTCTACTTAACTGAGCTCACCTGCCATTTAAACACTATTTATTATATATAAAATAGTTTAAAAGAAATTTACCAGTACTCACCAATCAGCTTCTTCTCTAGTAATGAAGTAAAAGCCAACTATAAGAGGTAGCTTCCAATGCAGACTTCCTTCTTGTGCTGTTTTCAGTCTCTTAGAGCAGTCTGATCTCATTGTGCTTTGACTCTGGGACAGCCCTGCTCATCCATCAGCTGTTCTTTCATGTTCTATCATTGCCCAAACCCCTTGTTCATTTTATATGTGCTGCCCCTCAGTTGACCTCCCTGAAACTACTGACCCAATGTTCTTAGGCTTGTGGCTAACTTTATTTCCCTGCCATTTCTTTCCAGAAAGACATTGCCAAGACCCAAACCAAGTCATTTACTTTTTGTCAGGAAATCTGAAGTTCTGCATCGGTTAACCCTTACCAAATGTACCTATCCACATTTGCTGCTTACTTGAGCTGCACTCACAAATCCACAAGCTTTTAGGTCCTGTTTGATGCTGCATTCACATCGATCCATCACTAAGAATGTTTCTTTCCACCTCTGATGTATCTCTCATACCTCACTCTCCTAGCTGCTGAAGCACTGGTTAGGTGAGGTGTGTGTTTTGATCATTTAATCCTCAAATCAATGAAGCTATTAAACATTGAACATCAGGAGCCGTGGTTTGATGAATTATGCAATGCATGGAATACTCTTTTAAAATGCACATAAAAGGTCACATTTTCAGCTGGACTTTAAGACAGTTGGTAAACAATTCAAACACATTCCAGTTGTGAACTTAGTATCTTAGGCCAAATATTACAAATACCTTGCTTTTAAAAAGAATCCCTTACCTTGTTAACATATTAATAAATTGACTCCTGTTACACATAATATTGCTGTTGCACTATATGAAACTTGAATTTTACAGTTATCTTTGATTCATTCATTGTGTGCAGTTTGCTGCACAGAAGGGTCAACTAAAGGGGTTATGTGATCTTTTTTCTTCACAGAACCAAGTGTTTCACATGCTTGTTATAATGTTATTTGAAATGTATGAAATAGAATGCATCAAGATGTCTTTTAATTAGGCTTACTGAAGTGACTAAACTGACCATTGCTTTAAATGCAGCCCTGGGTCAATAACCCATTGCTACTTTAAATTGACTTAATCTTTCCTGCTTAACAGGTTAAGGCTAAAGGCTATTATTAGTACATCATCAAGGGAAATCGATACCAGTATAAAGGTAGCTGACTTCAGAATGGTTTGATTAACTCTTACCTGACATTGTCATTGATGCATTTACCATCTGCATGCTCAACTTCACTAATACCCTTCTCTCCTATGCTCTAGACCGAAAGATTCAACTTATAGTCCACCATCAACAGCTTATCCTATTAATAATTATACTCCCCACCACACTTCACTGCCCTCCTGTCCCTGCCGTTGCTGATTTTCAAATCCTTGGCCTCATTTACAAGTTTCTCCATGGTCTCTTTTTCCATCTTTCAATTTTTCTTAGCTTTACAAAGCAGCTTGGATTCTGCTCTTTTCTCAGTCTGGAATACTGTCAACCATTCTTTGCTCCCAACCACCTTCCAACTTCTTGGTCTTAGCCATGTGTATTGCACACCATAGAAACCTCTTCCTAAACTACTCTATTAGTTCTTTTCTATCTATGTAATCCTCTGCAAAAGCACTTTTAATAACTGTTTTAGATGCAGTTCCTGTTCATTGTTCAGTGTCCAATTCCTCCTCATATAGAGTCATGGAGATGTACAGCACAGAAACAGACCCTTCAGTCCAACTCAACCATGCCGACCAGATATCCCAACCCAATCTAGTCCCACCTGACAGCACCCACCCCATGTCCCTCAAAGTCCTTCCAATTCATATACCCATCCAAATGCCTTTTAAATGTTGTAATTGTACTAGCTTCCACCACTTTCTCTGGCAGCCCATTCCATACACGCACCACCCTCTGAGTGAAAACGTTGCCCCATAGGTCTCTTTTATATCTTTCCCCCCTCACCCTAAACCTATGCCCTCTAGTTCTGGACTCCCCCAGCCCAGGGAAAAGACATTGTCTATTAATGCAATCCATGCCTCTGATAATTTTATAAATTCTATAAGGTCACCCCTCAGCTTCTGATGGTCCAGGGAAAACAGCCCTAGCCTATTCAATCTCTTCCTCACTTGCAAAGGGCGTTGGAAGATGTTTTGTTTTCTTTTTAAAGGAACTGTAATGGTGTGTAATAGTTTGACCCTTTAGTTCCTGTGGTGTCAAAAATGATGATGGTCTGTCAAGTCAGAGAGGGGTGAAGCGTTGGTGATGCCATTTGGAGAAAGAAATAGATTTAAAAATGGCAATGTTTAGATCTCTAAGGATTCATAAGTACCATCAGTGATCACTAGAGTGAAGAGGATCTTGGAGTGTATTCGTTGAATGCCATCTATAAGGCAAAACATACACTTTGTCCTTGTGCAATTCTTTGGACAGACCTGTTACAGAATATTATGTCTAGTTTCAGTCTCCTCACAATAGGTGACAATGGAGCTTTGTAAAGGGTTAAGAGTAAAACACAAGACCAATTCTCACTCTAATGTGTTGTATTATCAATGGATTAAAGAGCTGTGATTTTAAAATTGGAAAAAGACTAGATTTAGGGATGTGGAAAAAAAAGTCAAAAGAACAGCAGTTTAAAAGTGAGAAGAGCAGACAAAGGAAGCACATGGTGAGGACAGTGCAGGAAAGAGAGAGAGAGAACCTACGCAGTTACATCCTTTGCTGTTTGAATTCGTATATCGCTGGATATCGGAGTGCTTCTGGGAAAATGAACAAACAGTGAAATTCACAACTAATCTTGGAGGAACTGTTGGGCGAAGTTCACAGCACAGAATCAGATTTCCACATTGTAATCTAATCTAATCTAATAAATTAATTGTTGTTTTAAGTCTGTCCAAGAGAAAGGCTGCTGTAGTGAGTATAGTAGATTCTTTCTTGATTATATGTTTTTGGAGATAAGTCTCTTGATTAAACTTGAAATATGAGCCATAGCTATTAATTTAACCTTGGGCAGTGTTTGTAGAGAATAAGACGGTGTTATTTTCTGGGTCTGTAGATTGTGAAGGAACAAAAATGGCCTTTGCAGTGATATGTACTTCTTGTCAGATGTGGGAGTTTAAAGAGAGTTTAAGGGTTACTGCAGATTATATCTGCCATAAATGCTTTTGGATGTGAATCTTATCAGATCGAGTAGATCATTTGAAGAGACAGATAGAAGCAATGAGGAATTTGCAACAGCAACAGTATGTGATGGCTGGCAGTTACAGGAAGGGGGGAAAGTCTCAGATACAATCACATGGATGGGTTAACTCCAGGAAGGGTAAGAGAGGTCGGCACCTAGGGCAGGAGTCTTTTGTGGATATACCCATTTGAAACAGGTATGCTGTTTTGAAAAATGTAGGGGGTGATGGATTCTCAGGGGAACGTAGCACGAACAGCTAAGTTTCTGGTATTGAGATTGGCTCTAATATAACAAGATGTACATCGGCTTCCAAAAGATCAATTGTGTTAGGGGATTCTGTAGTCAGAGGTACAGACAGACATTTCTGTGGCCAGCAGAGAAAAAGCAGAATGGTGTGTTGTTTCCCTGGTGCCAGGATCAAGGATGTCTCAGAGAGGGTGCAGAATGTTCTCATGGGGGAGAGGGGCCAGCAAGAGGTCATTATCAACATTGGAACCAACGACATTGGAAAGGAAAAGGTTGAGACTGTGAAGAGAGATTACAGAGAGTTAGGCAGAAATTTAAAAAGGAGGTCCTCAAGGGTAGTAATATCTGGATTATGCCCAGCGCTACGAGCTAGTGAGGGCAGGAATAGGAGGATAGAGCAGATGAATGCATGGCTGAGGAGCTGGTGTATGGGAGAAGGATTCACATTTTTGGATCATTGGAATCTCTTTTGGGGTAGAAGTGACCTGTACAAGAAGGACGGATTGCACCCAAATTGGAAGGGGACTAATATACTGGCAGGGACATTAGCTAGAACTGCTTGGGAGGATTTAAACTAGTAAGGTGGGTGGGGTGGGACCCAGGGAGATAGTGATGAAAGAGATCGATGTGAGACGGGTACAGCTGAGAACAGAAGTGAGTCAAACAGTCAGGGCAGGCAGGGACAAGGTAGGGACAAGGTAGGACTAATAAATTAAACTGCATTTATTTCAATGCAAGGGGCCTAACAGGGAACACAGGGCATGGTTAGGAACATGGGACTGGGATATCATAGCAATTATGGAAACATGGCTCAGAGATGGGCAGGACTGGCAGCTTAATGTTCCAGGATACAAATGCTACTGGAAGGATAGAAAAGGAGGCAAGAGAGGAGGGGGAGCATTACAGCTGTGCTGAGGGAGGATATTCCCAGAAATACATCCAGAGAAGATATTTGGGTGGAACTGAGAAATAAGAAAGGGATTATTAGGATTGTATTATAGACCCCCCAATAGTCAGATGGAAATTGAGAAACAAACTTGTTAGGAGATCTCAGCTATCTGTAAGAATAATAGGGTAGTGATGGTAGGGGATTTTAACTGGGACTGCCATAGTGTTAAAGGTTTAGATGGAGTGGAATTTCTTAAGTGTGTACAAGACAATTTGCTGATTCAGTATGTGGATGTACCTACTAGAGAAGGTGCAAAACTTGACCTATTCTTGGGAAATAGGGCAGGGCAGGTGACTGAGGTGTCAGTGGGGGAGCACTTTGGGGCCAGCAACCATAATTCCATTAGATTTAAAATAGTGATGGAAAAGAATAGACCAGATCTAAAAGTTGAAGTTCTAAATTGGAGAAAAGCCAATTTTGACGGTATTAGGCAAGAA
>NC_057718.1:81547662-81562953 GCF_004010195.1 Chiloscyllium plagiosum
CCCCACCTTATCCCAGATCTAACCTTCCAACTCGGCACCACCCTCAGGACCTGTCCATCTTCCTTCCCACCTAACTGCTCCACCCTCTCTCTGACCTATCACCATCACCCCCACCTTCATTTACATATCGTATTCCCGGCTATCTCACCCTCCCAGCCCCACCCACCTCCCATTTATCTCCTCACCCCCTTGGCTCACAAGTCTCATTCCTGATGAAGGACTTTTGCCTGAAAGGTTGACTCTCCTGCTCCTTGGATGCTGCCTGACCTGCTGTGCTTTTCTTGCACCATTCGCTCGACTCTAATCTTCAGCATCTGCAGTCCTCACTTTCTCCTAGATTTCCGGATGTGTTCATCAAGATTTCTAGGATGACAAAAAGAGTAGATTGTCTTTGAGTAGAGATAGTATGTTCAAACTGAATATTGTTTCGGGAAGGAGGAGGCACAATTTTAAATTCTATCAATGAAATAACTCCACAAAAGTACCCGGTCGCCAAGTTACCCTTTATTTACATATGCATTTTACATAACACTGATTCAACTCGCTCAGAGCTGGCTCCTAGAATAAGCAGAACCTCTGATACTCCTGTTTATACTTGTTTTCTTTGTTTTGCCTCCGTTGACAAAACCCTAAGATCTGGAATACTCCTTTTTATTTTTTTTATTTTTTTTCCCCCAAGGACACCCGGGCCCTAACGTAACCGTAGAAGAGGGGATACTCCTGTTTATTTTTTTTTAAAACCCCCACACTACCACCTAAGTGTGGTAGTGCTTTTTTTACCCCCAGCACCCATGGTGTGTGTGTGCAGGCATGAGACAGTGAAATATACTCCTTTTTATTTTTTTTAATTTTACCCCCACACTACCACCTAAGTGCGGTAGTGTTTATTTTTTTCCAGCACCCATGTTGTGTGTGTGTAGGTGTGAGACACAGTGAAAGTCACAAAGTGCACGAATCTTTATTCAATTTCCACCACCAGGAAGACAGGGAAACACCCGGGTGGCCAGTGACAAACACTGCCCTTCACATCAAAGGACAGTGCTGTGTGATCAAAACAGTGAGGGGGAGGGTAGGGACTAAATCAAAATAGAGTTGGATACAAATGACAGCGGTGGGATTCGTACCCAAGCTTCCGTCGAGACTGGAGCTTAAATCCAGCGCCTTAGACCGCTCGGCCACACTACCAGCCAATATACTCCTTTTTATTTTTTTTCTTTTTATTTTTTTTTTTGTTCTGTGGTTCTTTTATTTTTACCTTCTTTTTTTTTCTTATATTTTTTTTAATTTAACCCCCAAACTACCACCTAAGTGCGGTAGTGCTTATTTTTTCTCAGCACCCATGGTGTGTGTGTGTGCAGGTGTGAGACACAGTGAAAGACAAAAAGTGCACAAATCTTTATTCACTTTCCACCACCAGGAAGATAGGAAAACACCCGGGTGGCCAGTGACAAACACTGACCTTCACATCAAAGGGCAATGTTGTGTGATCAAAACAGTGAAGGGGAGGGTAGGGACTAAATCAAAATAGAATTGGAGGGAGAAATGATGCACTCCACTCCCTGCGGCGCCCATCTCTCCCTGAACAACTCCAGGGTGTTGGTGGACACCGCACGTGGTGGACACCGCGTGCTCCTTCTTCAAGGACACCCGGGCTCTAACGTAACCGCGGAAGAGGGGCAGGCAGTCGGCCCTAACGACCCCCTCCACGGCCCGCTGCCTGGACCTGTTGATGGCCAGGCCCAGGAGCAGACCCACGAGGAGGTCTTCAGACCTGCCCTCCCTCCTCCGTACCGGGTGCCCAAAGATCAGGAGCGTGGGACTGAAGTGCAGCCAAAAACAGAGGAGAAGGTTTTTCAGAAAATCAAAAAGGGAGTGCAAACGCCCACACCCAATATACACGTGGTCCACGGACTCCACAGCGCCACAGAACAAGCAGTTGGGCTGGGAGTCCGTGAACCACCGCAACCTGCAGTTGCAGGGGACTGCTGCGTGCAGCACCCTCCACCCCAGATCCCCGAGAGAAAGGGGGAGGACTCCCGCGTAGAGAGCCCTCCACTGGGGATCCCCACCGCCCGGTGGCAAATGGGCACGCCAAGGCGTGTCCGGACAGTGGATGAGGGAGAAGAGGTGGACGGTGTGCAGCAGCAGTCTATACAGGGCCTTCCTTTTTATATCCCTAAATGAGACAAAATTAAAATTTCGGAGGCGGCTCAGGTTGTGGGGCACAGGCTCCCGCGGGAAGTACGGGACCTTGGGGCCAATGTGAAATTCCGTCCGGGCTGGGGTGAGCGTGGATACTCTTTTTTATTTTTATTTATTTATTTATTTCTTCGGGTGGCCAGTGACAAACACTGCCCTTCACATCAAAGGGCAGTGCTGTGTGATCAAAAACAGTGAAGGGGAGGGTAGGGACGAAATCAAAATAGACTTGGAGGGAGAAATGATGCACTCCACTCCCTGCGGCGCCCACCTCTAATGTCCCATTTATCTTTTTTCTTAGTGACAAACACTGCCCTTCACATCAAAGGGTTGTGCTGTGTGATCAAAAATAGTGAAGGGGAGGGTAGGGACTAAATCAAAATAGAATTGGAGGGAAAAATGATGCACTCCACTCCCTGCGGCGCCCACCTCTAATGTCCCATTTTTTTTTTTCTTATTTTTTCCCCAGCACCCATGATGTGTGTGTGCAGGTGTGAGACACAGTGAAAGACACAAGGTGCACGAATCTTTATTCAATTTCCACCACCAGGAAGATAGGAAAACACCCGGGTGGCCAGTGACAAACACTGCCCTTCACATCAAGGGACAGTGCTGTGTGATCAAAACAGTGAAGGGGAGGGTAGGGACTAAATCAAAATAGAATTGGAGGGAGAAGATACTCTTTTTTATATCTGTCACCAAGTCTCCCTGATTGGATCAGATTAATAGCCCCATTCTATGAGGTCCACCTGGATGACCTTATTCCAATCACTGCATGCAGACTTCAAGTGAGTCAAATTCTGTTTTCCCGATTGTCCTTCATTTTTATATTTTTTTTAACATCAGAGCCTCAGATTTCATTTGGGGTGGGGCAGAAGTATAGATGATGCACAAGGCATCGCAGTTGTTCATGAAAATTGGGTGAACCAGAGTTCTTTTGCTGCCCATCATTTCTGGGCAAATCCCAATAGTATTGAGTCTGAATTGGACGATGGAAGGAAAGAAATGGCTCTGCTTTGTGCTTGTGGTCAAGTCAGAACTGGAAGACCAAGGGCTTAAAGTGAGAGAGATTTATGAAAGCAATGAAGAGATGAGAAAATAAAGGAAAAAGAACCAATCATTGGGTGAAATAATTATTTGGAAAAAAGAAAAATTTGGGGGGCATAAGGAAGGCAGGGCCAGCTTATTTATAACAATATATTAGAGGAATGTGTTTCCATGGGAACAAAATCTTGTCTGCAACTAGTTAGCAATGATATGTAAATTACTTTGGGGCTCAAATGAATGTAATCCTAGAAGGTTGACAGCATCAACAGGGTGAATATATAAAAGATTTTTTTTATCAATGCAAGAGAATTATAATTAGTCCCATAACATCTTTATAAACAATGCAGATCCCAAAAATCTGAGCAATGTGCTGATGGGGAACAGTTCAACTTACTCCTATAAAACCCAAATCACCATAGGATTAGAGATTAGGTTTCCCCACCTTTTTCTTGAACTGTTGACATGACTGAAGTATTTAGTTGAGGCAACAACATCAACTTGTGTATAAAATTGACACTGAGCCACAATAGGAAATATCAAGACAAATGACTGGAAGCGTGTTAAAGAGAATTTTAAAAAGCATATTAAAGGAAGAGAGAAGCGTTGAGCAGTACAGTTGTAGAAAGGGAATAAAACTATGATCTAAGCAGCTAAAGGCAAAGGTGGGCTGAAAGAAATTGAATGTACACTAGTGTCCAGATTAATGCATAGATCTCAGTAGATTGTAAAGTGAAGGAGATTACAGAGCGGGAAGGGTGAGGTCACTAAGGGAATCAAAACCAAGGTTGAGAATTTGAACATAGCTTAAGTTTCACCTTTATGTACAAAGCTGAAACAATCTCAAGCCCTTTAGCAACATAGACAGAAACATGTGTCTCATCAACCAGTGTTCTACTGTTGTCTAACATTTATAGCTTGAGATCCAAGAGCAGAAATCTGATTTGGGTGGGATGTTAAACAGATATTTCCACTGTATGCCTTCCCAGTTTAGAGTCATTGAGATGTACAGCACAGAAACAGACCCTTTGGTCCAACTTGTCTATGCCGACTAGATATCCTAAATTAATCTAGTCCCATTTGCCAGCATTTGGCCATATCCCTCTAAACCCTTCTCATTCGTATACCCATCCAGATGCCTTTTAAATGTTGTAATTATACCAGCCTCCACCATTTCCTCTGGCAGCTCGTTCCACACACACACACCACCCTCTTCAACAAAAAGATGCCCCTTAGGTCCCTTTTAAATCTTTCCCCTCTCACCTTAAACATGTGCCCTCTAAGTTTGGACTCCCCTACCCTGTGGTGAAAAGACCTACGTTTTTCACCATATCCATGTCCCTCATGATTTTATAAACTTCTATAAGGTCACCCCTCGGCCTCTGACACTCCAGGAAATATAGCCCCAGCCTATTCAGCCTCTCCTGATTTAGCCTCGCCCTATAGCTCAAAACTCCAACATCCCTTTAATCTTTTCTGAACTCTTTCAAGTTTGACAACATGTTTCCTATAGCAGGGAGACCAGAACTGAACACATTATTCCAAAGGTGGCCTAATTGAGATGTACAGCACAGAAACAGACCCTTTGGTCCAACTTGTCTATGCCGACTAGATACAGTCCTGTACAGTGACAACATGACCTTCCAACTCCTATGCTGAATATACTGATTAATAAAAGCAAGCATACCAAACGCTGCCTTCACTGTCCTGTCTACCTGTGACTCCACTTGAAGGAACTATAAACCTGCATGCCAAGGTCTCTTTTTCAGCAACACCTCCAGAACCTTATCATTATGCGTATACAAAGCTTGAACACAAGCATCAGCAGGTTCAAGAACAGCTTTTTCCATGCTATTATTAGACTGATGAATGGAATGTCTAACTTCAAATAATGTTGATATTGCTTCGCGCACCTCCTGTGCAGTGTAACTTGTATAAGCACCTTTATGATCTGTATGTCTTGCTTGCTGTGATCTGTTTGTACTGCTCACAAGCAAAGCTTTTCACTGTATTTAGGTAGATGTGACAACAATAAATCAAATCAAATATATCCCACCCTGATTTGCCTTTCCTAAATGCAACACCTCACATTCACTTAAATTAAACTCTATCTGCCACTCCTTGGCCCATTGGCCCATCTGATCAAAGTCCTGTTGTAATCTGAGGTAACCTTCTTGGCTGTCCACTACACCTTCAATTTTGGTGTCATCTGCAAACTTACTAACTGTACCTCCTATATTCTCATCTAAATAATTTATATAAATGACAAAAAGCAGAGGACCAGCACCGATCCTTGTGGCACACCACAGGTCACAGGCCTCCACTCTGAAAAGCATCCCTCCACCACCACCCTCTATCTCCTACACGAGCCTGTTCTGTATCCAAATGGTTAATTCTCCCTGTATTCCATGTGATCTAACTTTGTTAACCAATCTACCATGCAGAACCTTGCCAAATGCCTTACTGAAGTCCATATAGACATATCTACTGCTCTATCTTCATCAATTCTCTTTGTCACTTCCTCAAAAAACTCAATCAAGTTAGTGAGACAAGATTTCCCACGCACAAAGCCATGCTGACTATTTCAAATTAGTCATTGCCTTTCCAAATACATGTAAATCCTATCCTCAGGAATTCTTCCAACAACTTGCCCACCACCAATGTCCAGGCTCACTGGTCTATAGTTCCTGACTTTTCTTTACCACCTTTCTTAAATACTGGCACCACATTCGTCAACCTCCAGTCTTCTGGTACCTCACCTGTAGCTATTGACGATACAAATATCTCAGCAAGGGACCCAGTAATCACTTCCCTAGCGTTCCACAGAGTTCTGGGATACACCTTAGTTTAGATTACTTACAGTGTGGAAACAGGCCCTTTGGTCCAACAAGTCCTACACCAACTCTCCAAAGAGCAATCCGCCCAGACCCATTCCCCTCCATTTACCCTAACACTACGGGCAATTTAGCATGGCTAATTCACCTGACCTGCACATCTTTGGACTGTGGGAGGAAACCGGATTACCTGGAGGAAACCCATGCAGACATGGGGAGAATGTGCAAACTCCACACAGACAGTTGCCCAAGGCGGGAATTGGACCTGGGTCTCTGGCACTGTAAGGCAGCAGTGCTAATCACTGTGTCACTGTGACACCGTGCCGCCCCTGATCAGTCCCTGGAGATTTATCCAGCTTTATGCATCTTAAGACATCCAGCACCTCCTCTGTAATTTGGAAACTTCTCAAGATATTGCTATTTATTCACCCAAGTTCTCTAACTTCTATATCCTTCTCCATAGTGAACACTGATGCAAAATACTCATTTAGTATCTCACCCATCTTCTGCATTTCGACACATAAGTGGTCTTACTGATCTTTAAGGGGCCCTAATATCTCCCTTGTTACTGTTTTGTCCTTAATGTATTTGTAGCAACCCTTTGGATTCTCCTTAACCCTATCTGTCAAAGCTATCTGATGTCCCCTTTTGGCCCCCCGATTTCTCTCCTGAGTACATTCTTGTGCCCTTATACTCCTCGAGGGATTCACTCAATCCCTGCTGTCTATATCTGGCATGTGCTTCTTTCTTTTTTTGACCAAACCCTCAATTTCTCTAATCATCCAGCATTCCTTACACCTTCAAAGTTTAAATTACACCTTACACTACAAATGCCGGAGGAAAGATCACAGAAGCGCTTCACAGGACGCTCCCAAGCACTGAGGATGTCACCTAGACAGGGGACGAAACGTCTGCAACACAAATTCCCAACTTGGCGAACAGAACCACAACATTCCTTACACCTATCAGCCTTACCTTTCACTCTTGCAGGAATGTACAGCCTCTGGACTCTCATTATCTCATTTTTGAAGGCTTCTCATTTTCCAGCCATCCCTTTACTTGCAAATAACCACCCCCCCCCCCTCGACTTTTGACTGTTCTTGCTTAATACCGGCAAAATCTGCCTTCCTCCAATTTAGAATTTTAGCTTTTAGATCAGGTCTATCCTTTTCCATCACTATTTTAAAACTAATAGAATTATGGTCTCTGGCCCTGAAGTGTTCCTCCACTGACACATCATGCACCTGCCCTGCCTTATTTCCCAAGAGTAGCTCAAGTTTTGCTCCTTCTCTCATTGATACATCCACATACTGAATAAGAAAGTTTTATCATACACACTTAACAAATTCCTCTCCTTCCAAGCCCTTAACATATGGCAGTCTCCGTTTACATTTGGAAACTTAAAATCCCCTATCATTACTACCTTTTTTTAAAACTGGTATCTTCTTACAAATTTGTTTCTCAATTTCTCACTGACTGTTTGAGGCGGGGGAGGGGGGGGGGGGGAGGAGGAGGATGGCGTCTATAGTACAATCCCAATAAGGTGATCATCCCTTTCTTATTTCTCAGTTCCACCCAAATAACTTCTCTGGATATATCCTCCCTAAGAACTGCCACAATGTTATCCATAATCAAAAATGTCATGCCCCCTCAATTCTCGCCCCTCCCTCCCTTTCTATCCTTCTTATAGCATGTAGTCTGGAACATTAAGCTGCCAGTTCTGTCCATCCCTGAGTCATGTCTCTGTAATTGCTATGATATTCCAATCGCAAGTTCCCAACCATGCTCTGAGTTCATCTGCCTTCCCTATGAGGCCTCTTGCATTGAAATACATGTATTTTGATTTATCAGTCCTACGTTGTTCTCTCCTTTGCCCCTGTGTGCTTTAACTATTTGACTTGCTCCTTTTCCCAACAGTGCCAGCCTCAGGTTGATCGGTTTTCCTACTATCTCTCTGGGTCCCCAACCACAACTCCCCCTTCCCGCCCGCTGACCCATTTTAGTTTAAATCTGCCTGTGTAGCTCTAGAAAATCCCCTGCCAGTAGATTAGTCCCCTTTCAATTCAGGTGCAACTTGTCCTTCGCAAACAGGTTTCTTTGAAGTTGACATTAAAAGGCTACTGTCAAGAGTGTGGCGCTGGAAAAGCACAGCAGGCCAGGCAGCATCCGAGGAGCAGGAAAATCGATGTTTCAAGCAAAAGCCTTTCATCAGGAACAAAAGGCTACAAGTCAGTCTGTAGATTTGTACTTTCTTCTTGTGCTGTAAACTTCAATACTTTGAGCATTGGGCATGCCATCAATTATTTTTGATGTGGAGGTGCCGGTGTTGAACTGGGGTGGACAAAGTTAAAAATCACACAACACCAGTTTATAATCCAACAGGTTTATTTGGAAATACAGGCTTTCAGAGCACTGCTCCTTCTTCAGGTAGCTAGTCTGACGAAGGAGCTAGCTATCTGATGAAGGAGCAGCCCTCCGAAAGCTTGTATGTCCAAATAAACCTGTTGGACTGTAACCTGTTGTTGTGTGATCTTTAACCTTTTTTTTGTTCTTCCATTAATGGCATTACAAATTCGAAGTGAAAGGGTTCTTGGAGAATGCATGACTTCTGTTGATCCCTGCCCAGTAAAATGACTTGTCTTCATCTTCAATGCAGTCTATAATTGTTACAAAGATGTTTTATCTTAAATATTATTTGAGAATATTATTGACTAGATATGTCCATATCTTGGTCTACTTGGAAAATGCACTTTGCAGAACAAAAGAAGATTTGCTGCAGCAGAAAAAAAATACATTTGTAAAGGACACAAGCTGCTTGATTGGAACCACCACGTTGACAACACTTTCAGAGAAGACACCTGATCCAATCTGTAGGTATAGTAAAACTATTACAGTCAAACATAGAGAGAGAAAGCGATCTGGCCTAGAACAAAAGCCTTTGACCTGTCTTTTTATTTATTTGACCTGTCTTTTTATTTATTTATCTGAAACCCCTCTCATAAAGTTTCCAAGTTAAAAATCAACTGTCAGACCCTTGTCACTGTTAGTGGAAAGTTCTTAAAGAAGAATCTGGAATCTACGACCATTGTCTCCAGATAAAAATATTTTTGTCAGCTAAAACTGAACCAGGTGATTCTGGCAAGACCAACATTTGGGAAACCCATGAATAATTGTTGAGCTGAAAAAGTGTTTCAGACCTCCTGTCATTTTTGAAAATAACATGATTCACACCGACTCAGACATTGGGAAGCATGGGTGAATATCTAGACTGGAGCTGGGAAAACTTTTAACAGGTAAGCACAAAAGGTGTTGGCAATTTGACATGTTTGAACGATGTGGCTTTGCTTTGATAGAGTGAATGAACATTACATTGAATAGTATTGTGAAATTGGAAAAGTTTGCATTTGGGACTATTGTCTCCTGGATAAAGTGCTCCTCTACATTTCTCAATGTTCAAATTTGGATTTGACTATGTAAGTTGTCCCTGTTGCTTAAATGTTTTTGTCAAAGTTAAGCTCATATATCTGCTCAACTGTTTCAAAACTTGGACAGCTCGCTGAGTGCTTTAAATGCATTCAGCTCTGGAGGTTTTGCTCATATCAGTTCTTAAGAGGATTACTGGGGAAGTCTTGTTGTGGTGTCAGGTTCTCACCTGTCTGGAGACCTAATGAGCCACATGTGATGCTTGTTTGGCTGACCTAGACAAATGATCAGACAGTGGTGGGACATCTCCCGGAATCTAGACCCCAGGGGCAAAGGTGCTGCCCAGCGAGTACTGCCAGTTAATCAGAGGTTAGCAGCTCTTGTGCTCGTGAGGAGGCACTGGTTATGACCTGAATGGCACTAGCCCTCACCCCCACCTCAGCTCCTAAAATCATGGAGAATCCAGGCCACTGGGAAGTGATATTCCAGAGGTAGAGTAAAACACAAAGACATATGGGTGACTCTCATTGGGCCTGCCTTCCTGTTATCTACTCCTTTGATCATTCACTGATTACCTTCGATCAAGAGACATTTGCACCACCTCCCACGAGGTGGTTCAAATGCTGCATATCAATTGGATCTGGTAAATCCAGTGGTGCTGGAATGAGACCTTTAAGGGTCATTAATTGAACAACTGGGGATGGGTGAGGGATTATGGATGGTGAGTGATTTCACATCTTCAGATTTGGCTCAAACTAATGGATTGGGCTTTCTAAACTGCCCATCTCTGTCTTGACCTTAGGCTTACTTCAGAGGTGAAAGTGCTGACTCCAGCTCAACCAACCATCTCCCCCTGAAGGTCAAGTGGGCAGACATGGCCAGGCAATAATTGAGACTGCAATGTCAAAGAATTGTCTGTCTTTCAATTTCTGTCTTCAAGGTGAAAATCCAGCTCCAGGTCTCTGAATTACGAGGTACTGTACTTCAACAGTGATCGCCCTACCTAACTAATAACATCCCTGTTGCTTCTGCAAATTATGGCCTTTAAAAATATCTACCCAATTTCCTTTTAAAAATTAATATTGAAGCTGCTTCCTTTCAGACAATGCATTCTGGGCCAACATAACTCTCGGGGAAAGATTTCACACTCTCCCTCTTGCTCTTTTGTGATCAGCTTAGACCTGTGTCTTTTGGTTACCATCCTACTTCCACTGGATGTATTTGCTCAATCAAAACAATCCATGATTTTTGACACCTATCAAAACTCCTCTCAACCTTCCCTGTGGCCAGC
This sequence comes from Chiloscyllium plagiosum, assembly GCF_004010195.1. Lineage (NCBI taxonomy): Eukaryota > Metazoa > Chordata > Chondrichthyes > Orectolobiformes > Hemiscylliidae > Chiloscyllium > Chiloscyllium plagiosum. The sequence goes on from NC_057718.1 coordinate 81,558,454, forward strand.
GGAACAATTGCAGTGTCTCAGCCTGCCACATAACACAAGTCTTTCATCTTTGGTTACACAGAAAACAATCTTCTCTGTACCCTCTCTAAGGCTTAGACATCCTCCTCCCACCTAATGTCTGGTGCCACAATATTCTAGCTTTGACCTAATTAGTGCTTTATCAAAGAATAACAAAACCTCCTTCCACTTTTTACTCTCTGCTTGTATTTATAAAGCTAAGAATCCCATGAGCCTTTTGGACAGCTTTTACAATCAGTCCTGCCACCTTCAAACAGATTTAAATTATACTATTGAATTGATATTGCCTTACCTTGTTCATCCTAACAAAGTGAAGCAGTTCCCTCTTTTCTCAATTCAAGTTCACCAGTAAAGTGTCTGCTTATTTTACCAATTTGGCTGTGTCCTCCATCACCAGCCCTCACTCTTGTGGATTATTTCCTGTGGATTATTTCTCCTTCCTGGAAACCCTGTTTGACAATCGCTGCTCTAGTCATCACTTCTGGGGATCTGAGGTGATCTGTGGGAACAACTAAATCTCCTATCATTCAGACCAGCTCGCCTTGGCCAGTTGAATGCCTTACTCATAGGCTTCTTTCAAATGTGCTTTGTAGTTGGGCTGAAGGGCTGTGGAGTAACCTGGCCAAATTGTCTTCAAAAACTTTGTCCCTCCAAATGGAGGAATTGTAACATTATTTAGGTGTCAGTAATGTTCGCAAGTATAAACAAGAAAACCTATCCATTTATATTTAGTTAACACAGTTGGTGTAGCATTTAAGAAAATCAAGTAAAACAGTTGTCAAAAGATTTCTTCAAACAAACTTTTCAGGGTATAAAAGGATTGTGGTGAAAAGCTACCACATGCTACAGGCTTTGTTTTGGGGATGGAGTCAGACTGGATGTAAATTGGATGGCAATGTGCGATTATGTCAAGGGCATCAATCTCTATAATTAAGGTACAGTCATGCATACAATATGACATGGTGTTGGATGCAGATTACACTAGCCCAGACTCTAGTACGTGGCAACAATACACAAAAGAGTGAAGGGAAATCAATGCTGTCCTTTGTGCTGCCTGACATTTTGAGATACGGTGATCAGCAATTGTCAGATCTCTATCTAATGTTATCTCAGCCCACTGGTGCTGCCAGACCTGTCACAGATAAAGGAGGATGAACATGCTGATATTGTGCATGATAAACATCACTTCCACATAATTTGTGGCTGCTGCCTTTGTCAGGAGCTTTTCAGTCGATATGATGCTGACATTTTGTTAAGTGCAAAGGCCTCCCTCACAGTAATTTCCCAGCAGGAAACTCTGCTGACTTTAACATGGCTTCTCTGTATTTGAAACTCTTTGATTTGATGCCCATTATTTCAATATCTGAACTTTTTCTTTTCATTCCTTATTTCTGTAGTGTGATAAAACTAATCTGATTCTGTGGCTTGTGATATTTGTTTAAATTTGTATAATGATTCCTCATTCCAGGTCTCTTGAAGCTGAAAGTACTTCCATTTGTACTACTCTTGATTCATGTGACAGTGAGTAACCAAGAAGGACAAATCATTACATGGAATTAATCTAGAAATATACAGGACTTAATTATTGCCACTGAGTTGGGAAGCTCATGTTAGAACATATTCCAACTCAGCAGATCAGTCTCCATGGAAACAACCACATCAATTTTGGTCTAGAAGCAGGGGTTTGATTCAAATAGAGCTGGACATTTTCAATGATGGGAGAGTATTGTGGGGCCCTGGTTAGAAGGCCTCTCCCTGATCTCTGAGACTTCAGCCCAATTTTATAAAAGACTGTTAGGTCCTCCAACCTTCTACTCTCCATGCCCTCTCTTACCTTATGCCACTTCCAAGTCACCACAAACCCTCATGCTATCTTCATGCCACTTTATACCCAATTTACACACCATGTGGTCTCACAGACCATGCCACCTTCAGATTACTTCATATTGCTCATGCCTGCATTTCTACATGACATCTCACATGGCCCCTTGCCCCTTACATATGCCACTCGCCCAGTATTCATGATGAGCAGATTTCTTGAACAATAAACTAACAGTTGAAGACAGCTCTCAATCTTAGGAAATTGATACTGAAAAGAAAAACATCATGTTGCCCATTCAAAGATTGTAGATCCTCCTCAAGTAGTTAATCAGCTCCAAAACAAACAAAGCATCATCATAGGTATCTAATTCTTTTACAGACTCTTAAGTGTGTCAGTTAAAATGTGAGCTCAGCCTCCTGCAGTGATAAGTGGTTTTGGAACCTTTTGATCTCAATGTAACATTCATAATAGGCTCAGCTATAATAACAGTCCTTGGGAAATTTCACCAATGAAGTCTTCTGAAACTGCAGGAACAATGGTAATTTATTTTAAGCTATAACCAGATGGCCTGTCAATCAATACACTGCAGTAGAGGTTGTTTTCTCTTGACGGCAATCTATTACTTTTCACGTTTAAAGACATGGGATTTAAAATACTTCAGACGATGATGGTTAGACAGTCCTTCCTCACCTTTCAAGTGCATGTATGTATCCTCCATAAATCTATGTCCCCTACATTGTGGGTCAAGGTATCTATAATAGCAAAAATGGGGTCTCTATGAACCTAGCACTAATTTGAAACTGTGCTGCTAAGTTTTGGCTTCCCATTTGTGAGATCCATTCTCCATTCCTTCCCTCTGTTGGCAAAGATGAAATCTGTTAGAAATGGGGGAGAAACTTGAGATATGCAAATCCACCCCATATTTTTCAAGGTCTCCAAACTCAACCCAGCACTGAATTTTGCAGCACACACTTGCCATGAGATTCTTCTCACTCCTCTTTGTTTAATTGCACCAAATCCTTCTATTACCTGCTCACTCATGTACGTGTCTAGTTTTCTCGGAAATGCATAAGTGCTATTTGCCTCCACCATTTCCTTGGAAGCAAGTGTCACATTGTATTTACTGTCTGGGTTAAGATATTTCCCCTGAATTGGATTTATTGGAAGTTATTTTATAGCTACTTTATACCTATGACCTCTGTGGCTGATTTCTCCCACAAGTAGAGACATCATCTCCACATCTGCCCCATTGATCCCCTTCATAGCTCAAAAGGTCTTGATCAGGTCACCCCTCAATTGTTTCAAGAAGTATTTGAATTAAGAAATCACCAGGAGTCCAATTTAAACTTCCAGATCAGCTTTGGTTTGAGGAAATGAAAGATAAACATGTTGCCTATCAGATGGTGTGTGGTATACATAATAATTGATCTGCAAATTGCTTTTGTCTTGTCCTTCTGACAGCCTGTGGTGTACTGAGACTCAGCAATCACTGGGGTCTGGAACTTGCTGCTGATTTCTGGAGCCAGGACACATTAGGGAAGCTGATTCCTCCCAAGAGCAAGTTTATGTCAACCGAAAATTCACTTGAGATGAAATATTTATGATTTCTTTTTGCATTTGAGCAGAATTTGTTCATATCAGATTATCACTGGCTATGGTGTTGACAGCAACAGTAACCCTTTTTGGCTCTGTACTTTAATAAGCATTTATCTGACATGCTCGAACATAATTTATTAGGTCGGGCTTGAAATGATGCTATTTGTCAGCAGGAGTGGGGACACTACTGGGGAAAGAGCCATAAACAGGAAGGAAGTGGGTAGGCTCAGGTGTATCAATAAGCAAAGGAAGGGTCAGTTCCTCTTGACAGATTGAATTGACGGACCATTCAATCATCGTGAGAGATCTGGATGACCTTCATGTCACAATATTGTGTCTTCTTCACAGTTATCTACATGACTTGATGGTATCTCTCTGCAGTCTTATTTTGCACAGAAGCTAACAGGTTGATTGAAAGCCAGACTGTTTAACTGAGCTTGCATTATGTTAACTCATCGATGTGTGGCTGCATCACCATTTACAGGGAAGTGGAGAGAAAGCATAGGTGAATGTCAGACGCTCAGATACGTGGAATATTGGAACAATGGAGATTCAACAGAACTTAACACTTCCTCATTTAAACCTTATTACCCCATTTCCAATAAACCAGCCAGCCAGTGTGAGAAGCAGTCTAAGAAAAAAGCCCACTGTATATGTTGCTGATGTGCTAAATTGAAGGGTGAAGATCACTGGATTAGGGAGGCCACTGTGGGTAAACACCCTTGTGGGAATGGTTGGAAAAGAGATCATGGGGTAGAGAGTATAGGGGTTCACAATCACAAAAAAAGGGGAGAAAGCAACTCGACATGTCAGATTAGTGAGGTAGACAGCAGGAGGCTGGGAGAACACCAGGCAGCAACAGAGGTGGAGAAGTTGATGTTTCAGGTGGGTACGCTCTCACATGCTCAGTGACTTCCGCCACCCCTACTGCCATGGTCACCACCACTTCCGCCCCCACCAGCGCCACTCACTTGCATTCTGCTGACACGCCCCCCACAGACACTATCCCCACCCCCCAGAACCCCGAGGGGAACACTACCCACTGTCACTATCCCCACCCCCCA
>NC_057718.1:81565717-81593915 GCF_004010195.1 Chiloscyllium plagiosum
ACCCCCACCCTCCTCTAGCTTATCTCTTCACGCTTCAGGCTCACTGCCTTTATTCCTGATGAAGGGCTTTTGCCCGAAACGTCGATTTCAAAGCTCCTTAGATGCTGCCTGAACTGCTGTGCTCTTCCAGCACCACTAATCCAGAGTTTGAGGTGTCATGGTCTGACTCATTGTGGCAATGGAGATGGCTTTGGATGGTCATGTTGGAAAGGGAGTGGGAAGTGGAATTAAAATAGGAAAGTGAATACCTCCCAGTCACCACCCAATTTAAATCCCCCTCCCACTCCCTTTCCGACATGACCATCCTTGGCCTCCTCCATTGCCACAATGAGTCAGACCGCAAATTGGAGGCACAACATCTTACCTTCCACCTGTGCAGCTTACAGCCCAGAGGACTCAACACTGAATTCTCTAATTTCAAATAACCTTCCTTCCCATCGCCCAACTCCCTTCCCAGCCCCTCTCCCTCCATTTCATTCCTCTCATTGACCCTTCCTTCCAGCTACCAACCGGATTCCTTCCTCCCATCGACCAACCAAGTCGTACCCTCTATCTGTGTTCACCTATCCTCACCTCACTACCCTGCTCCCCGCCACCCCCTATATCTGCAGCTCCCCTTCCACTCACCCCTAGTCTTGAAGAAGGGTTACACCTGAACGTCAACTTCTCCACCTCCTGATGCTTCCTGGCTTGTTGTGTTCTTCCACCCTCCTGTTTGTCTACCTTGGATTCCAGCTTCTACAGTTTTGTTGTCACTAACCCAGGTCAGTGAGATCACAGGTGGGAGATCAGAATGAGGGAAGCAAGATGACAGAGAGAGACAGTGGGATGACATTGTGGTAGCAATTGTACCCAAACATCTGAGACCATCACCATTTGAGAGTAGTTGCCATGGAGACACGAGACAGAAATCAGATGGAGTAATCTTAGGGTAATAATCTTGGGGAGAGATTGTGAGAAAAAGAAAACCTACAGTAGAAGATTGTGCCAAAGGCATTGCTGCAGAAAATCAGAGAGGAATGATTGTGGGCAAAGGAATTGTGCAGATTGAGATTGCATGGAGAAAGGTTCACAAATGAGAAATCTTGTAGGATTTGTGGTTGGAGGAGCTGAAGTGACCAGGAACAATTGGAGGACGTAGATTGCAGGAAGACATTGGGGAAAGACTGAGTCATCATGAAATCATTAGATATAGATCAATGGGGGAGGCATTGTATTCCAGCATGTGACCAAACTGGGGTGACTGTGGGAGGGGAGGTAACTGGGTAAGAGGGCAGACTTGTGTTATCACCTTTTGAAGTGATGTTCCTGTCAGAAATCAACATGCAAATAAACAAAGTATCCAGATGTCATTGACTAGACTCAGGATTACAGGCTTGCTGTATTGTAGCAGTGTAAGAACAGACTCGGCCTGGACATTTAGAAATCCTCCATTGCACACCATGTAAATGGAATTTAGATAATGTTAAGAATATTGCTTCAGGGTTCACAGCTGTTTTTTTCTTTAAATACAGAACAAAGGAAAAAACAACTTTTTGAGCTTAAAGATCAAAGGGAGAAGATGCTAAATAAAATATAACAGTGATCCAGAAGTTTCTCCAGAACACCAAAAATAAAATGTCTTCATAAACGTTCCAAGTTAATGCAGCAGTCAGCTGAGTCGAATCTGCCCTTTCTAAAAGTTATTCCAAACCTGATTGGCTATTGGGAGTCAGCCCTTTACTGAAGTAAGCTGAAGCACATCTAAATTCAAACAACAAAATCAAAGCAGGAACAATGCAGATCCATCAGAACGTGCCTAAAAATAAGTTTCAAACCAAAAGTAGAAAAGGATCACTGAGTACAGTTTTTAAAGCACAGAAGGATGGATACTTAAACCCCTTCCAACACCTCGCCCCACCCCGCCCCACAAAATGTATTGGAATGCCTCAGATCTCCTATCTGAGTTCAAAACATTAAATAAAGGATGCAACTATGCTTCAAAGACCAAGCATTTGCAGAACTGGTTATGTATGCTGTGAAAAAACTGAATACTGTTAACAAGAGGTGACACACAATCAACAGCTCAGAACTAACTGAACAGAATCAGAACAACTCAATAATGAAGTAGAAAATGCAAGGAGATCAGTTCACATTGAGCTCTTAAAAAGATATGATTGCAAAGTTGATAACACAATAACTAGGTTGAGAGGTACTTGGGACAGAATGGATTGTGGAGGAGAGATTACATGGAAGATCATGGGATGACATTGTGTTACTCATGTCACAGGTGAGTTATTTCACAGCAGAGATTGAGGGGGTATGGGGTAGAGAGATCTGATAGAAAATGTGTGGGGTGGGGACATAGAAGCAGGAATAGGTCATTTAGACCCTGGTCCTACCTTCCCCCTCCCCCACATTCACTGTGATCATGGCTCATTTGTGACAGGGCGGCACGGTGGCTCAGTAGTTAGCACTGCTGCCTCACAGCACCAGGTTCCCAGGTTCGATTCCAGCCTCGGGCAACTATCTGTGTGGAGTTTGCACACTCTCCCCGTGTCTGCGTGGGTTTCCTTTGGGTGCTCTGGTTTCCTCCCACAGTCCAAACATGTGCAGGTTAGGTGAATTGACTATGCTAAATTGCCCGTAGTGTTACGTGCATTAGTCAGGGGTAAATGTAGGGGAATGGGTCTGGGTGTCGGTGTGGACTTGTTGGGCCAAAGAGCCTGTTTCCACTCTCTAGGGAAACTAATCTTTGCCCCACATCTTTCAATACCTTTGGATGAAAATGTGTTTTGAACTCAGTTTTAAGGTTAACACTTAATGTATGATCAATTGATGTTTGTGGAAGAGAATTCTGGATTTCTACCACCTTTTACATTCAGACGTTTCTCTCCTACAATGTTTAAGTTTAATTTTTAGGCAATGTCCCATTCCTAGCCTCCTTACCAGTGTAATAGTTCCTTTCTAACACCCTTTATGTTCCCCATAGCATTGGGAAAACTTCATTCAAATTACCCTTTAACATCACCGAGAAAGCGTTCCTAGCTTCTGTCATTTTACCTTGAATTTAAGCCATGGTGACTCTCACCCAGCTCTCCCACTATGGTGAATATATTGTTATTAAGGTTAGAACTGCTGACAGTACTCAAATCACTGTCAAAGCAGAGCACTGAATAGTGGAATCGTTCTAACTTATACTGCAGTCCTCCTGATATAAAAACCTCCTGATACAAAAGAATTGATTCAGTCTTTTTGTTTCGAATGGAACAAAATGCATTAAATGAGTGCTGCTTGTCTGCATTGTGAGAGAAACCAGGAATTTGGTGAGTGAAGAGATCTTGAAGAGTAATCTGTCTCAATAGTCTTGTTTATATTTCACAATTAACTAAAAACTACAGTTTAAAAGTAAGTAGCTTTTTCCCAGTCTTAGACAAGAATTGTATTGTCTGAGAGCAACTGTCAAGCTGGATTCTGTGCTTCAGCAAAATTAACTCATTATTTTTCAAAAGGTAAAAGAGTAGGGCTATTGTGGTTCAGTGATCGTGACACTACCTCTGGGTCAGGAGATACAGGTTCAAGTTCCAATGGCTCACAATGTGTCTAAACAAGTTAATTAAAAAGTATCTAACTTTGAGAGTGATTGCAATTTTAGAAGAGTTCTTGTGGTGCGGTGGTAATGCTCCTACCTCTGGACAATGAAGCCCAGGTTCAAACCCGACTCATTCTGCACACCTCTGAACAGGTTAGAAACATATCTAGAAATGAAGGGCCTCTGAGTGCTGCCGATCTGCACTAAATGTGAAGTCAGGAGTTTGGTGAGTGAGGAACTTTGGTGAAAAGGGTAATTATAAATTAAGAGAAAAATATGACTAACACAGTAAATGTGGCAGAATGGGTGATACTTCAACCATGTCTGTAATTAATGTTTGTGGCTTGATCACTTCAGCTCAGAGTTCATGGGCTGCAGGACAAGCTTCTGGCTTTGTAATCGACCAGAGAGCTGAAGGTTCACTGGACATTTTGTTCTTGAAGTTAGTTCAGTTAAGGCAGTCCTTTGGTTAACGTCATCTGATTTAGTCAGTGGCAGGGACAGTGAGGCAGATACGGGAATCAGGAATAAGACAGTAAGATGTAGGAGCAGAAGAAGGCCATTTGGCCCATCAAGGCATCTAGATGGGCATATGAATAGAAAGGGTTTAGAGGGGTATGGGCCACATGCTTCAGCTGTAACATCTCACCCAACCTACCTTCTCTGTTGTATTTTGTTTAAGTATTTAAATTATTCAAGTATCTCTGTTGTATATACTTGAAGAATCCTTTTGTTTTTACATAAGAAGATGGAGCAGAGGAATCTTAACTATTATAACTGAGTTTGATGTTCTTGTAGCTTGTCAGGACAAGAAGTTGGCTATACTGTGGATGAACAGATTGAGCATAGCACTATGATACAGGACGATATCCAAGTTCAGGAGTGGGCAGGCATGTTAAAGGTGTGTAGTGCTAATTGGGGAACTGTGTAGTCAGGGCAATAGATACTGTTCTCTGAACCAGGGAGAATACAGAAGGTTGTGTTGCTGGCCCAGTGTCAGGGTTCAGGACATCAGCTTGGGGCTAGAGAGGAACCTGCACTGGATTGGGAAGATCAAGTTGTCATGGGTTACGGAGATAGCAGCAACCTAGAAAAGACTAACAAAATGGTTCTACATCGGGAGTACAAGGAGCATGACACTAAATTAATAAGGTTCAAAGGCAGTTGTCCCTGGATAATTACCCAAGCCACATTCAAATTAGTGTAAGGTAAATATGATTAGAGAGTCACAAAAACTGGCACAGGAGAAGTAGGTTTCAGTTCAGTGACCTCTAGCACCAATACTGGGGAAAGTGGGGGGAGCTGTACCATTGGGATGTGCCTTCACCTGAATGGTGCTGGGCTAGTGTTCTAGCACATAATATAACTAGGAAAGTAGAAAGAGTTGTAAACTAAATAAGCATAGCTGGCACTCCTGATCTCTAATCCTAGAAGACATTTAACACCACACCCCACACTTCACTTGTCCTTAGATACATTGTATTTAAAGACTCTCTTTGAGAGCAAGCAACTGTTTCCCCACACCCCATTGGTTCACTCACATTTTCTTGTTGTCCAGCAGGAGAACATCAGTACAGGCATGAATTCAGACAACTCCAAACATAAGCTTTCATTTCTAGCTAGCAAAAGGGAACATTAAGGAAATGAGTCCAGGATACAGTTGCACCCACAATGCGAACCTAATGCTGCATCTTGACCTTGCCAGTCCATGATGATCTTCTGCTCATAGCTTCCATCTAATAGAAACCCTCCTCTTCCTCCATCCTCTCAGGTAAGTTCCTGCTGATACGTAGCCCATCTGTGTATCTATGCAAAAGAACTCATCAATACGACAATACTAATAGCCTTTCTCTCTGGTTGAAGCATCAATATGCTAACTAACATGGGATGACAAGCATAGCATGGTATGGAAGCTGTGAGCCTGCAGATAGATGCTCAGTGAGTGAATGCTACAAGAGCAAATGAGCAGCCATGAGATGCAGCCTAGTCCAATCTGTGCAATAGATCTGTATCTCTATGCACAAAGTATCCTTTCAATGCTAAATTGCAATTGGACACAGCAGTGCGAGTTTGGGCTTCCAGACTGTCCTGCAAATGTGTTGGAGAAGTGTCTCAATGGTCACGAGAGGTTGGCAAGTTTCAGATTGCCATGTCCCTGGATGATAGAGTGCAAGAGTGTAACCATTGATCATGCCCTGAGATGCTGTTTGGTATTGAGCAGAATGGAGGCTTCTCAGCTAGTAGTGAGCCTGAAGTCACCAGTTACCCCATTGTGACATCCATAAGACATAGGAGCAGAAATTAGACCATTCAGCCCTTTGAGTCTGTCCTGCCATTCAATCATGGCTGAGAAGTTTCTCAACCCCATTCTCCTGCTTTCTCCCTGTAACCCTTGATCCTCTTGATAATCAAGAACCTATCTTCATCTTAAATATATTCAATGACCTGGCTCCCACAACCTTCTGTGGCAGTGAATTCCATAGATTCACCATTCTCTGGCTGAAGAAGTTTCTACTTATCTCCTTTCTAAAAGGTCGTCCCTTACTCTAAGGCTGTGCCTTGGGTCCTAGTCTCTCCCAGCAATGGAAACATCTTACTAACATCCACTCTGTCCAGGCCATTCAGTATTCTGTAAGTTTCTATTAGGTTCCACCTCCCCCCCCCCCCCCCATACTTCTAAATTCCATCGAGTATAGACCCAGAGTCCTCAAACATTCCTGTTATATTAAGCTTTTCATTCCCGGGACCATTCTCGTGAATCTCCGGCTGGAGATTTCTTTATATAGCTTGTTTGGTAGGACAGGAAGCTGAATATCAATGAAATGAATTGAGCTGTTAACAAAGTGTTTAACAATCTATAATCTATAACCCCCATAATTAGCAATTCTCTGCTGCCAAGCGAGGGACTTGGCATATCACTCGGCAAAAATATAAAAGCATTACATTCCTGAGACTGAGCTAGGCCTTATCAGACTTCTCGTATGATTCTGACACAAATCTTGCCATCGCCAATATCATTCAGAGTTTCCACCCATAAAGTAAGAATAAATCAGTCATTTTTAGGTTGGTAGGTTGTGAGCAGGAATATACTGCAAAAATCCATGGATGAGCTACTTATCCTGAAGAAGGGCTTATGCCCGAAACGTCTATTCTCCTGCTTCTTGGATGCTGCCTGACCTGCTGCGTTTTTCCAGCAACACATTTTTCAGCTCTGATCTCCAGCATCTGCAGTCCTCACTTTCTCCTACTTATCTGTGTCAGTCATTTCGATCTGGAAATTATTGTAATATTTCCAATTTTGCAGATAACACATAGCAGGATGCAAGTGTAAGATAAAAAGATGCTTCAAGTGGATTTAAGGAGGATTAGAATAAATAAAAAAATTGTCAGATGGACTGCAATATAGAGAAATGTAAGGTAATCCTCTTCGGTGGGAAAAGTAGCAATATCGAGTATTTCTTAAATGGTGAGAAGCTGGGAAGTGTTGAACTTAAAGGGGATTTAGGCGTCCATATTTCTGAGTCATTAACAGTTAACATGCAGGTAAAACAAGTGATACAGACAAACGATAGATATTTTCAAACAACCAGTTCAGAGTTATTATGACATACCTCTAGAGCAGGTGGGATTTGAGCCCCAGCTTTCTTGCTCAGAGGTAGGGACATTATCAAGGCACCACAAGTGCCTCCTGACATCAAGTAAAGTATGAATGTAACAATGTCTTACTGCCTTGATGAGACCACACCTGGAGTACTGTGTGCCATTTTGATTTTTACCTACAGAAAGATATCTTTGCCGAAAGGGAATGCAACAAATGTTGATCATACTCATAACTGGGATGGATGGATTGTTGTGCAAAGAAAGCTTTAAATGACTGGGGCTTTATCCTCCAGAATGTAAGAGAGTGAAAGGTGATCTCATTCAAACATACAAATTCATACAGGGCTTGATAGATACAGGATGAATGTTTTCCTTGGCTGAGGCATTCTAGAAGCAGGGAACACACAGTAGGAATATTGGGCAGGCAACATCATGAGCAGACAATGGAGCATTATAAATGGAAAGAAATACAAATAAATTACTAATTCGTTTGAAAAGGGATGTTGGGGCCATGGATGGCGATTAGGGAGGAGATAAAAATGCAGGTAGTGTATCTGCTGCATTTACACAGAAGGAATAAGAGTGGGAATTGTGGATCTCTGAAGGAGAAGTGTATCAGAATGTTGTAGAGTGACTGAGAAGGTTGAAATGAGAGTGAAAGGTGTATTTGGTGATTGCATCTCACTGGAGGCAGTGTATGATGATCCATTGACTACAGAAGCTGGGGATGTGGAAAGTGAGACTATGAGAAGTTCTAACATGGTTCTAAATTAAAAGGGGAAGGGGTGAGGGCAGAAGTGCATGAAGTAAAGTCATAGGTCCTGCCAACAATAGTGTGCTATTCTTTGTAGGCTGAGAAAATTAAAAATCAATCAGATAGGAAAATGGAATAAAGTCATCACAGAATGTGGGGTGTAAAGAAGTTATTTAAGGTAGCTGTGTTTGTTAATGGGCCTGTACTGATTATTAGTGGTTAGCCCATCCCCACAAATGTAGACAAGTCAAGGATGTGAGGGGAGGAATTGGAGATGGACCAGATGGCAGTGAGATAAGGGAGGAAATTAGAAACAAAATCACTAGAATTTTCTAGTTCAGTGTGACAGCAGGGAGTGGCACTGTCAGAGTCACTAATATACTGGTATAGGATGAGAATAAAGAATATCGTACATATGCCTCAAAAGACTAGCATACCAGATATCCATAACAACAGTTTCTATTTGGAGGAAGTCACAAGTGTTGAAACTTGCAAGGGACATCCAAATCAATCAGAAGTGATGTGATAGTTATATAAAGGGAAAGCGGGCAGCCAGGAGCAATGCTGGCCCACTAAAGATGTAAGTGGGGATATTGTAAATGATTATGGGGAAATGGCAGACATGTTGAATAATTACTTTGCCTCTGTATTTACGGTAGATACAGAATAGAGAGACATGGGGAGTGAGCAGGAAAGTGGGTTTCTTGCCCTAGATCAGCCAAGATTGTATTAAGACCATAAGAAATAAGAACAGCAGTAGGCAGTTTGGCCCTTCAAGCCCACTATGACATTCAATAGGCTCAGGGCTGATCTGGCTTTCCTCATGTCTACTTCCCAGCATTTTCTCCATAGTCCTTGGTTCCCTGACTGACCAACTATTGAGTTGCAGAGCAAGCCTAACTGGCCATATATCCTACTTCTGCTGCTAGGTATTGTGTTCTTGTATTTTGTGTACAACAAGGGACTGGTTATTGTGTAAAACTTCAGGGGGTTTGACATGGAACTTAATGTATTGCAGAATGCATTGCATTGGAGAAAATTGAATGGCATTGCATTTCATATTCTGTTTGATAATGTGTTCTTATAAATTTAGCATTAGATTACTTACAGTGTGAAAACAGGCCCTTTGGCCCAACATGTCCACACCGACCCGCCAAAGCGCAACCCACCCAGACCCATTCCCCTACATTTACCCCTTCACCTAACACTACAGGCAATTTAGCATGACCAATTCACCTAACCTGCACATTTTTGGACTGTGGGAGGAAACCGAAGCTCCCAGTGGAAACCCACACAGACACGGGGAGAATGTGCAAACTCCACACAGTCAGTCATCTGAGGTGGGAATTGAACCCAGGTCTCTGGCGCTGTGAGGCAGCAATGCTAACCACTGTGTCACCGTGCCGCCCACGGGATATTATTGAAAAACAATTCCATGTTTAAAATATTTCTTCCTCACCTTGGTTGCTTTCCCATCACATCCTGAGAGGTTTACCAATAGCTGAAGACCCATCTTGCAGAAAACCAGAAGGGGTTAATGAGATCCCAAACCCCCATCAGTTTCCAGGACTTTCCTGCATCCTTCAGAAGCTGACTCTAACCAACTGGGTGATGACTGCTGAACACATCACAGGAAGGACCAACGGACTGTATCACAGGGAGCTGTCGTAGAAGCAGAGATCGGTCAGAGAGATCTTTGTAAGAGATTTTAGGGAAGAGATCATGGGAATGATTCCTAGAGAAGGATATGATTCCAGGAAGAAATCATGGGAGACAATTCAGGGGGAGTGTAATGATGTGGGCAGGGATCGAATGGGAAGAGTTTGGGAAGAAATTGCCACAGTAATTATGGTATAGGTATCATCACATGTGATGATGAAAGAGTACAATTGTGGGGTGTTATCTTGGGGGACTCTGGGAGATCTCATGAGATGGAGAGAGATGGTAAAAGAAAGATCAGTGCATGGGGTGATAATATGAGGGAGAGTTTGGGGAGTCAACCGTCAATGGGTGGCAATCAGAATTTGTTATCTCTGGTTGCATATTTTTCACCCAGGGACTAATTTTGGGAGAGCAACCCTTTCACCACGCCAACAGCAAGAGTACTGGCACTGCCATACTGGCATATGCAGCCCTTTCTCAGACAGATGACCTCTGTGTAAAAGAAGTGCCAGAATAGATCCCTGCACTAAATTGGTGAGTGATGAGCTAAGAAGATTCTGAGTCTGCCAAAACAAGCATCTTCCTTATAAAATACATTTCAGTGCTGAGCCACAGTCTGAGCTACTATTGCCTAAACTTTGTATCTTCCATATATACTTATGAGTTAGCTTTGGGTCTCTCATGGAGACAATTGGCCTGAAATTAGAATGCCAGTAAAGTTGCCTCCAAAAATGCAAGAGGCTTCATTATTGAAATGAGGCTTGAGGCCCAATGATGGATGATCTTTGACCCTCCTTGTTAAGGTGTTCATTCCATTAATTTTGTTTTGTGCCCAAAGGTGGGTCTTAATTAATTTGTACTTTGTGATGTACTTATAGGTGGAAGAAATCCTATAGTTTGATTGAGATTATGGTCCTTGGAAGAAATAAGTTTCTCTGGGATCTGATTTTTTTGCTAAAACACCTAGCTTCCAGTATGTGATCATGTAACCAGATTGCCTGGAGAATAAATTGTAGGTAAAGATTCAACAAGTTGATTATAGGCCGAATAGATTTTGAGCATGTGACAGTTTCAAATAGGGTTCTATGTGTGCATTTGGGTTTTTTGAATAACAAGCTGCAGAACAGGAAAATCCCCTCTCATAGTTCAGATGCAATTCTAGGTATGGGCTAAAACAGTTCAAAACGTTTGTTAAGTTAAGGAAACCCCATCAGTGAGTTGATATAGCCAACCTGAAGACAGAGGGAGAATTTAACTTGCAAAATTCAAAAATTAAAGAATATTACAACCAGGATAATTCTGATTCAAAGTGGTTACTCTTAAAATGTTGTTTAGAACAGTTGGAGAAAATTTGACATGACAACTTTTCTGAAAGTAAGTGGAAGGCCAAAGAAATCTCAACCTATACACAAATCTTCAAAACAGCATTCAGGACCAATTATGAGAAGTACCTTGTTACGATACAGCCGTGGACCCTTCTGCTAATTTAAACCAAACACACAGAAAAACTCACCTCGCCTTGTAATCTGTTAAAGTATGAGTGATAGAGAACTACCCAAATTCCACTATTTAAAAAAAAAAATTATTCTTTAACTCCAAAAGAGAACATTAAACAACAACTATCTACAACTGTTAGCCTCCTTTCTCTTAGAATTTGTCATCTACCTCCCACTCTATAACAATATATTGATCCAATAAAGCCCCTATAAAATTTACAGCAAATCAATTTTCAAAACCAGTTGTCATCTTTCTCTGTCTGTAGGTGTCTTTGGTCTTCTGCTGCAAAGATGTTTCATATGGAAAAGATACCTCTCAGAGAGGGGGTCTGCAGGCACCTTATCAATGGCAGTAAGTGTTCTTTGTTTTGAGCTAACTGTCCAAAATGTCTGCTTTTTATACCTCAAAACTTCAGATCGTCTCATTGGTTTGATGTTGTCAAAACAGTAAAATTAAAATTCAATTGGGATTTGGTATCTTGGGGCATAATTTAAGTTGATTGGTTGAATTCGAGTTGTTGTAAAAACAACTCATTATCTGAGTTACAGCTCAAATGTTACATTTCAAAATTGTCCAGTCGACTTTGTGCCTGCAGTCAGTCACATGACAGGTGCTTGCCAGCTTTTCAACTTTCACTCTCCCTTAAATATATAGTACACACCTTCAACTCCACAACAATTTGACTTGTATTTTTGGAGTGTAAGTTAATGGGTGCATAAGGAAAATGGAATTAAAATGATTAATTTGGAATATGATTGATTGTGTTGGCTGTACTTAAATTTTTTTAATGTAACTTACTATATAAAATGAAGTGAATTTATTCGGATTCATGTTCTTTGATTTTTGGTATAATAAACTTTCTTTTTTAAACTGTCACTAATTTCTTTCAGTAAATATCTGGGTATCCCCTTTCTAGAATATGAACACATGTCTTTCGGTAAGGCGACTATCCAAAAATACAAAATGGAACTTTATTTCATTCTTGTTCATGCTCAATACTCATTCAGTTTTATGTACTCCTGTAGTCAGCACATAACGTCTCATCAAACATCTCATATTTGACGCTAGTATAAAATGACAACAGCTTTGAAATAAATAATCAAAATTGCAAAGGATTGTCCTCTGTTCATTTGTCTTCTACCTGCCTTGTCACCTTCAATATGTCTCTCTGTTGTCAGTTTGTGGGAGGCAATCCATTCTGAACAACCTTTCAAGTTTAGCGAAGATGCCCTGTGTGAATATCATTAATGAACAAACTATTTAGGACAAACAAAGAGACTCTGATTTTTAAAACACACCTTAATTTGAATGTGGATTAAGTACATAAAATGTCAACCTGCTCTGAGCTAAAGTTCAATGTTGAAAAATATGCTTGCTCTGACTATGGCAATTAGGGGGAAAAAAATCACAAAGTGTTGAGTTTAATGTTCGGCCACAACAGGCAGCAGTTCCCCACAAGAAGGGAAGGAAAGTAAGATGCTTCGGGCAACACTTTTGCAGAGGCAAACCAAAATTGGAAGCCATTGAAAATAGTGGATGTGAAGTCCTGCTGGAGTTTCCAGTAGATCCCATTTACACCAGTGCAGTAAGGGGCAGGGTGTGCATCACATAGTTAGGAGACTGGAAACAGCAGAGACAGTTGAAATTAGCACTAAATTCAAACAGACCCCACTTTTACTGTTCCAAGGGTTTTGACGTAAAATGTGGGAGCCATGATTTTAAGGATGAGGCATAAATTCTTTTGAATGCTGAAAAAATGGGGTGAGGGAGTGTGGAAGTCTGCTACAGCTTTCACTTTGAGTGAAGAAAAAGCAAGACATCTGCTTTTGGAGTACATTAATTGACAACGGAGTAGCTCTAAAACATAGTGCCATCTGTTCCTTCTATTTCAACTGACACCACTTTTGATATTTCCCATAGGCTTTTATCATAGTAAAGCAAATTAAAACCTCTTGGCTGAGTTTCAAAAAGTCCAAAGTAACTTGCCTCAACAGGGAGGGTTCATTCACATTTTGATTGACTGTTTTAGTCGTTATTAAAGTATTAGATGCCTTCAATGTTTTAAGTGGGTAAATGTTTCTTTGTTTTACAACAGGTTGACTGGAGAAGGTGGATTCAAATTCATGATAAGTTTCATGACGTAGTTGTTTTTCAGTGTCAAATGTGTAATGAAAGCTCTCTTAGATTGTTAGTTTTTTTAAAAAAAAGTCATTTCTACATGGGTCCTGAGGTTTCTCCGTTGTGGATACTGGATAAGTGGACATGGAGGAGGCAATAGGTTATGAGGGCATGCTGTGACATGGCATAGAAGGTAGTATGGAGACACAAGGTGAAATAGGGTCATAGAGATGTATGGCACGGAAACAGACCCTTCAATTCAACTCGTCCATGCTGACCAGATATCTTAAATTAATCTCGTCCCATTTGCCAGCACGTAGACCATATCCCTCTAAATCCTTCCTATTCATGTACCCATCCAGATGTCTTTTAAATGTTGTAATTGTACCAGTCTCCACCACTTCCTCTGGCAGCTTAATCCATACATGCACCACCTTTTGCATGAAAATGTTGCTCCTTAGGTCCCTTTTAAATCTTTCCCCTCTCACCTAAACATATGCCCTAGCACTGGACTCCCCTAACCCAGGGAAAAGATCTTGTTTATTTACCCTATCCATGCCCCTCATGATTTTATAAACCTCTATAAGGAAACCCCTCAGCCTCCGAAGTTCCAGGGAAAACAGCCCCAGACTATTCAGCCTCTCCCTATAACTCAAACCCTCTAACCCTGGCAACAGCCTTATAAATCCTTTTTGAATCCTTTCAAGTTTCACAACATCCTTCCTATAGGAGAGAGACCAGAATTGCACACAATATTCCAAAAGTGGCCTAACCAATGTCCTGTAGCAACATGATCTCCCAACACCTTTACTCAATGCTCTGACAAAAAGAGGAAAGCACACTAAAAGCTTTCGTCACTATTCTATCTACTTGAGACTCCACTTTCAAGGAACTATGAACTTGCACTCCAAGGTCACTTTGTCCAGCAACACTCCCCAGGACCTTATCATTAAGTGTATAAGTACTGCACTGATTTGCCTTTCCAAAATGCAGCACCTCACATTTAGCTACATTAAACACCATCTGCCACTCCTCAGCTCATTGTCCCATCTGATCAAGATCATGTTGTACTCTGAGGTAACTTTCTTCGCAGTCCACTAGCCTCCAATTTTGGTGTCATTTGCAAACTAACTCACCATACCTCCTATGTTTAAATCCAAATCATTGAGTCATAGAGATATACAGCATGGAAACAGACCCTTTGGTCCACGCCGACCAGATATCACAACGCAATCTAATCCCACCTGCCAGCACCCAGCCCATATCCCTCCAAACCCTTCCTATTCATTTACCCATCAAAATGCCTCTTAAATGTTGCAATTGTACCAGCCTCCACCACTTCATCTGGCAGCTCATTCCATACATGTACCACCCTCTGTGTGATAAAGTTGCCCCTTAGGTCTTTTTTATATCTTTCCCCTCTCACCCTAAACCTATTCCCTCTAGTTCTGGACTCCCCGACCCCAGGGAAAATACTTTGCCTATTTACCATATCCATGTCCCTCATAATTTTGTAAACCTCTGTAAGGTCACTGCTCAGCCTCCAAAGCTCCAGGGAAAACAGTTACCAGCTTCTTCAACCTCTCCCTATAGCTCAAATCCTCCAACCCTGGCAACATCCTTGTAAATCTTTTCTGAACCCTTTCAAGTTTCACAACATCTTTCCGATAGGAAGGAGACCAGAATTGCATGCAATATTCCAACAGTGGCCTAACTAATGTTCTGTACAGCTGCAAACATGACCTCCCAACTCGTGTACTCAATATTCTGACCAATAAAAGAATACATACTAAACACCTTCTTCACTATCCTATCTACCTGTGACTCCACTTTCAAGGAATTATAAACCTGCACTCCAAGGTCTCTTTGTTCAGCAACACTCCCTAGGACCTTACCATTAAGTGTATACGTCCTGCTAAGATTTGCTTTCCCAAAATGCAGCACCTCGCATTTATCTGAATTAAACTCCATCTGCCACTTCTCAGCCCATTGGCCCATCTGGTCAAGATCCTGTTGTTATCTGAGATAACCCTCTTTGCTGTCCACTACACCTCCAATTTTGGTGTCATCTGCAAACTTACTAACTGTACCTCTTATGCTCGCATCCAAATCAATTATGTAAAAGTAGAGGACCCAGCACCAATCCTTGCAGCACTCCACTGGTCACAGGCCTCCCGTCTGAAAAACAACCCTCCACCACCACCCTCTGTCTTCTACCTTTGAGCCAGTTCTGTATCCAAATGGCTAGTTCTCCCTGTATTCCAAGAAATCTAAGTTTGCTAATCAGTCTCTCATGGGGAACCTTGTCGAACGCCTTACTAAAGTCCATATAGATCACATTTACCGCTCTGCCCTCATCAATCCTCTTTGTTACTTCTTCAAAAAACTCAATCAAGTTTGTGAGACATGATTTCCCATGTACAAAGCCATGTTGACTATCCCTAATCAGTCCTTGCCTTTCTAAATACATGTACATCCTGTCCCTCAGGATTCCCTCCAACACCGTGGGCGGCACGGTGGCACAGTGGTTAGCACTGCTGCCTCACAGCGCCAGAGACCCGGGTTCAATTCCCGCCTCAGGCGACTGACTGTGTGGAGTTTGCACGTTCTCCCTGTGTCTGCGTGGGTTTCCTCTGGGTGCTCCGGTTTCCTCCCACAGTCCAAAGATGTGCACGGCCAGGTGAATTGGCCATACTAAATTGCCCGTAGTGTTAGGTAAGGGGTAAATGTAGGGGTATGGGTGGGTTTCGCTTCGGCGGGTCGGTGTGGACATGTTGGGCCGAAGGGCCTGTTTCCACACTGTAATGTAATCTAAAAAAAAACTTGCCCACCACCAAGGTCAGACTCACTGGTCTATAGTTCCCTGGCTTGTCCTTACCACCCCTCTTAAACAGTGGCACCATGTTTGCCAACCTCCAGTCTTCCGGCACCTCACCTGTGATGATCGATGATACAAATATCTCAGCAAGAGGCCCAGCAATCCCTCTCTAGCTTCCCACAGAGTTCTCGGGTACATCTGATTAGGGGCTGGGGATTTATCCACCTTTACTCATTTCAAGACATCCAGCATTCCCTCCTCTGTAATCTGGACATTTTGCAAGATGTCACCATCTATTTCCTGACAGTCTATATTTTCCATATCCTTTTCCACATTTATACAAATGACGAAAAATACTAATCCATGTGGCACAGCATTGGTCACAGGCCTCAGTCTGAAAAGCAACCCTTCACCAGCAACCTTTGTCTCTTACCTGCAAGCCAGTTATGCATTTGAATGGATAGTTCTCCCTGTATTCTATGTGAGCTTGCTACCCAATCTATCATGAGGAACCTTGTCGAATGCCTTACTAAAGTCCATATAGATCACATCCACCGTTCTGCCCTTATCAAGCCTCTTTGTTAGCTCTTCAAAAACCTCAATCAAGTTCGTGAGACATGGTTTCCCACGCACAAAGCCATGTTGACTATCCCTAATCAGTCATTGCCTTCCAAATACATGTCAATCATGTCCCTCAGGATTCCCTCCAACAACTTGCCTGCCACTGATATCAGGCTCACCGGTCTATAGTTCCCTGGTTTTTCCTTATCACCTTTCTTAAATAGTGGCTAGAAACTCCAGTCTTCCAGCACCTCACCTGTGGCTATCGATGATCCAAAAGTCTCAGCAAGGGGCCCAGCAATCTAGGATTCTAAGGTACACCTGATGACATCCCAGGGATTTATCCATCTTTGTGCATTTAAGACATCCAGCATCACCACCTTTGAGATGGACAGAGAGGAAAAGTGTGGGGGGGAGGGGGTTGCTAGAGGTCTAAGTAGCCTATACAATTGTGCTAAAGACACAGATAACTAGACAGGCCTCTGAGCAGGCTGCCTCAGCAATCATCCATTTCTGTAAGTGTTTCTGAACTGCGTTTGAATGTATTGAGCTCGACTCCATTCCATCTCGTTGCCTCCAGAATGCAAATATGGTGCATACAGGCCTTTTTAAAGGTAGGTCTACTGGTTGGGAACATTACTGTTGCAACTTTCCCACGTTGATGGTGAGAATTCAGCCATAAATTTTCAGAAACTCTACATTCCTCATATTCTGGCATTTCATGCACCCCAGTTCCTTCTATCTCACTTTGGTGGGTATGGTTTCATCTTGCTGGACCCTCATGTATAGAATTCCCTCTTTCAATGAATTCTTTGCATTAAGATCAAATGACAACATTAAATTCCTACATTTATACAGAAACTTTTATAACCTAGGACATCCCAGAGCACTTCAGTCAATGAATTGTGATTTTTGAGGTGTGGTCATTGTCATAGGGTGCTAGCTTAGAATATGTACACCTTGTGGAGGAGAGGAACAACTCACAGAAGTGATCAGCATTCAAAATACACGGAGAGTCAAGCAAATTTGCCCTGAAATCCTCAAAATACCCCAAAACATTCAATCTTTGGGTGAACAATAAGAGTAAAATTGCCACCATAAGTAGAATGGGCATAATCTCCAAGGGGCTGCTCTTCCAATCACAGGCTGGTTCTCTCCAGTGCTTGCTGCTGATAGGTTCACTGTGAGCTAATCAGCAGCAAGGTGGTAGAGAAACAATGTGTGATTGGAGGAGCAACAGACATGGTTTGCAAATCAGATCAAAAGGAAAGAAATGAAGTGAAGAAGCTGCTGGGGAAAGGCTTCACTGGATTGGGGAGGGGGCGCAAGATGAAAGAGCCAAGAATGAGGCTGGAGTGTTGAAGTGGGGTGCTTTTGCCAGAGGTGCTAAAGCCAGGGAACTATCTGTTGGCAATTCTATCTGCTGGGTCTATGGGGATGCAGGCACCTGCATGGGAGGTGGGGAGTAAGAAATACTTTGCAAGAGGGTGTTGGGGTGAGAGGGGCTGCTTTCAAAGCTGTTGAGGAGGTTCTGTAGCATGGGATAAAGGAGGAAACTGCAAATGGGGATTGGGTGAGGGGAAATCTGAGAGGCGGATTGGATTAGAGGCTGCTAGCAGATATGGGGGAAGAGGGGAATTGTAAGAGAATGGAGTGAGAGCAGGCAGAGTGCAAGGTGTGGGGGGGGAGAGGGAAGCTGCAAAGTGGTTGGGGAAAAGAGGTTGGAAAAGAGAGATAACAGGTTTAAATCTGTCAACAAAGGAAACCATATCTATCTATAGTCGAGAAACCTTGAAACCTTGAGGTGATCAATTCCTTGCAAATTAATGTGGAATCACAAGTTTAAGATTGCACATGTTCAGGAGCTAACATGTAGGGGAGGGTAGTTAGAAATTTAGTATAAAAGTTATTCGAATGAACCCCTACATTCCTCATATTCTGGCATTTCAAGCACCCCAGTTCCTTCTATCTCACTTTAACATGTCAATTGTTAAATTTAAATCTGAGATTAAGCTGCAATAAAGACATTAGTAACTGTCGTCTTAAAATCTCTCAGTTTTATGCATGTGGAAATGCATTGACTGTAACTTTTGTCAGTCAGTTGTGGGGTTTTTTGGATAATGGCCTTTTCGTGTGAAGCAACGTGCATTGGTTACTTTGAAAATAAATTTTGCTGAAAAGTTGTGCCTATTGTGCCAATGTAAATACTGCAGTGTCTAGAAAATTGTTACTTCCTTGTGTGCTGTGGCTTTAAGTTTAAATGAAAGTTGACAATTATTATCTGTTCCACCCTTTTCTCCCACCTATCACTTTCACTCCCACCTTCATCTACCTATCGCATTCCCAGCTACCTTCCCCCACAAGCCCCACCCCCTCCCATTTATCTCTCAGCCCCCTTGACCCACAAACCTTATTCCAGATGAAGGGCTTATGCCCGAAAGGTCGATTCTCCTGCTCCTCGGATACTGCCTGACTGGCTGTGCTTTTCCAGCACCAAACTCTTCAACTCTGATCTCCAGCAGCTGCAGTCCTTACTTTCTCCTAATTGACAATTATTAAGGATATTGTGAGAGTTCAAAAGCCCCATACATCAATGTAAATGCCAAAGATAGTGCATCACCTAATAAACAAGTATATAAGATTGAGAAAGGAACCCCTGAAAATCAGAAGTGTTTCCAAAAACCAGAAAGTAGCCCTCAAGAAAGTCTCAAACTGAGCCCAGGAATGTCTCACTTGCACACTGGAAGTGATGTATCATTTACAAATTCACAGTAAAATGCAGAAGTGATTGATTACTGGAATTGTCCTGAGTGCATTGTTCACAACTAGAGTTCAAGAGAAATCAACTGTGAGATGAGATTGCAGCCCTCTCAGTCATTCTGGGTTATCTCTTATGAAGACATATCAATCTATATGGTGAATCGTGTGTGGTTGGCAATGGTTTCCCTAATAGACACGGGCGAATGGCTACTGTGCTCCGTTATGACAGGGAACCTCAGGATTAATGACTGCAACCTGGTCACTGAAAGGTTATTGATATTGAGCAGCAAGTGTGGATTTTACTGCAACATCACAGGACCAGCACTCATAATAAAGCATTGCATGCCTAAATGTTGTCTTTCAACAGCTAAGCAACAGGAGCTCAGGGTTAATTTGTCGAGGTGCCCTAAAATTTTTATTGGGAATCATGTGCAAACGAAATAACTGGACCATGCGGTGAGGCCCATATCCCCCTTTTTAGTCTCGCAAAGAAAATACGACTGGGGAGAACTCTCTCACGCCTGCAGTGCAGATTGAGTAATGCTTTATTCAAACTCGTGACAAGACACCCATAACTCACTGTCACCAGATTAATTGCCTCAAGCCAGGAGGTGGGGGAGAGAGGGAACAATGTGATCAGATTCCCTCTGATGCCAAAAGTAGTTAGGATTTCAAGCTGTTTCTTTTTTTCCCTTTTGTGTTTTGGAAACCTTGAAAACACAAAAGCTATTAAATGTGAATGTTATTTAAAGTAGAAATTAATTCAAATGAAACATCGAGGCACAAGAAATCAGAATTAAATTAGAATGAGGAACACATCTTGCCAAAAATATGCTTGACTTCAGGCAATCTGGAGTGCAAACAATTTACTTAGCTCTGCAATAGATGGTGCATGATGTTTTAATCCTTCAAACACTTTTTTTTTCTTTCTCCAGAAATAATGGTTTTCCACTTGCATAACATCTGCAAGAAAAGCATTACTTGAGCATTTCTGCTGCTTGGGGTTATAGGGTAGAAATTGAGAAATGTGGAGACTCCATCGCAGTTCTGAAGTCATGCAATTCATTAACCCTTTCCTCCCTAACTGGATGTAATAATCCAGAAATGTTGCTTCACTCAAATGAGTGATTTCAGATTAAAGCACCTAAAGATTAAATGTGCTAACTATAGTTTAGTGGGAAGTTTTATGAATATCTGAATCAGAAGTCTATGGCTTTATGTCCCATTGCAGAGATCAGGTTGCCCACTCCAGTGGAGTGCTGAGGGTCGCTGCCATACCAGACATATCTCTTTCAGATGAGACACCAAGCTGAAGTTCCATTTACACTCTCAAATGAACATAAAGGATCCCATAAAGCATTATTTCATTGGAGAACAGACATCTTCTCTCCTGGCCAAAATTTATCCCTTAACAGACATCATGAAAATAACATATTTGGTTATCATTTACAGTTTGTGGGACTGCTGCTGCTTTTTCTACATTACAGTGCTAACAATGGGTTGGGCTTAATGTCCAGCATTAGTTGGACAACCAGTGGTAGCCCCATGTCACTTCTGTGGCCCAGTACAATTAGCCAGCATTGCCACTGGTGACAAAAAAAAACATCCTGACATTTTTGTTTTCAGCTTACAGTCTGAGTCAATTTCAGAATCCACAGGCTAGAGTTGGTCAGATTGACAACAGCTAGCTGATATTATGGGTCAATTCATAGGCAAGGGTATAGATGCTAACTTAGCTGATAGGTTTATGGAATTGCTGATTGCTTCTGCACCCAACAGATTTTTCAGAAAAGCAATTGTAGACAAATGCACAGAATATACCATCGATGCTCTTCCAGAAGAATGCAAGTTTGAACCAATTGCAATAGGGCTCGAAAGGTGCGGCACTGAAAAAGCACAGCAGGTCGGGCAGCATCCAGGGAGCAGGAGAGTCGATGTTTCAGGCTAAGCCCTTCATCAGGAATGTGCAATTGCAATAGGCCAGCAGTACCTACAAGTGCTGGACACTGAATCAATTATGGCAGCTGTCAAACAATTCAGGGAAAATCCAGATCTTGTATTAGATGTGGCTTGTCTCACTCACGAGGACAGTATCCAATATTTTGTGACACAATGTAAGCTATGTTCCACAAGAGGATACTGGAATAAAATGTGTCGGAAGTGCATCTGCCCAGAGAAACCCGAAGTACAAGAGAATGTTCCACAGCAGTGCGTGAAGATCCAACCAAGGAAAGCTGCCAAAACTCCACCAATGACAAATTAGCAGGTTAGTGAAATCAAAGAAGTAACCGTAATGTTTCAGCTTGCAGAACCATGGTTAATGAGGTGACCTGGTGGCTCATGGTTAGCACTGCTGCCTCACAGCACCAGGGACCCAGGTTCGATTCCATCCTTGGGCGACTGCCTGTGTGGAGTTTGCATGTTCTCCCCATGTCTGTGTGAATTTCTTGCAGGTGCTCCAGTTTCCTCCCACAGTCCAAAGATGTGCAGGTTGTGAGGAATGGTCATGCTAGATTGCTCATCATGTCCAGGGATTTGCATGCTGGGTGGGTTAGCAATGGGAAACATGGGGCTATGTGGTTACGCGAGGATGTTCTTTAGAGGGTCGGTGCGGTCTTGATGGGCCAAAGGGCCTCTTTCCACATTTTAAGGAATTCTATGAACTCAAAGAGTACATGTGGCAAACATGACACACACCTCAAGGATGTTGTTGAAAGGATTGAAGCCTAAGTAATATACCCAAAAAGAAATGGACACCAGGCACAATTTGCCAAGATTAATGCTGGTGCCAGTGAAAATATCACTCCTTTATACATCTTACATTAAACGTACACAGGAAACTGGCAAAATGTGCTGCAGTCTACACAAGATATTCCATCTATTTGCAATGACAATTGCAATTGAGTCAATTGATACCCAAAACCCTTAGTTCATTGAAAGAGATAGGCTTCATATTACTAGTCTGCCAGTACACACAATTCTATGGACATCACAAACCACAACACTGGATCTATCCATGACCTGACTAACTTTTAACTAGACTCATTTGATGATGTCAGCAACTTTAAAGGTAATGCGTTAGTAGATCTGAAAGATGATGCCTAACCCAGGCTCAAGCCTCCTTGTAAACATAGCATTCACATTCCAAAGAAGCTCAAACTGGAATTGAATTACATGGTACAATACAACCGTGTGTGAAAAGCCAAGTAACACACAAATTGGTGCATTTGCATTGCTTGCGTTTTGAAGAAAGATGCAGCAACAGACATGCATTTTAACATTCGAGGTGCCCAAATATTGCACTAAAACTCAGCTGCTGAGTTTTTTGTCCAAGCTTGTTGCTAAGGATCTATGTTAATGCAGTCCACATATCTTTCCCCAAAGTCAGAACACCTTTCGGTAAACACCTTTTTTGTCAGATTACCATTAGCTAAGATGTATTCCAAAAATCTATGGATCATGTCATTGAGAAACTGCCAGATTGCTTTTAACATTTCAGATGACATTGCACTTGTCTGAAGAACTAACCGGGAGAATGATGTAAACCTCCATCAGTTCATATCAGCAGCAGGGAAACATGAACTTGTTTTCGACAATAAAGTAAGTAAAGTCATCATAGTCCCACAAGGCTGCTCTCTCAAGGGAGAGAAACTACTGGTGATGATGAGCCAAATCAATTTCTTTGGTTCAATCTACTTGTCAACTGCGGTTAGATCTGATCCTACCAAAATAGAAAACATACTGAGATGCCTACACAGCAAGACAAATTGGCTGACAAAGGTATCTCTGTTTCCTTCATTGTTTATTCCTGTATGTTCTGAACTTTGTGATTAAGGTCTTTGAGATCTTTGCTGCAAAGGTACACCATACACTTAGCAGGAAAATCACTATTATATTTTGTGCAATTCAATATTATGTTCTGACCAAGCTTACTGTATTGGAAATAGATGTCTATTAGCATGGTTATCACTCATTTAGAACCCCTTACCTCATTAATATGCAGCTTCCCATTCCATCACCCATCAGATAGAAACTAGACACGGAGAATTCACAACGTGTAAGTCAGAATGGTTCACCACTTGCTCCTCCATCTTGAACACCCATACTCTCAGAGTATGCTCCATGGGTAGTGACTACAGCTGTCCTACAGGCACGAACATTGTCATCTGACATGTATCAGCTTTACAACATGCATCAGACCCATCTCTGACCCACTTATAGGATGCTTCTGCACTGTAAAGCTGTTCTTTGGAGCACCATTGGAAAGCTGATACCAGCTATGTACACATGGAGACAAACAACCAGCTGACAGGTTTGGTCGTGCTGCACCTCAGGGATCTTTGCTCACTCACTTTGTGCCTACTTCAATACTTGGTGTATCCATGCCTGGCCTTGCCTTCTGGTGTTTCATCCTCTCAGCTGTCCCTGAAGGTTTTCCTGTATGTAATGGTCCCACGTCGAACAATGACAAGATGCTGGGCTATGGTGGGCAGTGGGAAAACAACAGCATTGGCTTAGACAGAGGTTTAAGATGGGATGTTGCTAAGGACAATAAGCTGTGTACTGGTGCATAAAAGCATTGGGTGGAGGAGCATTGGTTTGTGGTAATTGTCACACTTTGTTCATGTGAAAAACAGCTCTGGATTGCCAACGCTTAATCAGGTGTGAAGCTCGGAATCAAAATGGCCCTAGTGCCAGGAATCCCGGAGTATCTCAGTAATTGTGAAGGGCTTACAGCGGGTCGGACAATCGAGTTGGCATTGAATGAACCAGGCACCATAGTGTCATGGTATCTAGTCAATGAGGTGAGTTTTGAGTGCCAGCATGAGAAACACTTGAGGGCTCACGGGGAGAAAATGACAGCTGACTTCTGGTCAGATTCAGCCCAATATGCACCCTTGTACATATTTATCATAGGAGGAAAAAGAATTATGTTGTATTAAGACATAGATTTCAGAGGAGACAAGCATGTAGCGTTAAGACAGTTATATGACTTCATGGCATGTGATGCTTTGTATAAAAGTACACACCTCACCAACTCTATACGGTGGACACAATGTAGTATCTTCAATCAGTCAGCTATGTGAATTTTTTTTTAAAGATTAGATTACTTACAGTGTGGAAACAGGCCCTTCGGCCCAATAAGTTCACACCGACCCGCCAAAGCGCAACCCATCCAGACCCATTTCCCTACATTTACCCCCTCACCTACTGGCAATTTAGCATGGCCAACTCACCTAACCTGCACTTTTTGGACAGAGGGAGGAGACTGGAGCACCCGGAGGAAACCCATGCAGACATGGGGAGAACGTACAAACTCCACACAATCAGTCGCCTGAGGCGGGAATTGAACCCGGGTCTCTGACGCTGTGAGGCAGCAGTGCTAACCACTGTGCCACCGTGCTGCCCGTGAATGTAACAGAATTAAGCACAGAACACACACTATGGGCAGAATTTAATAAGGGCTTGAATAACGAGACATCTGAGTAAATTGCATGGAAAATCCAGCCAGGCCTTTCTCAAAGTCAGGAACTACATTTTTGAACAGAATACCAGGTATGGGGTTGAGATACCTTGTCTGGCAGGGATCAGATGCATGTTATAGGTGATTATTGCTTGTTGTCAGCCTAATTAACAACAGGCTTCACCTCACTAATATGTAACCTCCTATTCTGACACCTGTCACAGGGGAACAAGGCATGGAAAATTCGAGATATGAGTATCTGAGTAGGTACATGGCGACACCAGTTCTCTACTTGCTCCATCCTGAATACCCATCACTGAATATTTACAGGACACACCTGGACTTAAAAGCACCTCAGGGTGCACTGACATCAACCATTGGCATGCTGCTGCAAGGATACTTTACACAGAGAAGCACCCAGCTGAAGGACTGGGCCAAGCTACACCTCAGGGCTGTTGGCCTGCTCTCTCAGCACCCACTCACTTTGAGCGTAGCTGGTCTTGCCTTTTTGCACTTTGCCCACTTAGAGCTACCCATGTCATGGTATTTCCACCTTGCCTTGTCGTTTAGCCCAAACCCAAGAAGACTGCCACAGTTGACTGTAGTCCTCGGTCAAGTCAAGGGAACTAGCCTTCACTTGGAATTGTCAATCATGGCAGCCTCTGATACCAGTCCAGAGCCCAGAAGCTGGTCAGTCAGGGTCAGGGTTTTCTCCTCATAAGGGATGAGAATCGAAATGTCGGATAGCTCACCACCTGGCTTTGATCTTTCTGCCCTGTTGTTTTTTTTTTAATTCATTGTTGGATGTAGGCATCGCTGGCTAGCCAGCATTGATAGCCCATCTCTATTTGCCCTTGAGAAGGTGGTGGTGCCTTCTTGAATCGCTGCAGTCCACTCGCTGTGGGTTAACCCATAATGCCATTAGGGAGGGAATTCCAGGATTTTGACCGAACAACTGTAAAGGAATGGTAGTATATTTCCAAGTCAGGGTGGTGAGTGGCTTGGAGGGGAACTTGCAGGTGGTGGTGTTCCCAAGTACCTGCTGCCCTTGTTGTTTTAGGTGGAAGTGGTCGTGGGTTTGGAAGGTGCAGTCGAAGGATCTTTGGTGAATTTCTGCAGTGCATCTTGTAAATAGTACACACTGCTGCTACTGAGTGCCAGTGGTGGAGGGATTGAATGTTTGTAGATGTGGTGCCTATCAAGTGGGTTGCTTTGTCCTGGATGGTGTCAAGCTTCTTGAGTGTTATTGGAGCTGCACCCATCCAGGCAGGTGGAGTGTATTCCACCACACTACTTGTGCCTGTAGATGGTGGATAGACTTTGGGGTATCAGGAGGTGAGTTACTCGCCGCAGTATCCCGAGTCTCTGACCTGCTCTTGTAGCCACTGTGTTTATTTGGTGAGTCCAGTTGAGCTTCTGGTCAATGGTAACCCCAAGGATGTTGACAGTAGGGGGTTCAGTGATGGTAAAGCATCGAATGTCAAGGGGCAGTGGTTAGAGTGTCTCTTATTGGTGATGGTCGTCGTCTGGCATTTGTGTGACGCAAATGTTACTTGCCACTTGTCGGCCCAAGCCTGGATATTGTCCAGCTCTTGTTGCATTTGAGCACGGACTGCTTCAGTATCTGAGGGGTTGCAAATGGTGCTGAACACTGTGCAATCATTAGCGAACATTCCCACTTCTGACCTTATGACAGAGGGAAGGTCATTAATGAAGCAGCTGAAGATTGTTGGGCCTGGGACACGCCCCTGAGGGAATCCTCGAGAGATGTCGTGGAGCTGAGATGACTGTGCCTCCACAACCACAACTATCTTCCTTTCTGCCAGGTATGACTGTAACCTGTGAAATGTTTACCCCCATACCCATTGATTCCAGTTTTGCCAGGGCTCCTTGATGCCATACTCGGTCAAATGGGGCCTTGATGTCAAGGGCTGTCACTCTCACCTCACCACTGGAATTCAGCTCTTTTGTCCATGTTTGAACCAAGGCTGTAATTAAATCAAGAGCTAAGTGAGCCTGGCAAACCCCAAACTGGGTGTCACTGAGCAGGTTGTGGGCTGTGGTCTCCTGGAATGAGAGACAAGGATGAATGAAGGGAGATGAAACTGGCTGCACAGCTGTTAGTGCTGGTGCAGGTGAGGGAAAAGTGGTTGGTGTTCCCAAGTGATGAGTAGGCTGCACAGAGGGCATGCAAGATTAATGGCAGAGACTTAAGGGAATTGGTAAAAGTGAGTGAAAGAGAGAGTGGGAAGAATATAAGACTTGTTAAGCTTGACTGTTTCAATTATGAGGAGGGGTTCTACACTACATTGCAGCCTCAGATTCTTTTCATTTCAAAAACATACCTTATTCATAAAATATCTGTTTGTATACATAAATAGTCACAAACGCAGTTCAATTCTGTGCAGTTATATATCAAAGAAAAAAACAAACATTGGAGTTTGATCCTATCCAAAAACCAAAGACCTCTCTTACACAAACAAGACAAAATTTACATATATTTGAGGCAGTAGGTCCAATAACTAAGAATCCACCCCACTCCCCCCCCCCCCACTCCCCCCCCCAAAACAGGAATATTTCAGATGGTTGTCTTTTCCCAACGTACCTTGACAGCAGCTGCCCCAAGCTTTAGTGTGTCCCTCAGCACATAGTCCTGGAACTTAGAATGTGCCAGTCTGCAACACTCAGGTCAAGGTCAGCTCCTTGCTCTGGAAGCAACAAGTTTCAGAAAGATCAAAGAGTGTCATTCACTGAGGTGATGGTCCACCAGGCACAGTAGATGTTTGTCTCAGTGTACATCCCAGGCAACAAATCGTACACCATAGACTCCCACATCACAAAGCTAGCTGCTCGGGACAAACCTCGACAAAAACCACTGCACCTCTCTTCAGACACAAAGACACATTCCAACAGATGTAAGACAGTGTCAAACCCCCACAGCTGCTCCAAAGTTACATGAAGGATCTCACAGGTGCCCATCTCACCACCAGCCAAGCAATGTTTTGGTGTTTTCTGGAAATTTACAATGCTACCTGTAGTGGTTAACAATCACACAACACCAGGTTATAGTCCAACAGGTTTAATTGGAAGCACACTATTACGTGTGGGAACACCTCCCACCTTGTACATGGCAGGTACTCATGTGACTCAGCCAACGTTGTCTATCTTATATGTTGCAGGCAAGGATGCCCAGAGGCATGGCACATTGGGGAAACCGAGCAAAGGCTACAACAACGGATGAATGGGCACCGCACAACAATCAACAGACAGGAGGGTTCCCTCCCAGTTGGGGAACACTTCAGTGGTCCAGGACATTCAGCCTCGGACCTTCGGGTGACCATCCTCCAAGGTGGACTTCGGGACAGGCAGCAGAGAAAAGTGGCCGAGCAGAGG
>NC_057718.1:81594266-81598852 GCF_004010195.1 Chiloscyllium plagiosum
TTTTAAAAAAAGGGTTTTGTGATTTACACATGAAAGAAGTGAAACTATCACTGTATTCTAACAGATGAAAGGCTTAACAGACAATCAATTCTTCAATGTATAATTTCAGTTACATCACACTGCAAATTTTTGCTATAGATTCTGTGTTACGATCGAGCCCTCCACAATCACCTGATGAAGGAGCGTCGCTCTGAAAGCTGGTGTGCTTCCAATTAAACCTGTTGGACTATAACCCGGTGTTGTGTGATTTTTAACTTTGTACACCCCAGTCCAACACCGGCATCTCCGAATCATGACCTGTAGTGGTGCATGTGACACGTGTTGTACAGTCTGAGTATCCATCAGTATGACATATTGTACAGTCTGAGTTTGTATTTGTATGTATCTCAGTTGTGATGCTGCTTGTATTCACATATGGGTGATGAAAAATGTACAGTCTGATATTGCACTGTTACAATTATCGTGTGTCTGTGATATACAGTCTGACACATGGCAGTACATGGGAGTTATGAAATTGCCTGTACTGGTATAGTCTGAGTTACAATGAGGTCTGTGTTGATATGTGTAATTTATAGTGCTGCCTCTATCTGTACATGTGACGCACAGTCTGAATTAGCACATATCGTATAGGTGTATGTACAGCTGAATCCCAATGTAAAACTTGCATATAGAGATAATCTCGCTCCATGTCTCATTTTAATGTTTGAATGCATGGCTGGGACTCCTGTTTAACTTGTAGTGTTCAAGCATTTCCTTTCTGGAGGCACTTTTAGATTTGATTTTATACCAACGGGAACCATATTGATTCCAGTATAATAATCCAAGTAGACTATCTATTTTACATGGTGTCACACCTCTTGACTTTGAGCCACCATAGACAACAAATAAAAACTTCTCTACCCTCCTCAACTCCTGAGCTTTACTTTCGGTCTTCCTTTGACAGAACTAGTGGAGAGAGTTCACTTGGGTGTCCTTGCCAGATTCTTCCCACATTGACACTAACAGCAGCTGAACTGGTCATTATCTCTTGGCGGGTTACTATGTGCAAAATTGCTTGCTGCTTTCTTACATGACTACACCTCAAAAAGTACTTCAATTATGCGAAGCAATTTGGGATGCCTGAGGTCAGAAAGTGTGCTTTATAGACTGTAAGCTTTTCTGTCTCACAGGAAATTCAAACCCTTCCTCGTTTTGACTCAACCACTATGTCCAGCATTTTCTGCTTTTGCTTCATATTCTTGGCAAATGTTGGATGTTCTTCCCTTCATCCCACATCCTTTTGTTGTTGTTTTATTTGATTTAATCCTGTAGTCTTTTCTTTGCATGTGTGGAGAGAGAGCCATTGTTTTATTTACTTTTAGCTTAGGGTCATAAAATAGTTTCTTTTGCTCGACTTGTTTTCTCAAGGTCATGGAAGGCAGCTCTTTAAGCAGGTTGTCATGGAGATGCACAGATGGTTGTGAGGGGTCTTCCCACAGAGGACACTTTTTGGCCAGGTACAATTTGGCATGGGTCAAGTAATAGCAGCCAGAACTCCCATTGACTGGTAATATCTGGAAAGGAAGCTGAAATAATGAACAGAGCAGAACCAATTGAAACAAAATAAGGATTTATTTAAACAGTGAACCAAGCACAGAATGCAGGAGAACCTAAAGGTTTTCTCACATCGGTGAAGAAGATTAATAAAGGATAGAATGTTAGTGATGTGACATCTAACCCAGCCACTTGTGTATAAAACTGAGAGAAAAATACATGTCAGGAAGAACTTGAAGCCTTGGGCAATTCTCAGCGACTGATGTTGATTTGACTGAGCTGTGTGCATCCAGTGTCCTTCACTCAATGGAGACAAAAGATGGAAGCTGTCAGAACAAATAAGCATTAGCTAAACAGAACAGAAATATTGTTGCTGTTCATATGTTTTTAGGGAGGTGAATATGCATGAAGTATCTGCAATTAACTTAGGGAGTAAGTTCCCAATCCTTCAGAATTTCCCTCCTGACTAGTCTCCAAATCACTCTCTATTGAGTAAAATCATGGTGGAGTTCAATAATTTTGTTTCTTTTGAGTCTTGATTTACTTGCTATGAAAAAATTGGATAGGATGAGAAGGCAATTTGGCTGTCAGTCAAGAATCATCCAATTAGGTAACAAAGAGTCTACTGCTTTTCCATGAGCATTGGAAGGTGATGGCTTTGTGGGGACAAATATATCAGGCAATCAATGCTAGGAGTATTGAATGGGATCGTTACAGGTAGGAGCCATGTGATAACACCTCCAGGAACATGTCCAATACGAATTGGCAAACCTATCATGGAGGAGAAAGTGTTTGAATTTGAACTCCTGTTTGAGGATTTCCCCTAGCACAGTGACATGGGACATTTTTAATATCTGTCCACAGCGCATTATGAAGGTACGTAGTACCCGCTGCTAATAATTGGAGTCATTGTGACTGCCCTGCTATACATGATGTCCAATAAAACCAAAGTAACTCTCTTTAAGATCTCTCCTAACTCTTAACATCTACACCAAGGATCTCTTCGTTATGTTTTGACATATGTCTGGGGCAGGTGGGACTTGAAGCCAGACGTTCTGACCCATAAGGTAGGGTTAGGCTCAGCGAAAGAAAACTCATAACAGACTCAATCCATTAACTTTCTCTTTCCACAGATGATGTCAGACCTACTGATAATATTCTCTTTGTATTTCAGATTTCCAGCATCCACAGTATCTTGTTTTTACTGGATGTAAGCCTTATCCTGAAATTGGACCTCATTCACTTTGTCTTTTGTATATGAGCAGATCCTCGCCATTCATCAAATGGATTAGTTGTCCCACAGGTTCTAACATGTTAGTATCATGTATGCTTTAACCGAGTGAATATTAAGTCTGAGAAAGATTCACATCTCTTAATTCAAGAATCTCCTTTGAATTCAAATATGCTCAATTCAAATAATCTGCTTACACAAATTGAAACTGTGTGAAATAAACTTCCTGTAGTATTTTATTAGAATTGTTTAATTGCACTACTGGATAATTAAAATCTTCTTTCTTCAGTAACATTCACCTTTAATGAACAGGAGAAAATTGTATTTCAATTTATACTAGTGACACAATACGCTGCATTTTACAGAACTTAAAACACAAATTGTATTTGTTTCAGATGGAAAAAATTTATTGGGAATTCAATGGAGAAGACTGAAGAATTCTCTGACTCAAAACATTTTCATAGCAGAATTAGTTAACACTTTTAAGCAGAAATTAGTTAATTTTAAAAGAAGAATATTAAACCAAGTATTTGGAACAGACAGGAATTGGCATGCAGGAAAGTATTAAGGACAGACTTGTTGGATTGAATGAGTTATGGCTGTATTGTAACATTAAATGACATCGAATATTCATCAATAAGGAGATGCAAAAGATATTGATAAGGAAATGACGACTTTTTGGCTTATTTCTATGCAGTTGCATTTTGTGGAGGAAAGAATCACAGGAATAGACCTTGAGTAGATGTTAGCTATAGTTCAGTGGTAACCTCTTTGAAGCAGAAAGTTACAGTTTAATTTTCATTACAGAGACTTAACCACAGAGTCTATACTGACACCCAGTAAAAGTAAGGGAATCATAGAATCCCTATGGTGTGGAAGCAGGCCATTTGGCCCATCAAGTTCACACTGACCCTCTGAAAAACATCTCACTTACTCTACCCTATTCCTGTAATGATGCATTTTCCATGGCTTATGCACCTAGCCTACACATCCCTCGACACAATGGGCAATTTAGCATAGCCAATCCACCTAACCTGTACGTCTTTGGACCATGGGAAGGCACCAGGGGATACTCATATAGAAAGAGGCAGAATGTGCAAACCCCACACAGACAATTGCACAAGAATGGAATCGAACCCAGGTCCCTGCCGCTGTGAAGCAGCACTCTTAATAACTGAGCAACCATGCCACTCTAAACTTCTGGAATGCTATATTTTGGATGAGCTGCCTGTTCTCACAAAGGTCTATTGGATTATATGGCACAAATCAAATAATAGCAGGGAAGTTGCCCTGGTGTCCTCTTTATAATCTGAGCTGAAAATGTGTTACTGGAAAAGCGCAGCAGGTCAGGCAGCATCCAGGGAACAGGAGAATCGACGTTTCGGGCATAAGCCCTTCTTCAGGAATGAGGAAAGTTTGTCCAGCTGGCTAAGATAAAAGGTAGGGAGTAGGGACTTGGGGGAGGGTCGTCGGAAATGTGATAGGTGGAAAGAGGTCAAGGTGAGGGTGATAGGTCAGACTGGGGTGGGAGCGGAGAGGTCGGGAAGAAGATTGCAGGTTAGGAAGGCGGTGCTGAATTCGATGGAATTGACTGAGACAAGGTGGGGGGAGGGGAAATGAGGAAACTGGTGAAATCCGAGTTCATCCCTTGTGGTTGGAGGGTTCCTAGGCGGAAGATGAGGCGCTCTTCCTCCAACCGTCGTGTTGTTGTGGTCAGGCGATGGAGGAGTCCAAAGACCTGCATATCCTTGGTGGAGAGGGAGGGGGAGTTGAAGTGTTGAGCCACAGGGTGGTTGGGTTGGTTAGTCCGGGTGTCCCAGAG
>NC_057718.1:81599952-81605226 GCF_004010195.1 Chiloscyllium plagiosum
GTCTGACCTATCACCCTCACCTTGACCTCTTTCCACTTATCACATTTCCGACGCCCCTCCCCCAAGTCCCTACTCCCTACCTTTTATCTTAGCCTGCTGGACAAACTTTCCTCATTCCTGAAGAAGGGCTTATGACCGAAACGTCGATTCTCCTGTTCCCTGGATGCTGCCTGACCTGCTGCGCTTTTCCAGCAACACATTTTCAGCTCTGATCTCCAGCATCTGCAGTCCTCACTT
This sequence comes from Chiloscyllium plagiosum, assembly GCF_004010195.1. Lineage (NCBI taxonomy): Eukaryota > Metazoa > Chordata > Chondrichthyes > Orectolobiformes > Hemiscylliidae > Chiloscyllium > Chiloscyllium plagiosum. The sequence continues at coordinate 81,600,190 of NC_057718.1, forward strand.
TCTCCTCTTTATAATCTGAACCAACATCATTTTCTGGTCATTTATTCCACTTATTTGCGGGACATTGCTGTGCGCAAGTTGTCTCTTATATTGTAAAACATTTCTTATCTGACAATAGCGACCAAATTTCAAAAGTACTTTTTTCTGTAAGGTTTTGCAAGGTGTAACCAAACTGCAAATTCCTTCTTTTTAGGACCTTCAGTTCCTTGAGACTGTTCTGCCATTTAGTAAGACCATGATTTGATGTAGCTTAGCTTTCTCAGTGCTCCTCCAAACAGTTTGCTTTTCCTCTGGGCGTTGTCTTCTCTCACATTCACATTCTGTTTCTTAAAATTAGCAAATTCAAGGGATTTTAGTTCCCAGTGTGTTTGGCAAGCTGAGGCCTGCTTTGATTCAAAGTACTTTGGGGGAGTAATTATTCTTTGTTCAAAAGAATGAAAAAAACGAACTGTGTTTTTCGAGAGATCTATTGAAGCTGAACAGATGACACATACTCCTTGTGATTCAATTGAGTGACAGTGTTGGATGGAACCTTTTCCCCTGCCATGGTAACCATCTTGTTACACATAGTAACCTTGACCACACAAGCACAAAGCTTACTGCAGCGCTTTCTAATGCACTGGGAAACTCACTGCCCTAGCGTACAAAGGCTTGCTTGTCTCAGCGGAAATGAATGCTCCCAGCTTAAAAATGTCCATCCCTGACATCCGTTCTCGCACAGTCTTGCTCCTCAGGAAGCGATTTCATAGACTACCAAACTTCCGAGTTGAGCAGTTTGCCTGTCCTGCCAAGAGGATTATAGTCATATACTTCTCCGAGGCTCCTTTTACAGAACCGCATGTTCCAGAAATAACAACAGCAACTCGCATCTTACCTTTAACAAAATAAAATGCCCTGAGGCTCTTCACTGGATGGGAACAAATAAAACTTTGACACAGCCACACAATGAGGTGACAACCTATACCTAAAAACTTGGTCAAAGAGGTAAGCCTTTTAAAAGAGAAAGGTTGAGAGCAAAAATGATTTAGGAATTAATTCCAATACTTCTTTGGGATTACAGATAAAGCATGGATAGTCTTCCTAATTTTGATGAATCAGTTGCTGTGGCCAAGAATGACAATAAAAAAATGCACCTTTCACAATTTCCCTTCATTGTCAACAAAATATTTTTTTGAAATGCAGTCTCTGATGTAATGTAGGCATTCAGTCAGTCAAGTGACACACAGCAACAACTCAAGAGCAGCAATGAGATAAATGTTCAGACACACTGTTTCAATGTAGATTTCGAATAAATGTTGCTCAAAACATCAAAGAGATCCCCTGCTGTTCTTTCAGTATAACTTGTACACGAGTGGGAATTGAACCCATAACATTCAGAGATGAGAGTTTTGCCAAATGAATTAAACACACTGTTGTTTCAACAAGTTCTTTGACAGCCTGGCTTGATATGCGAAATGGACAACAGTTCCTCTGTTACAGCCTTTAACATTGCTAAACTCTGAGCTTGTTTACTTGGAAAACTATTTTATATCTATATTAAGCTTCAAAAATCACAACAGATGAATTACAAAGAATTACAGGGGTGGAATTATCACAGAATTTTTAAGTGTGGAAAACGGGTTTTAGGTGACAGGTGCAGAGGAGGTTTACCAGGATGTTGCCTGGTATGGTAGGAAGATCGTATGAGGAAAGGCTGAGGCACTTGGGGTTGTTTTCATTGGAGAAAAGAAGGTTTAGGGGTGACTTGATAGAGGTGTACAAGATGATTAGGGGTTTAGATAGGGTTGACAGTGAGAATCGTTTTCCACGTATGGAGTCAGCTATTACAAGGGGGCATAGCTTGAAATTAAGGGGGTGTAGGTATAGGACAGATGTTAGGGGTAGGTTCTTTACTCAGCGAGTCATGAGTTCATGGAATGCCCTGCCAGTAGCAGTGGTGGACTCTCCCTCATTATGGGCATTTAAGCGGGCATTGGATAGGCATATGGAGGATAGTGGGCTAGTGTAGGTTAGGTGGGCTTGGATCGGCGCAACATCGAGGGCCGAAGGGCCTGTACTGCGCTGTATTCTTCTATGTTCTATGTTCTTAAACATGCCGCATACTTTGGAACAATAGTTTATCTGATCACCTTTCAATCAGCTCACTTTCAGGCAAGTGATTGCCCTATCACAAACCTCGACACTGGTGATTCGAATCACAAGAACCTGCCAGCCAATCTGAGACCAGCAGCTTCTGGGTCCTAAAATCTGCAGTAACGTCTACTCTTCAGGGGTTCTAGCAGTAAAAAGGTGCTTTTTATTGTTTCTTTCCTTGGGATGGAGATTGCAAGTAGAAAGGGGTCAAAGGCAACTGCAGGGGCTAGCTCGCAGAGACCACCTTGTCCCTGTGCCTGCCATCAGGTTTATGATTGTCCCAAGGTGAAGGTTGTGGAGGTCCCCCCAACTCTGCAAAAAGATCACCATGGTCTCAGAGTCAGGAATCTAGCCACTTGTCTCCCCTTCCGCTCCCACTAAGCCAAGCCCCATGGAAGCAGGTGACTGGGAAGATGATGAGTTGAGTCCCTTAAGTGGTTATTAATTACCCATTTAATTGTCAAGAGAAGTCACCCATGAACCTGTTTGCCCAGCAGCTAATTGTTGAAGTCATGAGAAAGAGGTGAGTTTTTTTTTCAGGACCTAGTTACTCCATTATTTCCCCTTCTTTGGGACCTTCAGGAAGAGGATGATTACAGCTGTACACCTTTACTGCACTGAAACAGGTCATTTGGTTCAACTGATCTGTGTTCCACATGTGTTTCATTCCACCTAAATTCACATTATCCTTTCACTCAATCCCATCTCTCACTTGTTCCCTTGTGTCACGATCTAACCTTCCTTCAAATGCATCTATCCCTTTCCCCTCAATCCTTCCCTGTGAAACAAGTCCGACATCAGAGTCAAAAAGGTGTGATGCGAGAAAAGCACAGGCCGGTCAGGCAGCATCCGAGGAGCAGGAGAATCAGGAATGAAGAGCTTATGCTCGACCTGTCAACTCCTCACTGAGCACGAACGATCAGTCCTCGGCAAAAACCTCAGCTTTATCCCCCTCCGTCCACGCACTCACTGAGGATGAATGATCAGTCTCAGCAAAGGCCTCATCTTTATTCCCCTCTATCTACACATCAATGAATTTAATACACGGAGTGATGTCGAACACTTCTTCCTCCGCCTCTGTGCTTACTTTTACAATCAGGACTCCTGCCCACCTTCCGAGGGCCCCTTTGCCCACCTCCAGCACACTCCATCCACCTGGACACTCCGTGCTGGCCTATTACCTGCCCTCGATCTCTTAATTTCCAATTACCGCTGAGACGTTAACCACCTCAACCTGTCTTAACCGCCTCCCCCACTCCAACCTCCCCCCACCTCACAATGCGCAGCCCTCCACCCCCTCTGCTCCAATCCCAACCTCACCATCAAACCCGCAGATAAAGGGGGTGCAGTGGTAGTTTGGTGCACTGACCTGTACACCACTGAAGCCAGACGCCAACTCGAAGCCACCTCCTCCTACCACCCCATCTCCAAACCGTCATCTCCCACACCATACAGAACCTCATCACCTCAGGAGATCTCCCACCCACAGCTTCCAACTTCATAGTCCAGGAACCCTGCACTGCCCGGTTCTATCTCCTTCCCAAGATCCACAAGCCTGACCACCCTGGTCGACCCATTGTCTCAGCATGCTCCTGCCCCACCGAACTCATCTCTACCTACCTTGACACTGTCCTATCCCCCCCCCAGTCCAAGAACTCCCTACATACGTTCGAGACACCACTCATGCCTTCCACCTTCTCCAAGATGTTTGTTTCACCGGCCCCCAACGCCTCATCTTCACCATGGATATCCAATCCCTCCACACCTCCATCCGCCATGACCAAGACCTCCAAGCCCTCAGTTTCTTCCTCTCATGATGTCCCCAACAGTACCCTTCCACCGACACTCTCATTCGGTTGGCTGAACTGGTCCTCACTCTTAAACAATTTCTCCTTCAAATCCTCCCACTTCCTCCAGACCAAAAGGGGTAGCCATGGGCACCCGTATGGGCCCCAGCTATGCCTGTCTCTTTGTTGGCTATACCGGCACCACTCCCCACTCCTTCCTCCGCTACATTGATGACTGCATTTGCGCCACCTCGTGTTCCCCTGCGAGGAGTTTGAGCAATTCATCAACTTCACCAACACATTCCACCCCGATCTTAAATTCACCTGGACCATCTCTGACACTTCCCTCCACTTCCTGGACCTCTCCGTCTCCATTAATGACGACCAACTTGACACTGACAATTTTTACAAACCCATTGACTCCCACAGCTACCTGGATTACACCTCTTCCCTCCCTGCCTCCTGCAAAAATGCCATTCCGTATTCCCAATTTCTCCGCCTCCACTGTATCTGCTCCCACGAGGACCAGTTCCACCACAGAACACACCAGATGGCCTCCTTCTTTAGACACCGCAATTCCCCTTCCCACGTGGTTAAAGATACCCTCCAACGTATCTCGTCCACATACCGCCCCTCTTCCCTCAAACCCCACCCTTCCAACCATAACAAGGACAGAACCCCCCCCCCCCCCGGTGCTTACCTTCCACCCTACCAACCTTCGCATAAACCAAATCATCTGACGACATTTCCGCCACTTCCAAACGGACCCCACCACCAGGGATATATTTCCCTCCCCACCCATTTCCGCTTTCTGCAAAGAGCGTTCCCTCCATGACTACTTGGTCAGGTCCACACCCCGCAACATCCCACCCTCCCGTATTGGCACCCTCCCCTGCCACTGCAGGAATTGCGAAACCTGCGCCCACACCTCCTCCCTCACCTCCATCCAAGGCCCCAAAGGAGCCTTCCACATCCATCAAAGTTTTATCTGCACATCCACCAATACCATTTATTGTATCCGTTGCTCCCGATGCGGTCTCCTCTACATTGGGGAGACTGGACACCTCCTAGCAGAGCCTTAAGGGAACATCTCCAGGACACCCGCACCAATCAACCC
>NC_057718.1:81605426-81630404 GCF_004010195.1 Chiloscyllium plagiosum
AGGCACCCTGCCTCTATTCCTGATGAAGGGCTTTTGCCCGAAACGTCGATTTTCCAGCTCCTTGGATGCTGCCTGACCTGCTGTGCTTTTCCAGCACCACTCTAATCTAGACTCTGGTTTCCAGCATCTGCAGTGCTTGTTGTTACCTAACTCTCCTGCTCGTCAGATGCTGCCTGACTGGCTGTGCTTTTCCAGCACTACACTTTCGACTCTGTTCTCCAGCATCTGTCGTCCTCACTTTCTCCAACAAATTCTACACTCTGATCACTCTCTGAGTTAAAATGTTTCTCCTGACTTGCTTGTTGAATTGATTATTAACTGATAGTTATGGCCCCTGGTTCTAGCATCTCACAAAATTTATATCAACTGCTTTATCAAACCTTTTCATAATTTTAAAAATATCTAACACATCAGCCTTCAGTGTTCGCTCTCTAAAGAAATGATACCCAATCTCTTCCTTATTGGTCTACCTTCTCAGTACTAGTGTTACTCTTGTCATTTGAACATCATTTAATGCTCCTATGAGTTTAACATAACTTCTCTCCTTATGAATCCTGTTCATTTAGAAATGAATTCCCAAGGTATTTTTCATCTTTATGGCTTTGTTAACATGAATGGCCAATTTTCATGTGAATTTGTCCCCGGACCCTTTTGCACTTGTGTCCCATTTGTCTCATAATTCCAAAGATAAGTGGCCTCTTATCTCCCCTACCAAAATGCAATCGTTAGAAAGTGAGGACTGCAGATGCTGGAGATCAAAGTTGAGAGTGTGGTGCTGGAAAGGCACAGTAGGTCAGGCAGCATCCGAAAAGCAGGATTCTGCTCCTTGGTTCCTGCCTGACCTGCTGTGCTTTTCCAGTACCACACTCTCGACTACCAAAATGCAACCCTGTAGACTTCTCCATGTTGAAATTAATTTGCCATTTATGTGCTATTCTTCATGTTTGTTGATGTCATCTTATGCGTTATCATAATTTTCTTCAGGTTTAACACACCTGGTTTGGTATCATCAGTTAAAATAAAAACCCAAATTGATAGCAGAAATAGTGAACAACAGCAGTCCCAACCAGCAGTGCTCCTGTTGATCACTGCATCTCACTTAATGTCAGGTTGAAGAACTACATTTAATACCTATGCACTATTTTCTATATTGTAGGCTGTTTGCTATCTACATTGAGACTTGCCCCTGATTCATAAGCTCTGATCTTAATGCTGGGTCAGCTGTGCAAAAGCTTTTTGAAAGTACAAGACTATTCTATCCATCTCATTATCCTTGTCTATGCTTCTATTACCTCTGCGAATATTTCAATAAATTTGGTCAAGCTTAACCTTTCCTTTTGAAATTCATGCTGCCTATTCTTCATTATTAACTTCTAGAGGTTTTTTTGTCTCCATTATATCTTTGAGTAAAGATTCACTTTGATCCTCAGGTGTTGTGGGATGCCTACAAAGAACATTATTGCTGCTTCTATTTGTTTTCATTAAGTACTGCCAAGCAATTACATTTTTTTTTAACTGGTGGCAAGTGATGTTACAGCAATATAAAACTTTAGTTAGGCCACATTTGAAATCATATGCACAGTTCTGGTTGCCACACTACCAGAAGGACATGGATGCTTTGGAGAGGGAGAAAAGGTTTACCAGGATGTTGCCTGATTTGGAGGGTTTTAGTTATGAGGAAAGGTTGGATAAGCTTGGATTGTTTTCACTGGAAAGATGGAGGCTGAGGGGTGATTTGATAGAGGTTTACAGAAGTATGAGAGGAATAGATAGGGTGGATAATCAGAGACTTGTTCCCAGAGTGGCAAGGTCAAATACAAGAGGGCATAGGTTTAGGGTGAGAGAGGAAACATTTAGGGGAGAATTGTGGGGAAAGCTTTTTACACAGAGGGTTGTGGGTGGTTGGAATGCACTGCCAGTGGAAGTGGTGGAAGCAGGCATGTTATCAATGTTTAAGACTTATCTTGATAGACACATGTACATGAGATGAACAAAGAGATAGATATCACACATGGTCAATAAGCAGGTCTAAATAAGGATTAGGAATCAGCCCAGGCTGGTGGGCCAAAAGGTCTGTTCCTGTGCTGTATTGTGTGCCTATTACTATGGTTGAGTGATAAGGAACAATACACTTTTCATGAGGGTTGAACCCAAACCTGCAAGCCAAGTTTAAGTTGTCTACTGAAAATGTACACAACCAGTCAAATCTGTCTGATAGGCAGCGACAAGCAATCTGGGACCTCAAATCTGTCATCATCAGTATTTGAATTGAAACTATTACTACACTTGAAGACAGTTGGCAAATAAAAAATAGCTATTGTGCATGTTGTAAGTTATAATGAACTGTGATCACACAGAATCTGAGTGTACAGAATTCAAGAGTTGTGCTCTCTTACACTCTCCTGTATATATTGTATACACTTGCGTATAAATTCAGAGTGGAAGTAGGACATTGAGCCTGCTCCCCGGTTCAGTAAGATTGTGGATGATCAGTTTGTGTTTTGAATTCCACATTCTTATCAATTCCTGATACAGTCATACAGCATGGAAACAGACCCTTCAGTTCTACTTGCCCACGCAAACAAGATATCCTAAATTAATCTAGTTCCATTTGCTAGCATTTGGTCCATATCCCTCTAAACCCTTTCTATTCATATACCCATCCAGATGCTTTTTAAATGCTGTAATTATACCAGCCTCCACCACTTCCTCTGGCAGTTCATTCCATACACGTACCACCCTCTGTGAGTAAAGGTTGCACCTTAGGTCTCTTTTAAATCTTTCCCGTCTCACCCTAAACCTACACTGTCTAGTACTGAACTCCCCTACCCTGGAGAAAAGACCTTGTCTATTCACCATATCCATGCCCTTCATGATTTTATAAATCTCTATAAGGTGACCCTCAGCCTGTGACATTCCAAGGAAAATAGTCCCAACCTATACAGCCTCTCCCTATAGCTCAAATCCACCAACACTAGCAACATCTTTGTGAATCTTTACTGAACCCTTTCAAGTTTCCCAACATGTTTCCTATAGCAGTGAAACCAGAACTGAAAGCAGAATTCCAAAAGTGGTCCAACCAATGTTCTGTATGGCCGCAACATGACCTACCCAACTTCTATATCAATGCACTGACCAATAAAGGAAAGCATACCAAACACCGTCTTCACTATCCTATCTATCTGTGACTCCACTTTCAAGGAACTATGAACCTACACTCCAAGATCCCTTTGTTTGGCAACATTCCCCAGGACCTCACCATAAAGGTAATCTTTGATTCCCTTGGCTAACAAGAATCTACCAGCCTCTGCCTTAAACTATTCAGTGATCCCACCTTCACCAACTCTGATGCAGTGAGTTCAAAACTTGCACAACTTTCTGACAGCAACTCTTTTCTTAAAACAGTAGTCCCTAGTTCTGGCCTCACCCACAGGAAAGACAGACAATCTCAACGTCCTCCTTGCTAAGACCATTCAGGATCTTTTTTACTTCCCTCAAATCACCCTTGTGCTTCTAAATTCCAGTGGAAACAAGCCCAGCTTGTCCAACCCATCATCATGAGACAACCCACTCATTGCAGTTATCAATCAAGTAAACTTCTTCTGAACCACCTTCAACACATTTACTAAATAAGTAGACTGTACGTATATGCAGTATTCGAGATGTTGTATAACAGAAGCATAAAATCCTTGCTTTTGTGTCAATTCCTCTCATGATAAAGGATAGCATTCCACTAATGTTCTTGATTACTTGCTGTGTCTGCATATCAATCTTTGTGACACATCCATTCAGACACCTAATTCCTCAGCATCTCAGAATTCCACAGTCATTCCCTATTTAAGTAATACCCAGCTTTTTCATTCTTCCTTCCAAAGTGAACAATTTTAGATATCCCATATTATTCTCCATTTGCCAGTACTTTTTTCCACTCACTCCAGTTCTGTAAGTCACTGCTGCACATGGATCTTGGAGGCCCATGCAGACAAAAACAAAATTAGTGTGAACACTGATGCTAACGGCCATGTTTCAAGCTCCTCATGATGGCACGAAGAAAGTTCGCAGGCAGGAAGAAAGTCCTGCCCACACTGCAGAAAGCCACAATTGTTGTATAATAGCAGATCATTTACAAAATTCTATATTCAAAAACTCAAAGCCACTATCTTTAAAGGTAGACCTACACAAGAAACTATTTCTCTTGGTAAAATCACAATGGTCATCATTATTGGAGTGCTAACATTGCAGTCAATGGCAAAAAAAACACTTTTGGCCAGAGGGGCTGAAGTAACTATTTTGTAGATATCCTGAAATGACTCTGTAAGATTGCCCTGTAGCCTTATTCTGTCACTCTTTATGACCCAGGAAAAAGCAGTATCAATATCACTTCAGCTTCAGGCAAAATTAAGACACTAGGACACAAAGACAAAGGAATCCTAAGAAATACTCTGCATTATCCATAATTAGTAATGTTCACTGATAAGCAGGAGAGGCTCAAATCTCTCAAATGCATTCTTCTACTTATAGAAGCAATCAATAAACCTGTAATGAATTTCAACAATTTCAAAATAAAACTATAAAAGCCTAGGAAAACTGAACACTACATATATTATCACACTGAAAAATGCAGCTGCTTATTCACACCTAGGAAGATCCCATACCCACTTCAGAAAATGATACAATTGAAACTGAAGCCATCTCCACATAGAATTATTTTGCCTGTCACACAACCCGCCACAATGTGCTCTTCTGTGGTGCCAGTTCTCACACTGAATGTACCCATGAGAATTTGTGTAGATTTAACAAATTTGAACAAGGAAGTACAACGAGAAAGTTGCCAAATTTGTCTCTAGATGAGAGCTTAGCTAAACTTCACCAAGTTGGATATGAACAGCAGATTCCAGCAACTTCCTCTAGATGAGGATTTTAAACTGATAAATTTAATGCAGCCCTCTGAATATTATTGTTTTAACCATCTGCCTTTTGGGATCATGTCCACAGCTGAGAGTTTCCAAAGGATCAATACCCAATTTCTTAGAAGGCAAAAAATGCAACACATTGCACTTGGATGACATACTTATGCATGGATTGCAAGATGCCAAGTTGACACTCGATGGTAAGTGTGAATTCTCAAAGTCAATGTTAACAATGTTTAAACCACATTACCCAAGCAGCAGGTATCACGACAGACTTATGGAAGTCGGAAGCCATTTGGAAGTTTCTGCCATCCAGAAATATTACAGAGCTCCGATGATTTCTTTGAATGATGAATCAGGAGAGATAATTCTTAACTTTCCTGGCCCAACTCACTGAACCTCTAAAACAACTTTTAAAACAAAATCAGCTATGATTTTGGAGTGAGCATCAATGGCATTCATTCAACTAAATCAAGGATATCCTCATATTCCTGGAGGTCTTGACTCACTATGATTCCAAATCTCTGACTATTGAGCAGCAGGTGCATTATCATTAGATCCAGGACCAGTTTTATATCAGATTCAGTGCTTTGGATCAGAGGCCCTGTCTATGAAGAATAGAATAACATGATGGAAAAGGTTGAGACATTGGTAATTAATGGAAGCTCCAGCAGCAGGTGGCAACACTAGAAGAGGACACTGAGCAGGGGAGCTTGAGCAATTGTACTGGGACCTCCAGTACCAAGTGCGACAGTTAGGTAAGGTAGCCAGCGCAGTCAAAGAGACCCTCTTAGGAAAGAAAGATGTCTTTTGAAGTAATGGTGGGGTGCTCATGGGAAGAAGGAGCAGACAAAGAATTCCTCAACCCAATGTAAACCATATGGTCAATGCTTCCTTGTTAAACCTTAATTTCCTTTCATGTTTGTAATGACCTGATGCCATTAGAATAAAGAATCCCTGCTTCATTATCTTTGGGCTGTCTGATGTTTGAATCTCATTCCAATATTGTGCTGCCATCTTTGATGGATTTCCCTGCCAGCGAGACAGGAAGAATGAAAGCATGTTGATGCAACAGTCTGAGGCATGGGTCAGGTACAACTTGCTGTGTATGCCAATGTTAGGCTGCTGCTTAACTAGTTTGTCAGACACTTTAGTTACAAGTCTCCAGACGTTAGTGAAAAGGAAAAGGAAACATATATTGCTACATGCTAACAGTAATGAGCATTTCAGTTCTGACTTCAGTGCCACAGAGTAAGAGGTTGTGGTTAGAAATGTTGATCTCTCCAGATATTAATTGGGTATTCTTGGATTAGGGAATAGAGATTTGAGGGAAGGGAAAGATGGTGAGTTGGAAGTGTTGACATTATCTGTGCTGAAGAAAAGAAAAGGGAAGAGATGAAGTTAGAAGAAAATTAGATACATTCATCCAATTTGGGTTGCCATCAAATAGCTTTTACGATGTTACTTTACAGGCTACTTCTCTATCATCTTTAAAGGTAAGGGAAAAAAAAACTTGCCATTAGCTGATCTAAATAACTTATATAATTTGCATAGGTGGTTAAAAAGAGAATGTACCTTTTGGCACAATCTGTTTCTATATTGATAAATATAAATACTGGTAATGTGGTTAATTATATTTGTTTATCTGAATACATAGAGAATTCCTTTTCTGTTAAAAATTGCCATCCTTATCTGGTCTGGCTTACATGTGACTCCAGACCCACAGCAACGTGGTTAACTCTTAACTACCCTCTGCACAGTTAGGGATGGGAAATGAATGCTAGCCTGGCCTGTGATGCCCACATTCTGTGAATGAATAATAATTAGATAGTGTGTCACAAATCTAGTTTTGTGCAAAAGAGTGGTTCCCTTTTACAGGCCAATAATATTTGAATATGTTTTGTTGAAAAAATCAATTAAAGGAAAAGATGGATGGTTTGTGGATACTTAAGATCAGGAGTAATATCATCACAAGAGTGTTTCTGGGAGATTAAATTCATGAAATGTTTCATCTTAAATAGCTCAAAATAGCTGTTTGTACAAGAATTCCTTGTTACTTTACATTAATCTAATAGCTGCTTCTATAAGAAACATACCTTAAATAATTTTAGGAATGCATTTTCATGTGCCAGTGATGGGGTAGAATTTGTGTTCCTTTGGAAAAAAAGAAATCTCCAAGATTTCATCTTGGATTTGATCTCCAAGACAGTGGCAGAATAGCAGTGCAGGGTACAGTCTCCTGCCTGGAGCAGATTGTTTGCTTTAACTTTTTTTTCCTTCCCTTCACAGATTTTGTTTCTTATTTCAATCTACTTACCTTCTGTGGAGAGATCAAGCCAGTGCAAGGAGCAGTGAGAGAGTACAGTGGGGGCGGGGAAGAGACAGACAGAGAGACAATGACCCCAGTGTGGAGGAGCGTCAGCCAGCGTGGGGGAACAGTCAAAGAGCAAACCCAGTGCAGGCAGTGAGCCAGCGTGGTGGTGATAAAGGTCTCCCATGGCAGTGAGAGCAGATAGCCCAAGGTTTCTGCGATAGCATTGAGCATGGGGAGATCAAGCCCAGCTTGGAGGAGATTAAACACTTGTGGGGAATGCAAGCCCTGCATGGCTAAGCACTTAAGAAGGATTGCAATGTTGAACTCTTAACTTTATTTTTCTACTTTATACTAAGAAGGACTTTAATGTTGAACATTTAACTATAACTCCTTATTTTTCTAATTTGTAGCTAAGATTTTATATCTAAGATGGTGCTGGGAAGGGTGGCATTTTACACTTTTCACTGTACTCCTGTACCTGAATACACAAGACAATAAATTCTAATTCTAAATTGCAATGTGAATGCAATGATCATGATTTTGGGGACCATTTTTCATTGCAATTCTTGTTCCAACATTTAATTTTTTTTTTTGTTTTTACATCAGTATTGCTATTAAATCCTGATACACATGAATCAAATTTGCCAAGACATTTGGTTGAAGTGGAATCCCTCAATTACAGAAGTGTTTGGAGCAAGTGTACGCTGTTTCAAACTTCAGCCGGCTAAAGTGATACAATTCACTATCTTCAATAAAAACGTTAACTCTGAAGGAAATACAATCAATGAAAAGCAGTTATCTGCTAAGAACATTTTAAAAATAGTATGTGGCAAATTCTTGAAGTTTGAGTAGTTTCAGATCAGAGTTTACTGTCTGGAGGCTGATCCACAGGTACTGCAATGCATCAGGGAGGAGAAGGCTACCTGGATTCCTCATAACAGGAGGCAGTCTCATCTCTTAGGGTTGGATAATCTACTTTGGTCAGTGTCCAGGGACAAGAGATTGTGACTGCGAGTGAGACAGGCAAAGTACCCAGAGGCAGGAGAATAAAGGCCTCAACCTTTGCAATTGGATTACTTACAATGTGGAAACAGGCCCTTCGGCCCAACAAGTCCACACCGCCCCGCCGAAGCGCAACCCACCCATACCCCTACCCCTACATTTACATTTACCCCTTACCTAACACTACGGGCAATTTAGCATGGCCAATTCACCTGACCTGCACATCTTTGGACTGTGGGAGGAAACCGGAGCACCCGGAGGAAACCCACGCAGACACGGGGAGAACGTGCAAACTCCACACAGTCAGTCGCCTGAGGCGGGTATTGAACCCTAATCTCTGGCGCTGTGAGGCAGCAGTGCTAACCACTGTGCCACCGTGCCGCCCACTAGTCAACAAGTCCGACAGTATTTCAGCTTTTTATGAAAGTGAGGACTGCAGGGGGGAATAAGCAGAGTGACCAGAGCACATTAGCACAGAAAGCCTGTCAAGAGGGGTGATAAGAAGGATATTAATTGGAACTGTTCTATGCTGCAAAGAACTTATGTCCAGATAGCAGTGTTGCTTGCCCAGTGCTAGGACAACTGACAGGAGTTGGGGAGGGAGAGAATCCAGTTATCATGGTTTATGAAGATACCAAAGAATAGAAAGGAACAAAGAAGGAGGTTCTACAAAGACAGTATGAGGAGCTACATATCAAATTAAGAAGCAGAACCTCAAAGATCATAATGGCTTCATTATTATCTGAGTCACATGCAAATTGACATCGGGCAAATCAGATTGGAGAGATGAATGCATGGCTCGAGGACTGGTATGGGAGTAACCAGTTTATGTTCATAAGGTACTGGCACCAGTACTGGGGAAAGTGGGACCTTCATCAATGGGACACTTTCAACCTGAAGTGTGTAGAGGATGTTGTGCTTGCTAACCACACAACTGGGGGAAAAGGAGATTTTAACGTGAATGTTGAGGATAAGGGATCATATTTAAGAAGATGTGGTAATTTAAAAAGAAGGGCCAAGATTAAAGAGAAAGATATTAATATGGCAAATGATAAATAGACTTGCAAGAAGGGATAGACAGCGAGAATCTGAGAGTCAACCAACAGATAACCAACTGGATTTTACAGGAAGTAAAAGAATAAAACTATCTGATTGCACATAGCATTTGAAACAAAACAAATGGACTGAGTGTTCAAATAAAAATGAATAAGTACAATCTGGTATCTTTTACAGTGATATTCCTGCAGGATGATGTGGATTGAGGCTTAAATCTTGAAAGGTACACAACATTTAGGAATAGAGGAAAAGATGGAGGGATGTTTCTGTTATCTACAATAGAGAGGGATGACCTGAGCTCAAGAAACCAAGATGTGGAAACAGTTTAGGCAGAAATAAGACATGATAAAGACAAGAAGTCACTTGTTCGAGTGATATACAGGTCACCTACAGGTGTACAGGTAACTAACTACACTGAAGGATAAAGGACAAAATAACAAGAGCTTGTCAGAAAAGCACAACCATATGTTTTGGGAGATTTTAATCCACACTTTAACTGGAAAAGTCAGATTGACAAAGCTTAGAATGCTGAGTTCACAGAATGTTGTCAGGATAGTTTGTTAAAGAACACATTCTGGATCCAACCAAAGCAGGCTATACCAGGCTTGATATTATGCAATGAGATGGAATTAATTAACAATGTAACAGCCACCATAATTGGATTAAATTTCACATTCCATTTGAGGGAGAAAGGGAAAGAGAGATGGGTCGGAGACTATTTTTTGAAAATTTAAATGAGTAATAATGCGGGCATGAAAACAGAGCTGGCTAAAGTGAATTGGTAAATTAGGTTAAAAGTTAGGACAATGCAGAAGCAGTGTAAGAGATTTAAGGTTATGTTTTAGAATATACAGAATAGATACATTCCAATGATTTATAAAATCCCAAAGGACAGACTGACCATTTGTGGTAACTAGTAATGTTAAAGATAGTATCAAACTTAAGAAAAAGCATTAATTGTGCAAAGGCAGATGACAAGTCAGAAGATGAATCAGATTGTAAAACAAAGCAAAGAAATCGCCCAAAAATTAATACAGAGAGAAAAAAAACATGAGGAAACTAGCCAAAATATAAAAACAAATAGTAAGTATTCCTATAAATTATTAATAAACAGATTAATCAAAGTGAGCATTTGTCATGTAGGAAGTCAGACTGGAGAACTAATAGTGGAAATTAAGGAAATGGCAGCTTAACTGAACAGATATTTTGCACATCAGTCTTCACTGTAGACAATGCAATTGACATCCATAAGCAGCAATATATTAGGAAATGGAGGAACTCAAAAAAATCACAATCACCAGAGAAGTGACACTAAGTAAATTGTTGGAGCTGCAAGCTGACAAGTACTTAGGTCCTAATGGACTTTGTGCTAGGGTTTTAAAAGAAGAGACAAGTGAGATATTTAATGCAATTGTTTCAATTTTCCAAAACTGTCTTGATTCAGGAACAATCCAATTAGGTTGAAAAACAGCAAATGTAACTCCTTTATTCAAAAAGGGAGTCAGAAAGCAGGAATCCGCAGATCAGTTAACTTAGCATCTGTCATAAGGAAAATTTTAGAAGCTGTTATTACATAAATTATCACAAGGCACTTGGGTAAATTGAAGGTAATGATTTAGATTAAACTTAGTTTTATTGTCACATGTATATAAAATATACAGTGAAAAGTAGTTTTTCATGTGTTATACAGTGTTGCTATGCTCCAGCACCACTTTGAAACACTGAATATAATGCAAACGACTCAAGAAGCACAGATAACAAGGTTTTGTGAAAAGGAAATCATGTATCACCAATCCACTGCAGTTCCTTGTGGATAAATGGGAATCAGCAGTTCTAGAGTACTTAGATTTCCAGAAGTCATTTGATAAAGTTGTCACATCACGGGTTACTGTGAAGAATAAAAGCAGAAAGCAAATTGGCATGGGTAGAAAGTTGGCGAGCTAACAGGAAACAGAGTAGGTATAACTGGTCTACTTCTGGTGGCAAAGTGTAACAAGTGGTGTGTCATGGTGATCAGTATTGGAACCTCAACTATTTACAGTTTATATAAATAACTTAGATGAAGGAACGGAAATATGGTTGTCAAATTTGCTGACAACACAAATATCGTAGGAAAGTAAGTTGTGAAGAGAAAGCTGCAAGGAATATAGATGTGGTCAAAGATGCAGAAAAATGGAGTTTAATATGGAAAAATGTGGAATTGTCTACTTTGGCGGAAAGAATAAAAAAAAGGAGCATATTATCAAACTGATGAGATGTTGCAGAGGGATCTAAGTGTCCTCATGCTTTAATCACAAAAGGTTATTATGCAGGTACAGCAAGTAATTAGGCAAGTTAACAGAAAATTATCACATCACAAAGGAATTGAATACAAAAGTAGGAAGGTTATGCTTCAGTTACACCGGGCACTGGTGAAACTACATCTGGAATATTGCAAACTCACCTTATTTAAGGAAAGAGATAAATACGTTAGAGGCTGTTCAGAGAGTGTTTATGTGACTAATACTGGATTGAAAGGGTTGTCTTATAAGGAAATGTTGGAGAGGCTAGGCTTGTATCTGTTGGAGTTCTGAAGAATAAGAGGTGATTTGATGGAATTATATGTAATCCTGAGGGGTGTTTACAAGGTAGGTATGGAAAGGAAGATTGTTCTTATGGGATAATCCAGACGTTGGGGTCTCTTATTTAAAAAATGAGGGCCCACCCATTTGGAACAGAGATTAGGCTAAATTTTTGAAATTCTCTTCCTGGAAAGGTAATGGAAGCAGAGTCCTTGAATATTTTTAAGGTAGAGGTAGATTTATTCTTGTCAGGAAGGGATCAGAAGGTTAGCATGATAGGTGGGAATATGGATTTGAGGGTACTATCAGATCAGCTATGATCTTATTGAATGGCAGGAACAGGCTCGAGGAATGGCCTACTCCTGTTCATGATTTGTATGTGTCAATGGGTTTGGCGGTGATGGGAGTGTGCCTTTGCGGTTTCCAGTGCCAAGGGCAAAATGATTTGTTCCTTCCAGTTATATTCTTTTTAATTTTTCTTTCAAGGTTGATACAATTGAATGATTTCCTGGGCCATTTTCAAAAACAAAGTACAATCAACTACATTGCTGTGTGTTTGGAGTCACATGTAGGCCAGGCTAGATAAAGGCAGCAGATTTCTGTCTTGTTCATTAATAAGTCAGTTGATAAATCCCACACTGGTATCATTCTGTGTGACACGTACAAACAGGTTAACATTATCTTGCAAAAAACCATGTTTACCTTACAGCCAAATCTAATTTCATTGTCCTCTCCCACTTAGTCCTCTCAAGTAACAAATCACATTTTGAATTGACCATCATTGCAGAAAATGCACAAGATGTCTCTAAAATGTCAGTGAGATGATGGATGCGTGTGCTTGACCACTGAAATGGGCCAGATGGAAACTTCATGTGAATTACAGGTCAACACAACTTCTTTCAAAATTTCTTCATCACCTCTTCCTGATTCATTTACCAAATGGCCTGAAATCTGTGTCCTCTGGTTAATGTTCCTGCTGTTAACAGAAACCATTTCTCCTTTCTTATTCCAGGAAAGCCTTTCATAACTTTGAGACAGCCTGTATATCTACAAGTTATATTTGCTTAATAGAAATGTCAGTCTCAAGTATTTAATTTCTTTTATGACATTATTTCATCAAAATATTTAATAGATTTTACAGGCTTTAGCAGTATGAACTGGTTTAAGTAAAATTAGCATCACAGGTCCTTTCATCTTCTATACTTGCGTTCAAATCAAAGCCTGTCAGATGGAGTGCAGTGAAAAGATTAAAGTTTTCTCTCTCCTTGCGTATTTCAATGGTCTTCAGTCAAACATGGATAAGCATTTCTCCAACCACTTCCCAGTGACTGCAAGACCAAAGCTACTAACTTGGTACTAATTGTAGAACCTCACTCAGTGTAAGAGCTTGTATGGATCCCTGATATGTCAATAGAAATGTGCAGTGAAGGCTTTTTGCTAAGGTTGAGGTTTATAGCTTGTTGCCAAGGCAGTGTAAAGGCAGCTCTGCTTTGTATTGACCCTACACAGTACGAGATAGAGAAAAGCTCAATACTGTTCAATGACACAAAGGAGGAAACCACTTCATTTCCCGCAGCTAATATTTATTACAGCACTGAGCATAAAACATCTACAGTAAATCTGTGGTTTAAACCCAGTCAAACGTAACTCTTTTCACATGATGTGATTCAATCCTTCAGCTTTCAAAAAAAAATTAGAACATCCTGCACCCAAACTGTTGCCAAGGGAACAGGGAATTTGCAACAGTGACAGGAAAGTGAAGTATTCTACTTCAAGACAGAAGCTGTGGTTGTACTAACAGCGAGGAGTTTCATTCTGATTCACATCATGAAGCAGTTCAAGAGGTAAAAATTTCAAAAAAAAATCTCATTTCCTGTGAAGACAACCAGACCATAACTGATATCGTCATAGAGCACACAAATCATTATGATCAGCACTTTCTTTGTGCTTAGCTGAATAATCTTTAACCTTTCTGTTCGTTTTACACATCTACCAGTAATAACAAATGTCTGGCACAGTCATTTTAGGGTCTAAGTGATACGGATAATTGTTGCAGTTTGTTGAAGAATTGGAGAAGAAACTCTGGCAAGACTCAGTCTGACCAGGCTGCACTTCAGGGCTCCTCGCTTGCTCTCTTAGCATTTTTCTCATTTAGCAGTGACCTGCATGCTTCCTGTATCCATACCTCACCTTGTTGTGCCAATTGGTGCAGTCACACAAAACAACAGTTTGCCTTGCTGCATAGCAGTTTGCAGTCAAGGGATCAGACATCTTGCAGTATGGCAGTGTGCTGTGTCAATCTCACATGAACACCATGCACCAGTAGTATGCAGGCAGCATTGTCTTACTGTCTTAGGGATGTCGTCCTCATTGAAGTTCATGGTTATACCCATCAGTCAAGAAGTTTCAGCACGAAAGGTCAAGGATGGCCTCTGATACCAGTCCAGGGGAATGGTCATGATCAGGCATTGCTCAAGACATTCTTGGTCAGGGAGACTGTGCCTCTGCAGTCTGGGCAGTAGACCACAGACAATCCATTGTCTCCATAGCGGCTAGAGTGAGGGTGGTAGGACTAATGCTTTCAGGGAAATGTATGGATGTTATCTGGGTTGGTGTGGGTTTCCTCTGGGTGCTCCAGTTTCCTCCCACAGGTGAAAGACGTGCAGGTTAGGTGGATTTGCCATGCTAAATTGTCCAGGGATGTGCAGGTTAGGTGGGTGAGCCATGGGTAATGCAAAGTTACAGGGATAGAGTGGGTCTGGATGGGATCTCTTTGGCAGTTGGTGTGAACTTGATGGGCCAGATTGCTTGCTTCCACACTGTAGGGATTCTATGCTGCAATTCTATACTAGTCTGGATAGTGTTATTGTCTGAGTAGCCTAATTCGGTTACCCAATGGAATTAGTTAGTTGGTCTGTTAGGACTACCTGCAAAAACAAAAGAGAAAGAGCGGGTGGGCTGCTTTGGAAATGAGACTCAGCAAGTCAGTTTCTGGTACTGTATGCATCCTTGGGGGAAGGGAGGATTACAATTGAGAAAGGGGGCAACAGTATCTGCAAGAGGGATATGGCAGAGTATAGATGGGAAGGGTGTCTTGTGGGAGGGGAGGTCATCCATGGTCAGGAGCATACATGGCATGGTGACCTCATATGCTAACAATTGGTTGGGAATGATGTGTAAGCTCAAATAGATAGTTTGGGAGGTGAACATTCAGGAGAATTGGATATCTGGGGTCTCACTGACACATTCAGGCAGAGGTTGCAACCCACTTGCTCAGAACTGCTCATTGTCAATTACTATTGTGCTAGAAATCAAATGTATGCAATTGGAAAAAAACCAGCTGCAACCATAAAATGCGCATACACACAGGACTATTAACTAAGTAAAACAACTTTACTGGAACATTATCAAGGATATTTTGACACTGACCCATTTATGGTTAGATCAGATGCCCTTATGCATGGTCAAAAACACTGGTTTATGGAAACATCTTTAAGGAGGAGATTAAAGGTAGAATGATGAAAGGTATGACACCTTGTCAAAAAGGCACAATGATAAACTACACACGCAATGAAATATGATTAATTAACAATATCCTCATGAACGTGTCTCTTGGTAGTAGCAATCACATTAAGACTGTGTTTTATCAGGTTGTAAATTTGCTTGCTGAGCTGATAGATTTGTTTTCAGATGTTTTGTCACCATGCTAGGTAACATCATCAGTGAGCCTCCGATGAAGCGCTGGTCTTCCATCCCGCTTGCTATTTATCTGTCTTGATCTGTTATGGTAGGTGATATCACTCCTGGTTCTGTTTCTGAGAGGTTGGTAAATGGGGTCCAAATTGATATATTTGTTAATGGAGCTTGGGTTTAAATGCCAGGCTTATAGGAATTCCCATGCGTGTCTTTGTTTATTTTGTCCCAGGATGGATGTATTGTCCCAGTCAAACTGGTGTCCCTCTTCGTCTGTATGGATACTAGTGATAGTTAGTCATGAGCACCATGAGCACCAACTAGCCACCAAAAGACATGACCAACTATCACTAGTATCCATACACACAGAAGAACAGGGATACCAGTTCGACTGGGACAATACATACATTCCTGGGATAGGCTAAACAAAGACATGCACGGAAATTCCTAGAGGCCTGGCATTCAAACCAGAACTCCATTAACAAACATATTGATTTGGACCCCATTTACCAACCTCTGAGAAAGAGAACCGAAAATGATATCACCCACCACTACAGACAAAGACAGATAAATAAAAAGCAGGAGGGAACACCAGTGCTTCATCAGAGGCTCACTAATGATATTACCTAGCATGGTGACAAAACGACTGAGAACAAATCTACGAGCAAACTTACAACCCGATCCACATCCTGAGTTACAAGTCTCCAAAATTGCAACTGAATTTTATATACAGTTTGTAGGGTGCCCAAGATAAGTGTTTTAAGCTTATAGAGAGGCAATTAGTAGAGCTAGTAAAATTAAATTGGCAAATTAGGTTAAGGGATAAGTCAATAGACATGCAGTGGCTGACATTTTCTGATCTTTCAGAATATGCCGAATAGATACATTTCAGCAAAAGAGAAAAACTGTAAGCAGAGAATCCATTGTTAAATTTAAAAAGTTAAGGTCAGTATCAAAAATAATTAAAAGCATTTAATTATACAAGTATTGGATGGAATTTTCAAAAAACAGCAAAGGTAGTCTAAAAAAAAATTAATGAGATAAGAAAAGTTAAAGCAGGAGAGATAAAGCGAGCTAGAAATATAAGAAACAGATAGTAAAAGTTTCTATAGATTTAAAAAAATGAAACGTGATGACAAAGTGAACATTGCTCCTGTAGGAATTGAGCCAGGGTAATTAATAATGGAAAACAAGGAACTGGCAGATTAACAGAACGGGTTTTTGCATCAGTCTTCATTCTGGTAACATTTCAGAAAAGGCTGTAAATCTGGAACAAAGGATGTAAATGGGAGGATGAATGCAAGAAAATTACATTCACTAGGCAACTGGTAAATGTATTAAAACTGCGTACTGTAGCTCTGGGCTGACAAGTGCCAAGGTCCTGATGGACATCATCTTAGGGTCTTAAAAACAAATGGCTAGTGAGATAGTTGATGCATTGGTTTTAATTTTCCCAAATTTCATCAATTTGGGAAAGGTTCCAGAATAATGGAAAATAAAGAATGTAACTCTGTCATTCAAAATAGCAGGGAGGGAGGAAGTAGGAAATTATAGGCCAGTTAATATAATATTGGTCATGGTGAACGTTTTAGAAGCTATCATTAAAAGACATTGTAGCTGGGCCCTGAGCTAAATTGAATGGAATCAGGCAGAATCAACAAAACTTTGTGAAAGGAGAATCATGGTTAACCAGTTTATTGTAAAAATGTGCTGCGGATAAAAGGAACTGTACAGTATTTTGATTTTCAGAGTTTATTTAATAAAATGGCACATCAAAGGTTATTGCAAAAAAAATTATGAAGAGAACATAAGGAAGCTAAAGAGGCATTTGGTAAAGATCGGAAAAACATGCGATGAGGAATTTCCAACAGTATGTGATGGATGGCAGTTATAGGAAGGGGGGAAAGTCTCAGATGCAATCACATAGATGGGTTAACTCCAGGAAGGATAAGAGAGGTAGGCAGCTAGGGAAGGAGTCTTTTGTGGATATATCCATTTCAAACAAGTATGCTGTTTTGGAAAATGTAGGGGGTGATGGATTCTCAGGAGAACGTAGCACGAACAGCCAAGTTTCTGATGTTGAGACTGGCTCTAATGCAATGAGGGGTACGTCGGCTTCCAAGAGATCAATTTTGCTAGGGGATTCTGTAGTCAGAGGTACAGACAGACGTTTCTGTGGCCATCAGAGAAAAAGCAGAATGGTGTGTTGTTGTTTCCCTGGTGCCAGGATCAAGGATGTCTCAGAGAGGATGCAGAATGTTCTCACGGGGGAGAGGGGCCAACAGGACGTCATTGTCCACATTGGAACCAACGACATTGGAAGGGAAAAGGTTGAGACTCTGAAGGGAGATTACAGAGAGTTAGGCAGAAATTTAAAAAGTAGGTCCTCAAGGGTAGTAATATCTGGATTACTCCCAGTGCTACGAGCTAGTGAGGGCAGGAATAGTCAGGGCAGGCAGGACTAATAAATTAAACTGCATTTATTTCAATGCAAGGGGCCTAACAGGGAAGGCAGATGAACTCAGGGCATGGTTAGGAACATGGGACTGGGATATCATAGCAATTACAGAAACATGGCTCAGGGATGGATACAAATGCTACAGGAAGGATAGAAAGGGAAGCAAGAGAGGAGGGAGAGTGGCATTTTTGATAAGGGATAGCATTACAGCTGTGCTGAGGGAGGATATTCCTGGAAATACATCCAGGGAAGTTATTTGGGTGGAACTGAGAAATATTAAAGGGATGATCACCTTATTGGGATTGTATTATAGACCGGAGATGGAAATGTGTTGCTGGAAAAGCGCAGCAGGTCAGGCAGCATCTAGGGAACAGGAGAATCGACGTTTCGGGCATTAGCCCTTATAGACCCCCCAATAGTCAGAGGGAAATTGAGAAAAAAACTTGTAAGGAAATCTCAGCTATCTTTAAGAATAATAGGGTAGGTATGGTAGGGGATTTTAACTTTCCAAATATCGACTGGGACTGCCATAGAGTTAAAGGTTTAGATGGAGAGGAATTCCTTAAGTGCATACAAGACAATTTTCTGATTCAGTGTGTGGATGTACCTATTAGAGAAGGTGCAAATCTTGACCTACTCTTGGGAAATAGGACAGGGCAGGTGACTGAGGTGTCAGTGGGGGAGCACTTTGGGGCCAGCAACCATAATTCTATTCGTTTTAAAATATGATGGAAAAGGATAGACCAGATCTAAAAGTTGAAGTTCTAAATTGGAGAAAGGCCAATTTTGACCGTATTAGGCAAGAACTTTCGAAAGTTGATTGGAGGCCGATGTTCGCAGGTAAAGGGACGGCTGGAAAATGGGAAGCCATCAGAAATGAGATAACAAGAATCCAGAGAAAGTATATTCCTGTCAGGGTGAAAGGGAAGGCTGGTAGGTATAGGGAATGCTGGATGACTAAAGAAATTGAGGGTTTGGTTAAGAAAAAGAAGAAAGCATATGTCAGGTATAGACAGGATAGATCGAGTGAATCCTTAGAAGAGTATAAAGAAAGTAGGAGTATACTTAAAAGGGAAATCAGGAGGGCAAAAAGGGGACATGAGATAGCTTTGGCAGATAGAATTAAGGAGAACCCAAAGGGTTTTTACAAATATATTAAGGACAAAAGGGTAACTAGGGAGAGAATAGGGCCCATCAAAGATCAGCAAGGTGGCTTTTATGTGGAGCCACAGAAAATGGGGGAGATACTAAATTAATATTTTGCATCAGTATTTACTATGGAAAAGGATATGGAAGATATGGATAGGGAAATAGATGGTGACATCTTGCAAAATGTCCAGATTATAGAGGAGGAAGTGTTGGATGTCTTGAAACAGTTAAAGGTGGATAAATCCCCAGGACCTGATCAGGTGTATCCAAGAACTCTATGGGAAGCTAGAGAAGTGATTGCTGGGCCTCTTGCTGAGATATTTGTATCATCGATAGTCACAGGTGAGGTGCCGGAAGACTGGAGGTTGGCAAACGTGGTGCCACTGTTTAAGAAGGGTCGTAAAGACAAGCCAGGGAACTATAGGCCACTGAGCCTGACCTCGGTGGTGGGCAAGTTGTTGGAGGGAATCCTGAGGGACAGGATGTACATGTATTTGGAAAGGCAAGGACTGATTCAGGTTGATCAACATGGCTTTGATTGAGTTTTTTGAAGAAGTAACAAAGAAGATTGATGAGGACAGAGCAGTAGATGTGATATATATGGACTTCAGTAAGGCGTTCGACAAGGTTCCCCATGGGAGACTGATTAGCAAGCTTAGATCTCATATACATGGCGAACTAGCCATTTGGATACAGAACTGGCTCAAAGGTAGAAGACAGAGGGTGGTGGTGGAGGTTTTTTTTTCAGACGGGAGGCCTGTGACCAGTGGAGTGCTGCAAGGATCGGTGCTGGGTCCTCTACTTTTACATAATTGATTTGGATGCGAGCATAAGAGGTACAGTTAGTAAGTTTGCAGATGACACCAAAATTGCAGGTGCAGTGGAGGACAGCGAGGGTTACCTCAGATTACAACAGGATCGAGACCAGATGGGCCAATGGGCTGAAAAGTGGCAGATGGAGTTTAATTCCGATAAATGTGAGGTGCTGCATTTTGGGAAAGCAAATCTTAGCAGGACTTATACACTTAATGGTAAGGTCCTAGGGAGTGTTGCTGAACAAAGAGACCTTGGAGTGCAGGTTCATAGCTCCTTGGAGTCGCAGGTAGATAGCATAGTGAAGAAGGCGTTTGGTATGCTTTCCTTTATTGATCAGAGTATTGAGTACAGGAGTTGGGAGGTCATGTTGCAGCTGTACAGGACATTGGTTAGGCCACTGTTGGAATATTGCATGCAATTCTGGTCTCCTTCCTATCGGAAAGATGTTGTGAAATTTGAAAGGGTTCAGAAAAGATTCACAAGGATGTTGCCAGGGTTGGAGGATCTGAGCTACAGGGAGAGGCTGAACAGGCTGGGGCTGTTTTCCCCGGAGCATTGGAGGCTGAGGGGTGACCTTATAGAGGTTTACAAAATTATGAGGGGCATGGATAGGATAAATAGACAAAGTCTTTTCCCTGGGGTCAGGGAGTCCAGAACTAGAGGGCATAAGTTTAGGGTGAGCGGGGAAAGATACAAAAGGGACCTAAGGGGCAACGTTTTCACGCAGAGGGTGGTACGTGTATGGAATGAGCTGCCAGAGGATGTGGTGGAGACTGGTACAATTGCAACATTTAAGAGGCATCAGGATGGGTATATGAATAGGAAGGGTTTGGAGGGATATGGGCCGGGTGCTGGCAGGTGGGAGTCGATTGGGTTGGGATATATGGTCGGCATGGACGGGTTGGACCGAAAGGTCTGTTTCCATGATGTACGACTCTATGACTGTTAGAAAATGTGACATCTATTTTAGCAGCAAGAATAAAAATGAAGAATATTATTTAACTGGTGAGAGATTGCAAAGCTTTGAGGAACAGAAGAATCTGGATATCCAATGTTTTAATTGCAAAAGATTAGTATGCAGTTACAGCAATTTATTAGGCAAGTTAACAGAATGTATTTATCTTCTGCGAGGGGATTAGATCGCAAATCTTTCGAGGTTATGCTTGAGTTATTCAGGGCACGAGTTGAGACCACATCTGGAAGACTTTACCTAAGGAAGGATGCAAATGCATTGGAAGCAAATACCTGGCGGGTTGTCTTATGAAGAAAGATTGGACATGCTAGACCTGTATCTGCTGGACTTTAGAAGACTAAGAGATGACTTAATTGAAACGTATAGGATCTTGAGGTTGAGGAAAAGAAGTTTCCTCTTATGGGAAAATCTAGGATTGGTATGACTGTTTAAAAATAAGGTTTTGCCAATTTACGACAAAAAGGAGATTTTTGTTCTTATACTGGGTCCAAAGTCTTTGCAAATCTCTTGCATGAGAGGTGGTGGAAGTACAGTCTTTGAATATTTCTAAGTCCTGCTGAAGGGTTCTGCCCGAAACATTGACTGTCTTGCTCCTCTGATGCTGCTTGACCTGCTGTCTTTTTCCAGCTCCACACTTTATCAACTCTGACTTTTCAGCATCTGCAGTCCTCACCATCTCCAAATATGTTTAAGGCAGAGGCCAATAGATTCTTTATGTGCAAAAGAATGAAAGTTATCAGGGGATATAGGAATGTGGAGTCAGCAGATCTATAGCAATTTTGTTGAAAGGCCCACTTCTGTACTTTTTTTTGTATGATTGCATCTGTATATGGTTCATCATTATGTTGTACCCAAGGTCTTACATGAGCCAAACCATCACAAGCTATAGCTTCAATTGTCATGCAGTACTCAAGCCGAATGTGCACTACTTGCCTGACCTAACTGTCCACTTATACAGATAATTTGCATAACAACCTCACAAGACACCCTTTGGTAAATTGTGACTATGCCATTTCGCCAGTGGATCAGAGCTGGACACTCATCCTTTTCCTCCACTGGGCCCAAGGTTTTTGATAGACTCCATGGTTACTTACTTCCTCTGAAATCTCTGACCTAGTTATCTTGGTCATGGGTAAATGGTTTTATTTGCAATCTGTAGTAAAGATCAGCTCTGCAATTCCTGAACACTCAAAAGGAGAATGAGCAGGGATAAGTGGTGGGATCAGTCTCTACCCTATGGTCAGATCCTCCATAGTTTATTAAGTGTAATGGGAGAGAGGGAGGAGGAGTTCCAAGACACAAAAGAATAACAAGGGTTGAGAAATCATAGTGGGAGAAGTTTGAGAGCTGGTGGAGGCTGACAATGATGAGGACAAGAAGGAATGGAATAAAGAACTGACATTATAGAGGTGAACAGAAAAGCTGTGGCTCTGAGGCAGATCCTTCCTGATTGGTCATATGGCTCTTTTATAGCCAATCTGGACCTGCTGCAAAGTCGCCTTACAGTCACAATCACCTGCTCCATGACACGTAATTGCATGTGTCTTACGTGTCAGTGACTGACAAACTAGCGAAATGGTCATCCATCACCACCATCAGGACCCAATGATCCTAACTGAATTCTAAGCTGATGTATAGTAAAATTGAAAAATGTAAAATTATGTGTGTGCATGTACCCAGAATAAGATAGAATATACAGGTAATCCATCCCAACTGGTTACGTTCATTTGGGAACAGGCATGCATTTCCTGTTGGGGTGATGATCCATTTAAATGCTAGTTTTTCTCTGAAAGTGAATTTCTGTGTTGTTGCAATTACTGATCATGTAATTCAGTAAGCTAGGAGGTAAACAATAGAATAGCAAGGATCAACGAAAATGAAGATGTGTAGATTCTGGATCTGCCTCAAGCAGGGCTTTGTGTTTTCAAATAAGCCAAGTGCAGGAATCATCTCTTTCAAGCAGAGTTGAGTTGTATTACGTGTGTACTGGCTAAAAGGGTGGAGGGACCTTGTTAATTGAAGAACACTACTTCTGGAATATCTCTAAAATACAAGATTCCAGGGTTAAAGAATACCAGAACCAGGAGCATTCTGGCTGAGGTAACTACACTTTAAACACAATTGAGGCTTTTGTTGACTGGGGAGTCTATACTGTGCAATGACTGGAGAGGACTTTGAAGTGATAACCTTGCTGGAAATAAATGAAAGGCTCAAGAAATCTCAACCCTTCCAATCTCTGATCAGTATCTGACTTGGTTTATTGTTGGTGTACCTCAGATTGGTGTAGCAGAAAAGTTGAATTAAAAAGATTGGTTTAGAATATAATTATGTAGTTTTAACATATTTAAAGTAGCTACCTAATTAAGATAATATGTGGATTCATTCATTTTGTAAATGAATGGGTTTTAAGATTCTATAAAGACAAAATTAAAAATATTATTGGCTTTTACCATGATCATAGTAATACTCATCTAATAAAATGAAAGCTGATCAGCACTCCTAATCAAGTTTCTGTATAAGTTTAATATCACATCTGTTTTTTAATTGTATTCCTCTAGAAATGAAGATATAGGTTTTTGAATAGGTACAGGGTTACAAATTTGATCACGCTGAATTTGAATGTAACATCACAATGAGTGATTACCCCACATCTAGTCAAGCTAAGTGCTTAGTAAGATGGCAGTGGAGTAGGGCTTCTAAGCCCAGGGCTCATCTGCTCCATCCGCTTGTTTTCCATTTCTTTTCTTTTTTCTCTCTCTTCTCTTGTTTCTTTTCTCTATCTTATTTACCTCTTGTTGAGGTCGGTCGCGATGATGACATCAGTGGCAGTAAGTGTGGCCAGCAGTGCAGAATTGAAGGGTCCCAGCGCAAACCTGAGGCAGTCAGTGAGTGGGCCCAGCAATGTGGACTCGTAGCAGTAGAATTGGGTTCCATGTGGCTTCTGCATTGTCAAGGAGGTCCTAGTGGTGTCTCATGGCTGTTGCTGCGGAGGTGAGTTTGGTTTCGTGGCAGCATCTGCTTCCAGTGCAGATTCACGGAGGCGTTGACGGAAATGAATTTGGGCCTAGTATGAGATACGGCAGCACCAGCAGCAGTTGCATCAGCAAGGTAGGCCCAAGGTGAACTCATAGTGGCGGTGGTCAAATTTGGGCCAGTTTGTTACCCGACTGCATTGGCGGCATTTGCATTGGTGAAGTCCAGTGAGAGCTCAGTGATAAGGGCATCGGTGAAGGCGAGATGCCACCAAAGAACAGTGACTTTCATTTCACAAGTGGCGGCGCGCAAGCAAAGGGCACTCATACCTGGCCACCAATTCCATGATGGAGCACTTAACAAGAATGACTGTAAAATTGGATACTTTCTTTATTTCTTCATTTTTTCTGTCTTCAAATTCTATGTTTTGTTTTATTTTTCTCTGTTTAAAGATGTGCTGGAGAGTGGTGACACTATACAACACTTTTCATTGTATTTTGTAAGAAGATATACTGTATGTGACAATAAATAAATCAAAATCAAATCAATTAAATACAGAGGAACCTTGATTATCCAAATATCAATTATCCGAATTTTGGATTATCCGAAGGAGATCTCAAGGTCCCAATAGAAACATTGCATCAAAGAGCTGGTTCAACCCTGGTGGGGTCTTTTGTTTACAGGTACAATGATTAAAGATGAACTCGGCACACTGAAATGCTGCCGAGAACCGTCGTAGACAGTCCAGGCACCGTCTCCAAATGATTGACCTTCCTCCCTCTCTCTCACCTCCCACACTTTCCCTGGAGTTCTACATAGGGGTGAACCCTAAACCCCACCCCCCCTTTCCCAGATAAGCTCTCCAACATTGTCCTGTACAGGGCAGAGGTAGAACCTGTCAAAAAGTTGCAATAAAAAGGTGTGTGCTTGTGTCCTATTTGGAGACTCACCCCACAAAGGCAGCAGCAGTATTACTGTTGGTGTATAGTCTGGCTGGCCCGGACGGAGTGTGGCGGCTGGGGGGTGGGGTGGGGGGTCGGTTGGGGAAGTGGGGGCACGGACGGGTGTCAGAC
>NC_057718.1:81630459-81643110 GCF_004010195.1 Chiloscyllium plagiosum
GGGGAGTGGGCAGGGTGGGAGCGGACAGGGTTGGGGGGGCAGGGTGGGAACGGTTGGGGTTGGGGGCGGGGGCTCACGTGTAGTGTGCTGCTGCCTAGTCTCCTGAACGGGGAGCAGAAAACACCAAGCCCCAGAGGCAATCAATTAACCGAATAATCAATTATCCGAACGAAATAGTGCCCGCGCATCTCGTTTGGATAATCGAGGTTCCTCTGTAAATCAAATTAAGGTAATACAGGCAACACTTCAAAAGTCTGCACTTCTTAAAGAGCAAGTGTTTTCAGGTAGCAGCAGTCAATGGAACTGGATCAGAAATTGTTTCAGAACAGAAATGAAACAACAGTCCAGATCGAATGCTTCCAAAATCTCACCCAATCCGAGCTATCTCCCTCCGAACTGACTGCACACCGTGTGCTTAGATCCAAGCCTGCCAATAAGGGTGATGCAGTTATAGTCCGGCATACTGACCTCTTTATTGCAGAGGCTGAGCGCCAGCTCTTAGATACTTCCTCTTACCTTCCCGGACCATGACCCCACCATGGCACATCAGGCCATTGTATCAACTATGGTAACTGACCACAATTCATGTGGTGATCTCTCTCCTACTGCCTCCATGTTGATAGTTCCCCAGCCCCGCAAAGCTTGTTTCTACCTCCACTGGAAAATCCACAAACAGAAGCACCCAGGCAGACCCATTGTTTCAGCTGGCTCCTGCCCCACAGAACTCATCTCTTCCTACCTTGACTCAATCTTTTCTCCCCCTGGTCCAATCCTTGCCCAGTCCATCTGTGATTCCTCTGACATTTTACACCAATTTTGAAATTTTCAGTTTACAGGCTCCAGCTGCCTACTCTTCACCATGGACATCCATTTACACATACATTCCCCACCAGAATTGTCTCAGGGCCCTCTGCGCCTTCCTGGAGCAAAGATCTGAACCCATCCACCACCGCCTCATCGGCTTGGCCGAGCTCGTCCTCATCCTCAACAACTTCTCTTTTAACTCCTCTCATTGTCTTCAGGTCAGATGGGCGGCCATGAGTACGTGCATGGGCCCCGATTATATCTGTCTCTTTGTGGGGTACGTGGAGCATTCTTTGTTCCAGTCGTATTCTAGCTCCCACCCACAACTTTCTCCAATATATTGATGATATTATCGGTGCTGCTTCCCTCTCGTCTGAAATTGGAAAAGTTCATCGATTTTGCTTCTAATTTCCACTCCGCCTTCACTTTCACATGATCTATCTCTGACTCCTCCCTTCCCTTCCTTGACATTTGTTTCCATTTCTGGGGATAGACTGATCAATAATATCCATTATAAACCCCCGACTCCCATAGCTACCTGGACTATACATCCTTGCACCCTGCTACCCATAAAGACTCCATTCCATTCTCTCAGGTCCTCCGTCTCCTTTGCCTTTGTTCTGATGAGGTCAACATCAACAAGGGAACCTCCAAAATGTCCACCTTCTTCCTCAACCGATGATTTCTCAGCATCGTTGTTAACAGGGCCCTCAACTGGGTCCAACCCATCTCTCAAACTTCCTGCACCCCCTTTCTTCCCTCCCACAACAGCAAAAGGGTTCCCCTTGTCATTACCTACCATGCCACCAGCATCCATGTCCAGAGGATCATCAACTGCCATTTCCGTTACCTCCAGCGAGATGTTACCACCAGACACATAATTCCCCTCATCCCCTTGTCCACCTTCCACAGGGACCATTGCCTCCAAAACACCCTGGTCCACTCTTCCTTCACTCCCAACACCTCCCCACAGCCCCACACCATCTTCCCCTGCAACTGATGGAGGTGCAACACCTGCCCATATACCTTCTCCCTCCTCAGTTTCTAAAAGCACAAACGTACCTTGCAGATGAAGCATCACTTTACCTGCACCTCCCACAATTTAATCTACTGCATTTGCTGCTCACAATGTAGTCTCCTCTACGTTGGGATACTGAAGTGAAGACTGGATGTCTGCTTTGCAGAACGTCCATGTTCTGCCTCCAAAAAAGACCCTGAACTTCCAGTTGCCTGTCACTTTAACACTTCACCCTGTTCCCTGGCCAACATCTCTGTCTCAGCCTTGCTGCAGTATTCCAGCAAAGCTCAGCATAAATTGGAAGACTAGCACCCCATTTTCTGCTTGGGGACGCTGCAGCCCTCTAGCCTCAATATCGAATTCAATAATTTTAGGGCCCGAACTCCCTGATGTCCTAGCACCCTACCCCACACACCAGGCCTGGTTATCACACTGCCTGCCATTACACACACCATCTATTGTTGGCCACTAACAGTCTCCATTAGCAGCTATTCACCCTCCCAGCCAGATCATTATCAACTCCTTTGTCTGTCCAACTGTCCTTCTCTCTCTTTTTTGGCTCAATCCCCACCTCTCATTTACTCCTTACCCCCTGTCCCCCACCCTATCCTCTGCAAATATTTTGATTTTTTTTGACTGCCATCAGTTCTGAGGAAGGGTGACCGGATCTGAAATGTTAACTCTGATTTCTGTTCACAGTTGCTGCCAGATCTGTTGAGCTTTTCCAGCAACTTCTATTTTTGGCTCTGGTGTGGTGTTGGGAGTCTTATTCCAAAAGGAGGAAAGAATTCCTACATGGGGCCAGGAGGTCTCAAGGCTGAAACGACAAACTGGATAAGAGATGGTAACCACAGATTTCAGTTCAAAGAATCTGCTCCTGACTACAGTGCCACAAATAAGGTTCATGAATTCAACACACGTAGTCAAGGTCAGTGAACGCATGTTCAAGTGTCATCATCTCTCAACTGCTTAAAGGATCACACCTACCTCACTCCTCTATTAGTAATCTCTGGTAATTCAGACTTATGCCGAGCAATCAGATGCTCCATCTGATGGTCACACATTGAACAATGCTGCAAGCTATACACAGTCTTCCTCAGCTTCCATGGACTTACATCTATTTAGCTACAGCACACACATCACCCAAAATGTTCCAACACTCTCATTGAAGACGGTGTGGCCATGTGATAGCCCCTTTAAAACCTACACGGAATCACTAATGAATGTCCCTATGGGGCTTGTTGTGTATGCGTTCCTTTGGCAACAGGGAATGGCCTATCAAACTGGACTCATCACCCAAGATAAAAAAAAGCAAATGCAATCCCACCTGCTCCAGAGGTGTGTAATAACAGTTCTGAACTGGTTGATCAGACAAAAAATGTTAAATAAAAAGGAATGACTTATTGGTATCAGTATCAAACATATTTATAGCCCTTTCAGCACTGTGGATAAGTTTACTTGTCTAGGCATGGTCAGGCTTTGGAGATTACTGCTGTTTATACTTGTTTTGACACATTATTACACACCACAGATTAATCTGCTCATGTCAATCTTAAAACAAAAGTCATTTTTCCGGTTTTTGGACATTGCTCTCATCTCTAAAATAACCAATGGGAGTTCAGAAGGATAAAGAAGACAAGCAACCAGGAATTAATTAGAAGATAATTCTGATTGATAGATGAGGCAGATTTGTTGCAGCAAAATTCAAAATAGTTGAATTAGGATTGGGAAATGGTTGCAGTAAGAAGAGGAAGTAAAATCAACTTAAAATAAAGTCAGCTAGGTAAAAACAATGACTGCAAATGCTGGAAACCAGAGTTTAGATAAGGGTGGTGCTGGAAAAGAACAGCAGGTCAGGCAGCATCCGAGGAGCAGTAAAATTGACATTTCGGTCAAAAGCCCTTCATCAGGAATGCAGGCAGAGAGCCTGAAGCGTGGAGAGATAAATGAGAGGAGGGTGGGGGTGGGGGTGGGGTAGCATAGGCATAGAGTACAATAGATGAATTGAAAAACCTGCACCCACACCACCTCCCTCACCTCCATCCAAGGTCCTAAAGGAGCCTTCCACATCCATCAAAGTTTTACCTGCACATCCACCAATTTCATTTATTGTATCCCTTACTCCCGATGCAGTCTCCTCTACATTGCGGAGACTGGATGCCTCCTAGCAGAGCGCTTTAGGGAACATCTCTGGGACACCCGCACCAATCAACCACACCGCCCTGTGGCCCAACTCCCCCTCCCACTCAGCCAAGGACATTGAGGGCCTGAGCCTCCTTCACCGCCACTCCCTCACCACCTAACGCCTGGAGGAAGAACGCCTCATCTTCTGCCTCGGAACACTTCAACCCCAGGGCATCAATGTGGACTTCACCAGTTTCCTCATTTCCCCGGCGGATGATTTGGTTTATGCGAAGGTTGGTAGGGTGGAAGGTGGGCACCAGGGGCGTTCTGTCCTTGTTGCGGTTGGGGGGGTTGGGTCTGAGGGCGGAGGTGCGGGATGTGGATGAGATGCGTTGGAGGGCATCTTTAACCACGTGGGAAGGGAAATTGTGGTCTCGAAAGAAGGAGGCCATCTGGTGTGTTCTGTGGTGGAACTGGTTCTCCTGGGAGCAAATACGGCGGAGGCGGAGGAATTGGGAATACGGGATGGCATTTTTGCAGGAGGTAGGGTGGGAAGAGGTGTAATCCAGGTAGCTGTGGGAGTCGGTGAGATTGTAAAAAAATGTCAATGTCAAGTCGGTCGTCGTTAATGGAGATGGAGAGGTCCAGAAAGGGGAGGGAGGTGTCAGAGATGGTCCAGGTAAATTTAAGGTCAGGGTGGAATGTGTTGATGAATTGCTCAACCTCCTCGCGGGAGCACGAGATGGCACAAATGCAGTCATCAATGTAGCGGAGGAAGAGGTGGGGAGTGGTGCCAGTGTAATTACGGAATCTGGACTGTTCTATGTAGCCAACAAAGAGACAGGCATAGCTGGGGGCCATACGGGTGCCCATGGCTAACCCTTTGGTCTGGAGGCAGTGGGAGGATTCGAAGGAGAAATTGTTAAGAGTGAGGACCAGTTCAGCCAAACGAATGAGTGTCGGTGGAAGGGTACTGTTGGGGATGTCAGGAGAGGAAGAAACGGAGCGCTTGGAGGCCCTGGTCATGGCGGATGGAGGTGTAGAGGGATTGGATATCCATGGTGAAGATGAGGCATTGGGAGTCGGTGAAACGGAAGTCTCGGAGGAGGTGGAGGGCGTGGGTGGTGTCTCAGACGTATGTGGGGAGTTCCTGGACTAGGGGGGATAGGACAGTGTCGAGGTAGGTAAAGATGAGTTCAGTGGGGCACGAGCATGCTGAGACAATGGGTCGGCCAGGGTGGTCAGGCTTGTGGATCTTGGGAAGGAGGTAGAACCGGGCGATGCAGGGTTCCCGGACTATGAGGTTGGAAGCTGTGGGTGGGAGATCTCCTGAGGTGATGAGGTTCTGTATGGTCTGGGAGATGATAGTCATGGTCGAGGGGGTGGTAGGAAGAGGTGTCCTTGAGTTGGAGTTTGGCTTCAGCGGTGTAGAGGTCAGTGCACCAGACTACCACTGCGCCCCCTTTATCTGCTGGCTTGATGGTGAGGTCAGGATTGGAGCAGAGGGATTGGAGGGATGCGCTTTGTGAGGGTGAGAGGTTGGAGTGGGGGAGGCGGATAGACAAGATGAGGCGATTAATGTCCCGGCAGCAGTTGGAAATGAAGAGGTCAAGGGCGGGTAATAGGCCAGCACAGAGTGTCCAGGTGGATGGAGTGTGTTGGAGGCGGGCAAAGGGGTCCTCGGAAGGTGGGCGGGAGTCCTGATTGTAAAAGTAAGCTCGGAGGCGGAGGCAGCGGAAGAAGTGTTCGACGTCACGGCGTGTATTAAATTCTTGGTTGCTTGGGCGGAGGGGGTTGAAGGTGAGTCCTTTGCTGAAGACTGATCGTTCGTAAAATAAAGTCATCAAAATCTTTCCATCTTTGTGGGCAAAATACTTCATCAATTGGTCAAAAGCTGATAGTTAAACTAACAAATAATCAAATAATAAACCACAAAGAAAGACTGAACAAAAATAAATGGAGCCCTCTAAGGACACAATGGTTAGTGCCTCTACTTCACGACCAGGATGCCTGGGTTCAAGCCCACCTGCTGTAGATAATGTTTCTACTGCTGAGCAATAAAGCATGTGTTAATCCCAGCTGCTCCAGAGGTGTATAATAACATCTCTGAACAGAGTGATTAAAAAATATATAAAAGAGGTCCTTGTGAGACTGGTGTGTATAATTTAATAACATTGCTGAACAGATTGATTGGAAATATAGGTTAATAAAACCTGCCGTGGGCGGCACAGTGGTTAGCACTGCTGCCTCACAGCGCCAGAGACCCGCATTCAATTCCTGCCTTAGGCGAATTCCTGTGTGGAGTTTGCACATTCTCCCAGTGTCTGCATGGGTTTCCTCCGAGTGCTCCGGTTTCCTCCCACAGTCCTAAAATGTGCAGGTTAGGTGAATTGGCCATGCTAAATTGCCCGTAGTATTAGGTGAAGGGGTAAATGTAGGGGTCTGGGTGGGTTGCGCTTCGGCAGGTTGGTGTGGACTTATTGGGCCGAAGGGCCTGCTTTCACACTGTAAGTAATCTAATCTAATTTAAAAGATAAATTTGGTTAATGTCTGTTCATTGGTCCTTGTGTGGTACCCCTACTCTTGGACAGGGGTGCTGGTTCAAGTCCCAACCTGCTCCAGAGATGTGTAATAACATCTCTGAACACATTTATTTTTCAAGTCAAGGTAGAAAAAAATAAATAAATAAGGCGGTCCACAGAACTCTTGTGGCACAGTGATAGTGTTTCTACTGCTGAACCAGAGGCATGTGTTTGAATCCCAGCTGCTCCAGAGGTGCATAATAACATCTCTGAACGGAGTGATTAAAAAATATATAAAAGAGGTCCTTGTGGGACTGGTGTGTATAATTTAATTTTAAAAAAAAGCAGGACCATGGGGCCCTCTTTTGGTGCACTGCTAGTGTCCCTAGCCCCTCAACCAGGAAGCCCAAGTTCAAGTCCCACCTGCTCCAGAGGTGTGTGATAATATCGCTGAACAGGTTGATCAGAAAATAGGTTGAATAAATTGTTTTTAAAAATTACAAAGCAGACCCACACTGCCACACTTCCAGTTAGATCCATGCGCAGTTGTCCTTGGAGAAAGAGCGCATGGTATCTATCAATGCTATCAGAGAAAGGTGGGCACTACACTGCAGGGATATAAAGCTTCATTTCCCCCTTCAATTCCATTTTGATTTAGTTCCTTCCTGTTCTCCCTACCCTCGCCCCTCTGTCCATTCCTCCCTCCCCACCCCCCACCCACGCCCGCTGCATTCACCTTTGATGGTTTGTATTGCCCATTAGAAGCTTTGCATGTAAATACTGAATTGGCTACACAGGTATTTTTATTGGTGGTGCATAATAGTTAAAAAAAAGCAAAGTCATGAGGTTTTGCTGGTGGGAACGTCGCTCATTTGTGTATGATAACAATTCAGGGTAGAGAAGAAAAAAAGAAAAATAAAGCAGATCCACGTTGCCTCTCTTCTGTTGTTATGTTCATGCCTAGGTGTCCTTGGAGAAGGGACACAGTGTCCATCAATGCTCTTGATGTCTTTAGAGAGACTTAGACACTGAAGAGGAACACAGTGCTTTATCTCCCCCTCCAACTCCTTTTTGACTTAGTCTCTTCACTCTTTCCCTATCCATTCCTCACTTTTGATGATTCGCATTGCCCATACTGGACTTTGTAAATATTCAATTGGCTACATGGGTGTTTTATTGGTTGTGGTTAGTATACAATAAAAGAAAAAAAAAACACAAAAAAAGGATTTTATTGGTGGGAAAGTTGCTCAGTTGTGTGTGATAGCACTTCTGAGTATGGAAAAAGAAAAAAAATGAAATAAAAAGAGAAAAAAAAGCATATTGAGGGATAGGTCTGCAGAACCGTGTATAGCGGGCTGTGGCTAACCTTTGTACTCCACAGATAGTGGATCTGTTTTGGTGTTCAACAATAAATGATGTTGCTTTCCTTAGTTATTACAGACCATGAACCTTTTGCCCTCCACACAATCCTCTTTCCTCACCCATCCCTCTCTTCTGCATCTATGCTTTTAGACATTTTAGTAATGCTGCTTACCAGGCTAGTCTGGTGAAGAAGCACCATCAGCTGATCTGATATTCACACCCATCAGCTCCAATATTGGCACAGGTAAGTCCAGTACTTTGTAAGCAAGCAGGTTGCTGAGGCTTGTTCAGGTGTTGCCTAGGGGAATGGTAATAGATTCGTGAAGCATGAACCTGTTGTCCTCTCTCAGGATGACAGCTCACATTCCTAAACAACTCCACCAGTATCTTTGCTGGTGTCACTTCTCAAGCGAGCCCAGACTGATGTCACCCATTCTGATATGGTGCAGCTGAAGCCAAGGCACTCGAGTTTAGAATGCTCGAGATCATTCAGCAAGCTCATCCACACCACCTCCAGTGAAAGCCAGCAGTCTTCCACTAGCCATATCCCTGGTACTGATGTAATACAGTGTCAGAGCACAGAGTCATAGAGATCTACAGCACAGAAAAAGGTTCTTCAGCCCAGTCAAAAACAACCACCTAACTATTCTCAACCAATTTTCCAGCACTTTACCCATAGTATTGTGGAAAGTGCACATCTAAATACTTGTTCAATGTTATGAGGGTTTCTGCCTCCACCACTTTTACAGACACTGAGTTCCAGATTCCCACTTTCCTCTGGTTGAAAAAGATTTTTCTCACATCTCCTCTAAACCTGCTGCCCTTCGCTTAAATTTAGGCCCCCTAGTCATCAATCCCTCCAGGGAGGGGACGTTTCTTCGTCCACCCTATGTGTGTGCCGCTCATAATTTTATTGATCTGAATCATGTCCCTCAGTCTTCTCCAATGATAAACCCCAGCCTTTCCTATCTTTCTTCAAAACCAAAACTTGCCAGACCAGGCAATGACCCAGTAAATCTTCTTTGCCTAACCAATGTTTTATACGGTTCCAGGATAACTTCCCTATTCTTAAACTCCATGCCTCGGCTAATAAAGGCAAGTATTCCATAATCCTTTCTTATACCACTTCAAATCACATATTTCGTATTTCTTCTTAACCTCTTCATCAATCTGTCCTGATACCTTAAGAGACTGGTGAGCACGCACATCAAGGTCTCTTGATCTGGGGTGCTTTCCAGGTTCCTAACCTTCATCATGTGTTCCCTTGCCTTGTTTGTCCTGCCCAAGTAAGTCACCTGACACTTACCAGAACTGAATTCCATTTGTCATGGTTCAGTCCATTTGGCTGGCATGGTAGCTCAGTGGTTAGCACTGCTGTCTCATCATGCCAGGGACCCGGATTCGATTCCTGCCTCGGGTGACTGCCTGTGTGGAGTTTGCACATTCTCCCTGTGTCTGCATGGGTTTCCTCCTGGTGCTCGGGTTTCCTCCCACAATCCAAAGATGTGCAGGTTAGGTGAATTGGCCATGCTGACTGCCCATAGTGTTCAGAGATGTGTAGGTTGGGTGCATTAGTTAGAGGTAAATGTAGAGTAATAGGGGAGGGGAAATGAGTCTGGGCGGGTTACTCTTTGGAGGGTTGGTATAGACTTGTTGCACTGAAGGGCCTGTTTCCACACTGTAGGGCTTCTATGACCTATGACCAGCCTGTTTATATCATTCTGTAATCTAAGACTAACCAACTCACCATTTACCACTTCATTAATTTTCATAACATCTGTAAACTTACTGATCAACCCTCCTACATTCAAGCCTAAATCATTTATGTACACCACAGTCAGGGCCCTAAAACAGATCCTTGCAGAACTTCACTGGAGACAGGCTTCCAATTGGAAAAATACCCCTCAACTATCACCCTCTGCTTCCAGCCACTCAACCAATCCTGGGTCCAATTTGCCAAATTTCCTTGGATCCCATGGGCTCTTACCCTTGTTACGGTGCGGAACCTTATCAAAAGCCTTAGCGAAGCCCTAATGGATATCATAAAATTTGGTGCCCTCATTTACACATTTGATTATCTCATTAAGAAATGTGATCAAGTTGATCAGACATGTTCTTAACAAAACCATGTTTACTGTTCTTGATTAATCCCTGCCTCTCCAAGTGCAAATTAATTAGTCCCTCTGAATTAGTTCTAATAGTTTCCCCACCACAGGAGTGTAGTTTCCTGGTTTATCCCCTGTTCCTTCTTGAACCTCTCTACCATATTGGCTGTCTTCCAGTTCTCTGGCACCTCTCTTGTGATTAGAGAGGAATTGAAAGCTGTTGCTAATGCCCCTGCTATTTACTCTCTTGTCTCACTCAACAACCTGGATACGTTTCATCTGGCCCTGGAAATGTATTTACTTTTAAGCCTGCCAGACCACCCAGATCCTCCTCTCTGTCTGTGCTAATTTCTTTACAGTCTTTTTCCCCCCATGTCATCATTCTTACTAGTTAACAATGATTCAAAGATTTCATTTAGAACCCTACCCATATCCTCCGACTCCACACACAAACTACCACCATGGCCTTTAATAACCCTTGCACTCTCCCTAAGTTATACTTTTACCCTTATGCACTTGTAAAACAATTTAGGGATTTTCCTTTATTTGTGTAGTAGATTCTGTGTAAAAACAAAAGCCATCCTCCATGGACCCAAAACATATTAAAACAGCCATCCCCTATGGACAAGCTCTACAGATACACAGGATCTGTTCAAATGAGGAGGAACATGACAGGCACTTGGAAGTTCTCAAGCATGCTCTCATAAGAATGGGGTACAATGCTCAACTCAACGACCACTAGTTCTGATGTGCCACAGTGGGAAACCATAATGACCTCCTCAGGAGACAGACATGAGCTGCAACCAATAGGGTACCCTTTGTTATCCAGTACTTCCTGGGAGCCATAAAACTACATCATGTTCTTCGCAGCCTGCAACACATTATCGATGAGAATGAGCACTTCGCCAAGACCTTCCTCATACATCCTCTTTTCGCCTTTAAACAACCGCCAAACCGTAAACAGATCATTGTTCACAACAAAATATCTGGCTTTCAGGAAAACACCATACAACTCTGTCACGGCAGACACTGCAAGACGTGTCAGAGTGTTGACACGGATACCACCATTACACATGGGGAGACCACCCACCATCTACACGGCAGGCACTCGTGACACAGCCAACATTGTCTATCTCATACGATGCAGGCAAGGATGCCCCAAGTCATGGTACATTGGTGACACCAAGCAGAGGCTACGGCAACAGATGAATGGACACCACACAACAATCACCGGCCAGAAGTGTTCCCTTCCAGTCGGTAAACACTTCAGCAGTGGGGGACATTCAGCCTCTAACCTTCAGGTGACCATCTTCCAAGGCAGACTTCAGGCCAGGCAACAACGTGAAGTGTCTGAGCAGAGGCTGATAGCCAAGTTCAGTAGCCATGGGGATGGCCTCAACTGGGCTCTTGGATTCATGTCACACTATAGGTGACCTCACTAAACTATACACTCTGTCTCTCTCTCTCTCTGTCTCTCTCACTCACACACACTCACTCAGACCCTCTCTTATACGCTCTTACACAGACACACACCCACTCATAATCACACATGCACCCCATTACACTCACACAGACACACACTCTCTCACAGACACTCACACCCCCACATACACACACACGCACACACACAGGTTTGTGGGGTGAATTTGTACAGCAGAATTACATTTTATTTTGCTCAAAAACTGCATAAATCCACGTAAGATTCTGTGACTCCCACTTTAGAAATAGAATTAGTCTGACCTAACATTGGGCCACAGACAGACTTTAACTTCACACCTTCAATGCATTATCTGAGCTGAGATGACACCTGTTGTTAAAAGTTATCTTGAGAGAATGTAACTTTATAAAAGTTCTGGGATTTACATATGAAGGAATCGAAACTGACATGGTCATTCTAAAAGATGAAAGACGTAAGCTAAATTTATTTAATATTACATTCTATGACACTGCAATCCTGTTGCCATAAAGTCTGTGTCTTATGATTCTGCTCCACAACCACCTGCTGAAGAAACAGCACTTCGAAAGCTCGTGATTCCAAATAAACCTGTTGGACTATAACTTGATTTGGAGGTGCCGGTGTTGGAATGGAGTGTAGAAAGTTAAAAATCACACAAAACCAGGTTATAGTCCAACAGGTTTTGTTCGCCGAGCTGGGAATTTGTGTTGTAGACGTTTCGTCCCCTGTCTAGGTGACATCCTCAGTGCTTGGGAGCCTCCTGTGAAGCGCTTCTGTGATGTTTCCTCCAGCATTTATAGTGGTTTGAATCTGCCGCTTCCGGTTGTCAGTTCCAGCTGTCCGTTGCAGTAGTCGGTATATTGGGTCCAGGTCGATGTGCTTATTGATTGAATCTGTGGATGAGTGCCATGCCTCTAGGAATTCCCTGGCTGTTCTCTGTTTGGCTTGTCCTATAATTGTAGTGTTGTCCCAGTCGAAATCATGTTGCTTGTCATCTGCGTGTGTGGCTACTAAGCATAGCTGGTCGTGTCATTTCATGGCTCGTTGGTGTCGTTTCATGGCTACACCAACTAGCTACGAAACAACACGACCAGCTATGCTTAGTAGCCACACACGCAGATGACAAGCAACACGAATTCGACTGGGACAACACTACTATTATAGGACAAGCCAAACAGAGAACAGCCAGGAAATTCCTAGAGGCATGGCACTCATCCACAGATCACGGGAGGCTCCCAAGCACTGAGGATGTCACCTAGA
>NC_057718.1:81648425-81665696 GCF_004010195.1 Chiloscyllium plagiosum
CACCAGATGCCTGGAGGAAGAACGCCTCATCTTCCGCCTCGGAACACTTCAACCCCAGGGCATCAATGTGGATTTTAACAGTTTCCTCATTTCCCCTTCCCCCACCTCATCCTAGTTTCAAACTTGCAGCTCCGCACTGTCCCCTTGACCTGTCCGGACTTGTCCGACCTGCCCAGCTTCTTTTCCACCTATCCACTCCACCCTCTCCTCCCTGACCTATCACCTTCATCTCCTTCCCCACTGACCTATTGTACTCTATGCCACTCTCTCCCCACCCCCACTCTCCTCTAGCTTATCTCTCCACGCTTCAGGCTCTCTGCCTTTATTCCTGATGAAGGGCTTTTGCCCGAAACGTCGATTTTGCCTGTCCTCGGATGCTTCCTGAATTGCTGTGCTCTTCCAGCACCACTGATCCAGAATCTGGTTTCCAGCATCTGCAGTCATTGTTTTTACCTCTATAACCTTGTGCTGTCTGATTTTTAACTTTTCACAATGAAATAAGATGCCTATTGCGCCATGTGCCTGCAGTCAGTGACTCTCTGCAGAATTGAGATTCCCACTACCCTGGAATAGCTGTGCACTCATTCTTCTTCCACATATTTCTGTTTAAAGAGGAGTCTATGAAGTCCCCTGTCTTTATATTCAGGGCCTCTGTTACCTTTTTGATGTCGTGATATGTGAAAAATGATGAGATATTCATAATCTTTCTGAGTCCAGCCTGGTAGGCTCCTGTGGCATTTGAATTCAGAGCCATGGTGATCATCACAGACACTGGCAATGCCATCCTTCTGTGAATCTGGGTGGACAATTTAGTGATCACCTTGCTGAAATGTAAGGGCAGCTGAGCAGTTAGTACAGGTATTTGAGACAGGACATGAGCAGGATCTAATGAACATTAAAGTTGCATGTGGGATGTGAAATTAGCATGAGACACTATGTGTCATCATAATGTACCGACTTCTCAAGCTCCTGGTGTGCAGGCAGCCTGGCTGGGCTCACACATTCCAACAATTGTGGTCTCACTGTAATTGGCAGAGAGTGTATTGGGTTAACTTTGGGACCTTAGAATTTTGTTGCTCTGACACCACCATTGCATCTTATTCCACTTTGTGACCACAATATTGTAGACTGGCATTAGATAATACAGCCAGCGCAGGCATAATGGGCCAAATGTCCTTCTGTACAGTAATATTTCTATGATTCTGTGACAATATAGTCAAGGGTTTACTTCCCCAGTTAGAAATTATCAATCATTGACAGATGAAATCAAGAATGAGCGCTTTAAGGCAGTATGTGC
Source organism: Chiloscyllium plagiosum (assembly GCF_004010195.1). Taxonomy (NCBI): domain Eukaryota; kingdom Metazoa; phylum Chordata; class Chondrichthyes; order Orectolobiformes; family Hemiscylliidae; genus Chiloscyllium; species Chiloscyllium plagiosum. The sequence continues at coordinate 81,649,723 of NC_057718.1, forward strand.
TGAAGATAGTATCTGTACAATGTTCAGTCACTGAATCTACTTCAATTCTTTATCTGAAAACAAATGCACTGAACAAGATCAACTTCATGAATTCTTGTCATGGATGTCAGAGCAGGACCTAGTGACTTGAGCTCACGCTGCCTCTGCCAACCTCCATGTCATTCAACACTAAACAGTGTCTCAGCACAAAATTCATGGGCACCAGTCAAATGCACCCATCATCTACATCTAACATTTGCCAACCCCTCATGACTCTTGTAGCACCTCTACAATCAATTTCTCAGGAAAATGAGACTTACGTTGCCAGGTGCCGCTCACTTTGAACGGCTGCCATAAGGACAGCTTGTGTGTAGGGATAGATGCCCAGCTCACGGTTTGTACCTCAAGGCTGCTTGCTCACTCGCTTTGTGCTTGCTAACTTAGTATCTATCTCAATGTGCACAGCATCACTGCCTTGCCTTTGTCATGCCTTGCCTGTCAGCATGTTGGCACTTCAACCAGAGCCTAAAGGCTGTTATTACCATTGTTTTGACATGCTCTTTCATGCAAACACACAGGCAGCTTGTCAGGAGGAATCTGTCCTGCTGTGGGCATGTTACTATTGGCACAATGAGACATCATGGATACTTGCCGGCTACTTGCGGAGCGTTTCAGAGAACACCTCTGGGACATCCGGACCAACCAACCCAACCACCCTGTGGCTCAACATTTCAATTCCCCCTCCCACTCCACCAAGGATATGCAAGTCTTTGGACTCCCCCATCGTCAGACCACAACAAAACGACGGTTGGAGGAAGAACGCCTCATCTTCCGCCTAGGAACCCTCCAACCACAAGGATGAACTATGATTTCACCAGTTTCCTCATTTCCCCTCCCCCCACCCTGTCTCAGTCAAATCCATCGAATTCAGCACCGCCTTCCTAACCTGCGATCTTCTTACCGACCTCTCCGCCCCCACCCCAGTCTGACCTATCACCCTCACCTTGACCTCTTTCCACCTATCACATTTCCGACGCCCCTACCCCAAGTCCCTCCTCCCTACCTTTTATCTTAGCCTGCTGGACAAACTTTCCTCATTCCTGAAGAAGGGCTTATGCCCGAAACGTCGATTCTCCTGTTCCCTGGATGCTGCCTGACCTGCTGCGCTTTTCCAGCAACACATTTCCAGCTCTGATCTCCAGCATCTGCAGCCTTCACTTTCTCCACAATGAGACATCAACCTATCACCTATAGCATGTGCTAGCTGCCTATACAGCAAGCTTACAGGAAATGTTGGATAGTGTGTGAGGGTTAGTTCTCATTTCAGTCAAGGTGTTGGGAATGGCACTGTTAGTTAGGTGGTCCCAGTACAGTAAGTCATAGGCATCATCTGAATAAATCCAAGGCTTTTGCCACAATCAACCATCAGCTGGGTCTCGTCAGTCATGTCTAAGGGCTGCTTGATGAAGTTGATCAGAAGTCTGGTATAAATGCAGTCTGGGAGGGGTCCATGTGTTAATTGTCAAGGTGGGTACAAGGAAGAAGTGGAATGATCTCTGTCAAAAGGAGTGGGGAAATCAAGGCTGGGAGATGAAAATACAAGCATGTATAAAGGCGACAAGGACAGTGATTGGGGTACTCAAAGTATATAGGGGATAAGCAGAACATTATCAGAGGGTGAGGTAAGCTACAAGAGGAGGGATTATGATCAGTGAGCATCGATGTGCCCTCCTTAGGTAAGAATAGAGGACTAGGTAGACAACATTAAGTTATAATGCCAGGGTTCAGGGGACAGGAAGGGAAATTGGAGGTGAAGTTTGGTCTCCATATTGGGAGTGCTGGGTGAAAGTGGGTATTAAGCGTAGTGTGAGATAAAAGGGAACACGGAGACTCTGAGCAGGTACCTGGTGACCAGGCTGAGCCTAATTCTGATAGTGTCCATGGTAAGCTGTGTTTCTTGCCGTTCTCTAGGTGCTCAATGTATTTGGAAAGTGGCTGGGTCAATGCCCAGGGTAGAGACAGTCAGTGTCAGTTTGATGGGTGTTAGCATGGGATCTACATCTGCTGGACACTCAGAAAGGGTAAATGTGTTTTCAAATTTCAGCTACATTTCAATTGCAATAATTTCTTTGCCTATTTGCATTGCATGCGCCCTCAGCCTTGTCAAAGGCAATTCGTCCCATGTCATTCGTACTTGCAAATCTAATACTGCCATCTCTTTGATGCAGAGGTTAACAGCAAAGACATAAAAAGAGGTGAATCCTTGGCAAAAACATTCCATCATCTGTGATACTTCCAAGGGTGCTATGGGAAGGGGAGAAGATCACTGCATCATATGTCTTGCAAGGATGACAATTGACTGTACTGAATTCAATGGTAAGTTTCATTGTTGATTGCGTATGGGACAGGCAGGGGTTCAAATTGAAACTGGCATTCCTTTTTCGTTGTAATATGTGGATTACTCAGCCGGTACAATACCTTCACCAATTATTGCACAGTTGTGCCAGCCACTATAAATTGGACACTCAGTTCCAGTAGATGGGAGCTGGTTGCAGGAGACCATCATGGGCTGTAAAAATAGTCATTGGTCATTATGCCATCAGTTGGTTGGCATTATATGAACAAACTACAGCCTCTACCTGTTTCTTTGGTCTTCATTTTTTCTGGGTGTAAAGAAAAGCTCGTGTTTGGAATTGGCTTTCCTGAATGTGATGTTTCCGTACCAGACAATGACAAGTTCCTGCCAGACTCCTAACACCCTCTTAGCCTTCTATCTTACTTATATCAATGCCTCCTGGTTAATTACGAACAGAATAGGGGTCAATTAGCTTATTTGGGTGGACAGCTGCTGAGTAATACCAACAGTATGGGTTCAATTCCCACACCAGCTGAGGTTATTGTGAAGGACCCTTCTTCTCAACCTCTCCTCTCACCTGAGGTGTGGTGACCCTCAGATTAAACCACCACCAGTCATCTCTCTTTCTGAATGAAAGAACAGCTCTATAGTCTGGTAGGGATATGGCGATTTTACTAATATGCCTTCCTATCCACCTAATCTATATACTTCATAATTTTATACACCTCTATCAGATGCCCCTTTGCTCTTTTAAGGAAAGCAATCCCAGTCTAACCAATTTTTGCTCGCAGCTCAGACCTTTCAGCCCAGTCAGTTTCTCTTGTGCAATCATATCCTTCAAATAATGTGGTAACCAGAGGCCGAACCAGCATTTCATACGATTCTAGCATAACCCCTTGCTCTTGTATTCTATGCAAAGGCTAAGAAAGGTAAGTATCAGGTCGGGTAGCATCTGAGGAGCAAGAAAATCAACGTTTCGGGCAAAAGCTCTTCATCAGGAATGGGTAGGCATACCATGGCCACTCTAATCGTCAGTACCCTCCAGGGTTCATAGCGTAGCCCTTTGCCTTGTTACCCTTCCCAAAGTGCATTATTTCACATGTTTCTGGACTGAATTCCCTTTCCACACTGTTCTGCCCAGCTGACTAATCCTTGATACCCTTATGGCAGTTTATGGCTATCATTCCCACTAGTAAGCACGCCACCCATTTCCACGTCATGATGTGGAGGTTCCGGTGTTGGACTGGGGTGGACAAAGTTAAAAATCACACGACACAATCAGGTGACTGTGGAGCAGAAACCATCGCTACCTGCTCCACAACCATCAGATGAAGGAGCAGCATTTCGAAAGCTACTGCTTCGAAATAAACCTGCTGGACTATAACCTGGTGCTGTGTGACTTTTTTTAAAAACTATTTTCATGTCACCGGTGAACTTCTTGTTCACACGCTCACTCCCGCTATATCTCCGACAAAATGTACCAAGGCCACTTCAGATTCTTCTGTGCTGGACACAGACAAAGGCTGTCTCTGTCGTGTAACTTTGCCCATTTTCTCTGCCCTGTTCAGCCCTTTGAGCAACAATGGGTGCCTCTTAGGGGCTGACTCAACAGTGTTAGTTTCTCCCTTTTCACAGATTCTGACAATCGAAAACCCTTTGAAAACATTTGGAGTGTGAAAGGATTACAAATGCTGTTTACCGCAGTGTCCAAGGGCGCTGTGTTTGCAGACCCTCCTCCGAGCGCCAGCCGGTCCAAACCGGCTCGTTCAAGACAAGAACCGTTAGAGTGCTCCCCTGTTACCATGGCAATGCCGTCACAGGGCAGCCTTTGTATCTGGTTACGTGCTGTCCTGAGCTTTTCCAAAAAAAAGGAAGGCTCCAGTTTAAATGAAGGGGGAGAGGATAAAAAAGAGGCAGGAGGGAAGTGAGAAGAGAAAAACTAGAACTACATTTAGGGTGACATCACTGCAAACACCCCCCGCCGTGATCATTTAGTCAGGAAGGCCTGGTGCCCGTTCATTTGTTCAAAGCTCTGAGGAAATGTTGGGTGGTTCTGTCTTTGCCTGAACTCACAGTTGTATGAGAACAGTGGATGAACTCAACTCATGGAAGGGATCGTGGGCTTCCGCACTGTTGCCAGGAAGCTTGTAGACCTCCCACACAAACAAAAATGAACTTCATCGCCTGCATAGAGGTTTGACTGAGCTGCAGCTCTCGAATCGTAATGAAAGCTTTCCAGGCCCTGGCTGTTTTCACACCATGCAGCTGATTAGCTCCAAGGAATTCCAGGCTCTGTTTGTTGGTCATGTTTTACAACAACAGATTCATTAACTGCAGCCATTCTCCCAGTTGGATACACAAACACACACTGAAGTGGGAGAATAAAACAACTTTGTTTTTTACTGAGCCGTTCATCATAAGGATCTGCTGAAATGAATGTATTGATTTTTGAAGTGAGCTTTTTCCTTGTTATGTGATGTGTTTTCTTTAATAAATAATGTTCTTAATATTTGGAATCTTCAAAACACTCGTATTTGTTAAACTAAGGTTGCGAGCTTGTTAAAATTTGTTTCACTTCGAAAGATCTGCTACTGCCTGGACTGTGATGCACCTCTCAAATTGCCTTTCCAAAGAGATCACAACAAAACGTTTAAAAACTCAATTCTATTACCCACAGGAAACTCAGGACTGTTTTTTCCGAGCACGAGGATGCGAGTAGCAGCTGTGGCTCAATGGTGTACTCCGTTTTCAGTTCCAGTTCCACCTTCGAGATTGGAGTGCTGAGTTGATAATTTGATGCAGCGTCAAAAGAGTGTGCCGTTTTGCAGCTGTGACATTAAACTGAAGCATTGTCGCCCCTCTCAGGTTCTGTAAAATGACATAATTTCAAAGAAGAGGAAATTCTCGCCTGGTGTCCTAGCCAAGATCATTAATTTATTGTCACTTGTGGGAGTTTGTAATTTCCAAAATATCGCTGTGGTTCCTATGCCACAACAATGAATGTGCGACGGAAATGGTTGTAACAGGGGATGTTATAAACTGCCTTCAAATTTTCATTTTTGCATTAATTCCCCAAACCTTAAACTCAAAAGAATATTTACAACACAAAGTAGCTATCCAGCCATTGTATCCAAAACCTCTCTCACAACAATAGTCCAGCTGACCCTATTCCTCCATTTTAACTCCATAGGCCTACAGAATCTTTTCTGCTCAAACAATTATTCAATTCTCATTTGGAAGCCAAAATAGTATCGTCTACCATCAGAATCCCAGACAGAACATTCCAGATCCTAACCACTCATTGCAAGAATTTTCCTCATGTCATCTTTATTTTTTTCAGCGCTCTCACGGGCTAGAATTACCAATTCAAGGTTTCTGTTTTCACAAATTAGGGCTACAATCTAATTGCTTCTGTGCTTTGTTCCATTCACTCCTGCATTTCCACAGATGCTGAAAATGTTCCTGGCCCAAGTGATACTTCTTACGTGTAAGAACAGATCATCATTGCTCATCAATATTGTTACAGCTTCTCTTCCTAAGCCCTCAGTGTCACTTTCTGAATCCTTGAAAACAAATGCTTGACTTTTTTTCCTTATCTACATAAACATAATGTAAAGCTGTTTGACATCAGGTTGTACCTTACTCTAACTCAACTTTGGAAGTTTCATAGTTTCCAGTTCCCTCTGTCAACTCTGTGTCAGTGCCAAAGTCTCTATCCTCCAACCTGACCAGTCTTTCACATCTGACAGTCTGCTCAATCCATTGCCAAACTTCAAACTCTACATCTCTTTTGTCAGGTTCACTTGCTTTCACCTCTGTAACATTATCCTCTTTGTATTTACTTCACCCTCATTTCTACTGAAACCGTTATCTATGTTCTTCCTACTTCTACACTCAATTCTTTACCAACAAGATCTTTGCTGTTATCTCACTTTACAGAAGCATCAACTTCTTCAAAGATCAGTTGCTTAAATCACAATGTGCACCAAGTACTGTCTGTCCCCTCAATCCTATTTCTCCTGTTGACTCATTGAACACCAGCACACGGAATACAAAAAATGTCTTCAAATTGCACCATGGCCATATCATATTTCCACTATATTTCCAAACTCCAAACAGCTAGTTCCCCCTCCCTACACTTCTGTCCCTTATAGAACATAGAACATTACGGCGCAGTTCAGGCCTTTCGGCTCTTGATATTGCAGCAACCTGTGGAACCAATCTGAAGCCCATCTATTCTACACTATTCCATTTTCATCCATATGTTTATCCAATGACCATTTAAATGCCCTTAAAGTTGGCAAGTCTACTACTGTTGCAGGCAGTGTGTTCCACACCACTACTACGCTCTGACTAAAGAAACTACCTCTGACATCTGTCCTATATCTATCACCCCTCAATTTAAAGCTATGTCCCTTTGTGCTTGCTGAACTTCTGTGCATTCTGCCTCTCCTTTGCCAAATGATTGGTGATAGTGTCTTCTGCTTCCCTACTGCCTGGTGTCCTCTGCTTAAATTTGTCTGCCTTCCCATTTTGTCTCTTGTCCCTAAAGGTGTCAGCTTTAGCTCAGTTGAATCGCCTATATTTAGCTTTTCTTGAATGGATTAGAATTGATTTCCCTATCTATTCCTATTGCTGTGGTGCCTTGGGATTTGATCCATTTCTGACCTCACTATATATTCACTTTGCAGACTAACACTGGTTGAGTTTCTCAACCATGTCTTCATCAGTGCACCACTGCACAGCTCCCCGTTCCCTTTAATTTATCTGCCCTCCTCCCTAGTCAACATGACATTGTTGGTAACATTACTGTCTCTGAGCCAGATGTTTGTGGGTTCAAGTTCTGCTCCAGGACTTGTGTACAAAAATCAAGACTAATACTCCAATGCATAACTGAGGGAAGACTGCATTGATGGAAGTGATGTCTTTCAGAAAGAGTGATAAGACAATGTTTGAGATGTAAAAACAGATGGCATGATATTATTTCCAATGAAGTTTGAAAGATCTCCCTGGTGTTTTATCATGAAGCAACTCCACAAAATCTGCTATCTGACCATTAGTTTATTGCTACACACAATTTTCCCTGTTGTGCTTCCAAGAGTACAACAGTGGCTACACTTCTAAAACACTTCATTGATTTCAAAGTGGTTTGAGATGTTCAAGGTTTGTGAAACCTGTTATATAAATGCACATTTTTTTTAGTCAAGAGACTCTGAGACCATCAATGTATTTCAGCAGCACCTCGGCCCATGTCAGCTGCCTGAGGTCAAGAATCCAAGCAGAGCATTTTCCCTGGAATTTACTGCAAATCACCCACAACTGTAGTCAATGGCAGGCCTGTCATATCCAGGTTTGTTTTAATTCATTCATGGAATTCTGATATCAACATTGTCTAACTGCTTTGCTTTTGACAGTTTTCTGTTTTGAAGTCTTGATACTTTTCTTAAATGCTATTAGCTTGGACGGCACTCAAATGTGCAATCCTGAAAAAGACTAATCTGTAAACCACTCATTTCCTCTTGTTTTTCATGAACTCTTTTTTTATTTATCATTCTCTAAAACTGCTATAAGTAACACCAAAACAGCACTTCCTTTTAATGGAAAAAAATACAATATTGGAAGAGTAATATTTATCATTCAGTATATATCCTGGGGCAAGATTTGATCACATTTATTCATACCTAGTTTTAAATTTACAAAGATGGCAGCATTGGCTGAGTAATGGATCACTTATCAATGAGTCTTGAATTCAAGTCCAACCAAATCAAATTTACCACATCAATGTAATATGGAAGCAGTACTGTATTTTGGGTAAGATATTAAATCAAGGTTTCTGGGGCCCTTTAGGATCAATGTAAAAGATCCCAGTGAAAGTAGGAATTGCGAGAAGTTAACAGTCCATCCCGTTCACCTTTTACTTTCCTGATACAATGATAATGGAGATGTTAATCATCATAGGATAGGAATATAAATGGGAACATAGGAATAGGCCACTCAGCCCCTCAAGCCTGCTTAGTAAAAATTCATCTGTCTCACATTTAAAATTAACAACTGATCCTGCATCCACTGCATTTGTGAAGAGGGTTCCACACATCTCCCACACGTTGTGTGTAAAAGTGTTTCCTAACAGCTCTCCTGCATTATTTGGCCCTAATTTGCAGACCATACCTCCTAGTTCTGGAATCCCTAACCGGTGGAATTGATTTGTTTTTATCTACCCTGGATTTTCCTGTTAATATCTTAAAGATAATGATTAACCTCAATCAATTAGGTAAAGAAAACCCCAATCACTGAGAGTTTTGTTAATCATAGCTCCAAACACCCCTGTCTTTTCCAAGCATGCTGTATATACCAGATATTATGTATCAAGTTACTTCTGCATTGTACTCTAAAGCATTACTTTCTGGCATAAAATAATTAGCTGAATTATTATCAGAAAAGTAAGAGAATTGACCAATAATTATCTCTCAATGAATGTTACTAAAACAGATTAGCTGATTGGATAGCTCACTATAGTTCATGGGACTTATCTATGCATAAATTGGCTGCTATGTTTCCTTTCATTTCAACGTTAAACAGAGTTCAGAAGTACATCATTGGCTGTGAAGCACTGCAGAGCTTTCTGAGATTGTGAAAGGCACTTTATAAATGCAAATTATTTCTTTATATAATAAAGATCTGTGACGATTATTGAGAGGAAACTGGAATTGTATATTTGACTAGAGGGCAAGGTCAGTCAGGCTGTACTTTCTTCTTCAGCTGTGTGTGTAAAACTCAGCAGTTGAGGTTATAATAGTGCACTGTTGCCAAAGGCCATACATTGCACAATGGAGACAATATTGCTTTCAGCAGCATTTTCTTGGTGGAATGCCAGTGCTTGTGTTTGTTTACCACATTCTGTGATTCATGTCTGCTCTTCTCACATTTTACTACCTCTGTAGGACAATGGAAAAACTACAACAATGCTTGGGAAAGAAGAAAAAAAATCACCAGTACTAATATCTAAAGAAATAATAACATTTTGCACAGAATATATCATAATGGTTGTAAAATCTGGTGAAATATGCATTGTATTAAACAGAATGGAAAGTAATTAGCTCAAAACAACCTTGCTACTTCCATCTCTCTGTAGCTTCTGTTTTCTTCATTACTCCTGATAGTTTTTCCTCCCTGCTTATCTCCTTCTCCCAGGCCATTCAGGACCACACATATTATTGCAGCTAAGAGGAAGGATCAGTCCATCTGGCCAGGAATTGATGATTATTGAAACACTGCGCTTCTTAATACTCCTTTTGTAAACACTTAATGTTTCTGTTACGTTATACAGCCATTTCAGGGTGCTGGGCATGCAAGTGCTATAGAGCCTACCACAATCATATTTTGGTCTGACTTCATCCCTATCTAAGTATTAGTCTCCCATTCTACAACAAATACCAATCCTTCCTATCAAAATCTGTTCTTCTGATACAAAAGCAGAAATCGCTGGAGGAACTCAATAGGTCTGGCAGTAACTTTGGAGAGAAAGAGTTTAATGTTTCAAATCTAGTGATCATTCAAAATAACAGTGCTTGTGTTTGTTTATCACATACTTCAATTCTGAAAAACTGGACTCAAAACACAAAACTCTGTTTTCTCTCCATAGATACTGCCAGACCTGCTGAGTTTCTCCAGCAATTTCTGTTTTTGCTGCAGGTTTTCAGCATGGGTGGTTCCTTGTTTAATTTTTTTGACCCTCTGATGTTGGCCTGCTTGAACTTTCCCCTGTGTTCTCCCACCATTTGCAGTTTTGCTTCTAGCCACCATGAGTTAAACACTAAAATTTCATCCAGAATTCTCTCTACTTCTCCAGTTCCTCACTAAACTCATCTCTTGGCCAAAAATTTAGACAACAAACTTAATGTTTTCTTCTCTGGAATCCTGAAGTGCTGAAACTGACAATGAAGTAAATGATCTGAAGTGAAAGTGCTTCAGTCACGCAGGGAAACATGACAACCAATTTTCTCACAGCAAACGTCCACTATCAATGATGTGATGATGAGCAAATAATCTTTTCATGAAGCAGGTTGAAGGACAAATGTTAGACAGGACATCAGGGAGCACTGCCCTGTTTTTCATCAAATAATTTCATGGGAATTTTATATCCATCCAAGAGGACAGCAAGTTTAACGTCTCTTCATACCTCCAACAATGTCGTACTCCATCAAATGTCATTCTAGATTTTGTGCTCATGTCTGCTGGAATGGCTTGAACTGATGATACTCTGTCTTAAAGGCAACAATTTTCCATTGGGTTGGCAATGGCTTCGCAGATTTGAAAAGAAGCCCAAGAGCAGGATAATTCTACTTAGCAGAGAACATGAGGTAACTGTTGTTAGAAACAAAATTCAATAAAATTTAGACGAGACCACCAAAGCTGGAAACAAGACAATTTAATCTACGATCTTGCAAGAAAGGACCCCAATTGCAGAAAGCAGTTGAAGTGATGATTATTCAAACTACTACACAGTTATACTTTTGAGCTGCGTGAGGTCACCTCTCCCGACTCCTACATTACCCAATCTCTCTTAGTATTTTGCCTCTGCCCATCTATGCTCCACGCCCATTGCCCCCTTCCCCAGGTTGGCAACCTTCCTCTCTGTAAGTGCTGACACACATTATTTTGTGGACAGTACATCAAGATCTGGTTTAACATTTTGTATCAATTCTGCTGGTACATTCCATCCTTGGACATTTCATTAACTTGTATCATTTTGTATAGCGCAAGCATTTCAGTTATCTCAGCTTTTTGCTGAAAACATAATTTTTAAAAAGAACTTATTTGCTATAATAATTACATACCAAAGTTAGTATTTAATTAACCACAATTATACACTGAAAAGTAGAGATACTCTTCCCTAAATACCTGCAGAGTTAATAGTTCTCTTGCTGTACCCCTTTTCTGTATGCTTTCTCTATATCTGCAAAAACAACACTTTTCCCCATTTCTAACACTTTAATTCCAAATAGATGGCTGCTTGAGCTACTAGACTATAGACTGTAAGTTCAGTCTGATTCATGCTCTGTCCATTGTTACATCACCAATTTCTATCTACAATTAAGATCCCAAGCCAGAAGATGCTCAGCTTGGCTTCCAGCAGAACCAATCAGCTCCTGAATGCATTATTATAATGGTGCAATCCTGGACAAAAGAGCTGACTGGAAGAGAGTAAGGGGAAGTGGTGATATTGTGGTAATGTTACTGGTCTAGTCATCCAGAGCACTAGGATAATTTTCTGAAACTATGATTCAAATCCCACCATGACAGATGGTGAAATTGAATTCAACAAACAACCTAGAATTAGAAACTAGTCTAATGGTGACCATGTAACCATTGTTGATTGTCTTAAAAGCCCACCTAAATGATTAATGTCCTTTAGGAAATTCTGCCATCCTTTCCTTGTCTGCTGTACATGTGACTTGACTGCACTCTGACATGACTAAGCAAGCTGTTCAGTTCAAGAGTAATTAAGGATGAGTAATGAAAGCTGACCTTGCCACTGATGCTCACACCCCATATTCAGAAGAAAGAAAAAACATGAAACTGACTGCTTCTGACTTTGCGACAGTATTTGACCAGGCTCTGGCAAACTGCAGTCAATCGGAATTAGAGAAAATCTGTATATAGTACCTAAAAAAATATGTTTGTGATTGTTAGAGGCCAGTCACCTCAGCTCCACAACATTTCTGCAGGAATTCCTCAGGCTAGAAACTTTCTATATTAGCCTGTTCAGAAATGGAATGAGAAATCTCTGGAATAGGTGTGACTTGAACCCAGGTGGTCTGACCCAGAGGAAGAAGATTACTATTGCACCACAATGCACCTTTTTAGGGAGTGCTCAGTTCTATTTCTTCATCAATCTGTTCAGATGTGTTCTGACTATTCTCTGGATCAAGTGGGACTTGAACCCACTATCAACATCCTGGGAATACCATTGTCGTGACACTGAACTGGTTACAAAGAGCATGTCAAAGGCTTGGAATTCCATAGCAAATAATTCACCTCCAGCCACCCCTAAGGCTTTCCAGAAAGCACAGATTACTAGTCTGATACAATACTCTTCACTTGCCTGGATGAATGCAGCTCCAATGACATTCAAGAGTCTGGACATTATCCAGTACAAAACAGCCCAGTTGATTGGCTCCCAATGTAACTCCTCAACATTCACTCCCTTCATACTCACACACAGTCACAGCAGCGTATACCATCTACAAGATATACTGAGTAACTCACCAAGGCTCCTCAGACAATATCTCTCAAATCCACGACCTCTTCCATTGAGAAGGACAAGGGCAGCAGATGCATGAAAATACCTTCTCATTTCCCGCCAAACCACATACAACCCTTTCTCAGAAATATATTACTGTCAGCAAACAAGTTACTCTACAGATATCATTGGGTTCATAGAAGTCCCTCCCTAACACCACTATCTGTGCACCTACATGCAGCAGTTCAAGAAGGCAACTTGCCACCAACTTTTCAGGAGCAATTAGTGATGACAATAAATGCTGGCCAGCTGACGATATCCACATTCTGTAAATTAATGAATCAAAAAAAGCTTGGTTAAGAGCAGGTAGATGGTCGCACCTCAAATACTGTGCACAGTTTTGGTCTCCTAATAGAACATAGAACATAGAACATAGAGCGTTACAACACAGTGCAGGCCCTTCGGCACTATCCACAACTCTACATACCTTTGTGTCATCTGCAAATTTACTAACCCATCCTTCTATGCCCACCTCCAGATCATTTATGAAAATGACAGACAGCAGTGGTCCCAAAAGAGATCCTTGTGGCACACCACTGGTAACTGATGAACATTTCCCATCAACCACCAGCCTCTGTCTTCTTTTAGCTAGCTAATTTCTGATCCAAACCACTAAATCACCATCAATCCCGAAACTTCTTACTTTGTGCAATAGGCTACCATGTAGAACCTTATCAAATGCCTTTTTGAAGTCCATATACACCACATCAACTGCCTTACCTTCATCCACCTGTTTCGTTACCTTCTCAAAAAACTCAATAAGATTAGTAAAGCACAACCTACTCTTCACAAAACCATGTTGACTGTCCCTAATCAAATTATTCTTTTCCTTAATCTGAAGAAAGGTACCATTGCCATAGAGGGAATGCAACAAAAGTTCCGATGAACAGAGAATGAGCAAACTGGGCTGTATTGTCTAGAGATTTGAAGAATGAGAGGTGATCTCGTTGAAATGTACTAAATTATTAGAGGGATAGAGAGAGTAAATGCAGGTAAGGTGTTTCCCCTGGTTAGGGAGTCCAAAACCACAATTTTAAAATAAAGAGAACCTACCTGGGTCTGAGGTGAGGAGAAATTATTCTATTCAGAGAGTTGTGTACTGCTGAAACTCTCTACTACCCCAGTACTCTGTGGAGGCTCTGTCTTTGAGTACGTGTAAGTAGAGATTTATAGATTTCTGATTACCAATGGCATACAGGGTTTTTTGGATGAGTATGTAAAAGGTATTGGAAGTGTTCAATCAGCCATGATCACATTGAATGGTGGGCCAGTTGAATGGTTTCTTATGTTCTTTAGATTAATCAAAACAAAATGACATCCATCTCCTCATCAGATAACTTAGGAGCTCTCTGTCCAGCCTGTTGATGCATGTATGATCTCTTGACTACCATCTAATACATTCTAACAGAATTCAGTAATTACTATGTTGCGAATAAACCTCCTGTTTCCAATGGCTGGCTGCAATTAGGAAGCACAAGTTGCCTATATATATTAGCTGCACATATTCCCAAGCCCCCTACCCGGAATATTGCCTTTGACATTGGGCTGCAAATGGCAATGATTGGAAATGAGTAGACAGCACAAACGTAACATGCTGCCTTCCTCAACTCAATTGAGACCAGAAAGTTGTCTCACTTTTCGCACAATTACTAACTGGCCAAATCAAATTTTTATCTCTGCGTGGATTTCAACATTAGAAACAGTGGGGGAATTGAAAGTAATTTTCTCCATGCAACAAATGCACTGACTGAGAGGGTGGTGGAAAAGATTAAATAGTAATGTTCAAAAGGGAATGGACATAAATTTGAACAAGTGCTTGAAAAGGAAAAGAAAATTGTAGTGCTATGGGAAAGAGATGCAGGAATCAGCCAAATTGAATTGTTCTTACAAAGAGTTGAAACAGGCATAGAGGTCTTCTATGCTGTACAATCCATTGACTAGATTAAATTTCCTACAGTATAGAAACAAGCCATTTGGCCCAACAAGTCCACATCAATCCTCCAAAGAATGACTCTACCAGACCCATTCCCCTACATTTACCCCTTACTAATGCACTTAACAGTGTGGGCAATTTAGCATGGCCAATGCACCTAACCTGCACATCTTTGGATTGTGGGAGGAAACCCACACAGACAGTCAGGAGAAAGTGATGCTGGAGATCAGAGCCAAAAATGTGTTGTTGGAAAAGCACAGCAGGCCAGGCAGCATGAGAATCGACGTTTCGGGCATGAGCCCTTCCTGAAGAAAGGCTTTTCCAGCAACACATTTTCAGCACTCAGACAGTCACCCAAGGCAGGAATTGAATTTGGGGTCCCTTGTGCTATGAGGTAGCAGTGCTAACCACTGAGCCACACAGCATTTATTATCCAACTAACTGTGTGCAGTATAAAGTCTGGGAATTCTTTTACTGAGACTTGCACTGCAGCCATGCTGTGGTAGAATGGGACAGCTGCTGAGTTAAACAGAAATCTGGAAGTTTTGGATTTCCAGGAAATACCATCAGGTATGTCACCTTGGGCTGAGTCTTATATTTTTGGTTAAGTTATAGGTTGCATCGGACAGGATGTAAATGTTTATGGAAAGGCAAGGACTAATGTCAGAATCTGGTTTCCAGCATCTGCAGTCATTGTTTTTACCTCGTTGATTTTAACCCTACTGCGAATCCTCTTGCAAGGATGCCTGCCTTGAAGAAGTTTTCCTCCTCTCTCTACAAGAATCTCAGGGAGTCTCTCTCTCACTACAACTCCCAGGTCATTTCCTCAGCCCTGAAGCTCTTCAACCATGTCCTGAAACAAACTCGGTATCACAGCCACATTTGCTTCCTCAGTGCCTGTCTCCGTAACCAACTCATCCCACACGGACTCCGGACCACCTTTAAACCAGCAGAGTTCGGACCCGAACAGGACAAACAGTACAGACTACAGATTCAAAAACACCAGCAACAGTTCGCCTTCAAGATCCTCCGCTCCACGCTCGCAGCAATGCGCCGGCACCTAACCTCTCTACAGTCTGCCCTCCCTCAGCTGAGGGCTACACTCTCTCAGAATTGCAAAGGACCCACTCTGTACTACATCCTAAGGAGAATTCATACTCTCAACAAACAGTATTTCAATTCCATCTCAAACATCAAAAACTAAGTACAACAAACTTTTATCTACCCACCTCCATAACCAGCGCTCCTCAAACATTCCAGAAGATTCCCCTGGCCTCGGAAACACCATTAGCCATGCGGCTGATGCAGCTACCACCCCCACGCTGATTGATGATGTCACTTCTGCCCCCATCATGGCCACTCCCACAGCCACTTCCGGCCCTCACATCACCGCCGATGCCACA
>NC_057718.1:81668027-81713768 GCF_004010195.1 Chiloscyllium plagiosum
CCACCCCCACCCTCCTCTAGCTTATCTCTCCCCGCTTCAGGCTCTCTGCCTTTATTCCTGATGAAGGGCTTTTGCCCGAAACGTCGATTTTGCCTGTCCTCGGATGCTGCCTGAATTGCTGTGCTCTTCCAGCACCACTGATCCAGAATCTAATTAGGGATAGTCAACATGGCTTTGTGTGTGGGGAAATCATGTCTCACAAACTTGATTGAGTTTTTTGAGCAAGTAACAAAGAGGATTGATGAGGGCAGAGTGGTAGATGTGATCAATATGGATTTCAGTAAGGCGTTCGACAAGGTTCCCCATAGGAGATTGATTAGCAAGGTTAGATCTCACGGAATACAGGGAGAACTAGCCAGTTGGATACAGAACTGGCTGAAAGGTAGAAGACAGAGGTTGGTGGTGGAGGGTAGTTTTTCTGACTGGAGGCCTGTGACTAGTGGAGTGCCACAAGGATCGGTGCTGGGTCCTCTAATTTTTGTCATTTACACAAATGATTTGGATGTGAGCATAAGAGGTACAGTTAGCAAGTTTGCAGATGGCACCAAAATTGGAAGTGTAGTGGATAGTGAAGAGGGTTACCTCAGATTACAACAGGATCTTGACCAGATGGGCCAATGGACTGAGAAGTGGCAAATGGTGTTTAATTCAGATAAATGCGAGGTGCTGCATTTTGGGAAAGCAAATCTTAAAAGGACATATACACTTAATGATAAGGTCCTAGGGAGTGTTGCTGAACAAAGAGACCTTGGAGTGCAGGTTCATAGCTCCTTGAAAGTGGAGTCGCAGGTAGATAAGATAGTGAAGAAGGCGTTTGGTATGCTTTCCTTTATTGGTCAGAGTATTGAGTATAGGAGTTGGGAGGTCATGTTGCAGCTGTACAGGACATTGGTTAGGACACTGTTGAAATATTGCATGCAATTCTGGTCCCCTTCCTATCTGAAAGATATTGTGAAACTTGAAAGGGTTCAGAAAAGATTTACAAGGATGTTGCCAGGGTTGGAGGATTTGAGCTATAGGGAGAGGCTGAACAGGCTGGGGCTGCTTTCCCTGGAGCGTTGGAGGCTGAGGGGTGACCTTATAGAGGTTTACAAAATTATGAGGGGCATGGATAGGATAAATAGACAAAGTCTTTTCCCTGGGGTCGGGGAGTCCAGAACTAGAGGGCATAGGTTTAGGGTGAGAGGAGAAAGATATAAAAGAGACGTAAAGGGCAACTTTTTCACGGAAAGGGTGGTGTGAGTATGGAATGAGCTGCCAGATGAAGTGGTGGAGGCTGGTACAATTACAACATTTAAAAGGCATCAGGATGGGTATATGCATAGGAGGGGTTTAGAGGGATATGGGCCGTGTGCTGGCAGGTGGGACTAGATTGGGTTGGGATATCTGGTTGGCATGGATGGGTTGGACCGAAGGGTCTGTTTCCATGCTGTACATCTCTATGACTCTATGGCTCTATAAGTTTGTTGGAGGGATGGTTGTGTGAACCTGCGTGAGATTTTGTGCCGTATCTTATCAAACTCATCTCATTAATTACCTACTCTGTCTCTGTGGCATCCCCTACACCCAGGTCTGGCCCCACATTACTGGAACAACTCACTGCTGCTGGGATGTCCTCGGGTTGACCAGCATTCCTCACAAAACCATTATCTTTAAAACCCTGTTTGGTACCCAGACAAAGACTGTCAGTCTGGTGCTGCCCCACATTGTTCCTGACATGTGCCCCGGACATTACAGACAGGGGGACATGAGCCTCCTACTGTGCTGTCAGATATCTGTAGGTCAAGCTGAATGGGGAGGGGCTTATAAGTTCATAAGTTCATAAGTTATAGGAGCAGAATTAAGCTATTCAGCCCATCAAGTCTGCTCTGCCATTTGATCATGGCTGATAGGCTCTTCAACCCCATTTTCCTGCTTTCTCTCCATCCCACCACCAATTAAAACCCTCTGTCCAACTCCTCCTTGAATTTACTCACTATCCCAGAAGCCACTGCACTTTGAGGTAGTAAATTCCACAGATTCACAATCTTTTGGGAGAAGTAGTTTCTCCTCAACTCTGTTTTACACTGGTTGGACTCGCTCATCCCCAGGATCAGCGTGGGTGCCAAAATACCAGACCATGCCAGCCTGATGTGATCTTACTACCCAAGTCAGTGAAGTTTCAGCAGTTTAGAGCAATGCACAGCAATGTAAGAAGATGAAAATCCTTCTCCACTCTGCCACTGCCAGTAAAGTGCCACTGCCTTTTTTCCGATATCTCACACTCTATCTCTGCCACTGTACACACCTCCCACCAAGGCTAATGCTGTATCACTATCACTGTTGTAGTGATGGTAGTGAGGTCAGCCCTCATTGGGGCTGTTAACCTGGTCCAATCTGAGAGCCCTAACTGACATATAAAAAGATGAGTATTGGAGATTCTGACACTCAGGATGCTGATTCTTATGACACAATGCCAGAATAAAGGACTCTCCATACATAAATAAAAGGTGATATGGTGATGAGATAGGTGTCTTTGTGGCGTATTTCAGTGGTGACGAGATTAAAGCATGTTCCTGAAGAAACTTGCTCAGAACAGTCGTCTTTGAGTTGGGATAAGCATTTCTTGCACCATGCCATTATTTGGGAAGCTTGACTTGTTCAATCTGGCCATCAAAGACTCGGCCTAGTATGTGGAAAGAATGTTTTTTTTCTAGGCAAACAATATTGGGGCAGATGGAAAGCAACAAGTAATTCTTCTGACAACCTGTGAACCTGCAGCTTTTTCTGTGAGAAGGAGCCTAACTTTCCTTGAGACATCAGATATTAAAACCTTTCAAGAGTTGATAGATTCAGTGAAGGGACATTATGGCCCTTAAGTGTCCTTTAATTCTGAGATGCTATCATTTTTACACTGCAATTTGAGAACCAGCGAATCTGTGTTGGGATTTTTGACTAGGTTAAGACTACTGGCAGAGGCATGTGACTTTGATTTATCCCTTCGGTGCTTAGAGTCTGCTTGGTATGTGGGATTAGTGATGTAACCACACAAATGTGCCTACTAGCTGAAGCCCAACTGGACTTCAAACAGGCAGTACAACTGACTTTATCATTGAAGAATGCTGTAAGTGGAGTATATGAGTTGCAGGGTACTCCAATGTAAATGGATACCTTCGCCAGACCAACTGAGCTTGGGGAACACCACTTGAATGCAGGCATATGCTCAGGGCATATCCTGAAGGGAGACACTCCTGGCCAGCACACAGCAAAACTCCAAAACAAAGCCAAGCCTCGGCCAAGCAGTTAAAATTTTCTTCAGGATCCAGTATGTGAACTCAAGACAGCAAAAGAGTCCTACTAGACCTAAATTGAGTAAGATAACTCATAGGCCAGTATCCAGGAGAGGGCACACCCTGTAAAGTCTACCTACATCTGTGTTGGAACTGTTGAATTACTTAGTAACATCCAAATCAGAGCCAATCAAAATAAACGCCTGGTCATCTGGTTCTAATGGAGGTTGATATCGGTGCAGCTGTATCAGTGATAACAGAGCCAATTTTTAACAAAATTAGTTATGGACACCACCCCTTAAGCTTGTGTAAGCTCAGCTACGCTGACAACCTATACTGAGAAATGTTTACAAATTAAAGGTACAACTTCAGTTCCTGTCTCTTATGAAAAGTGACTGGATCAGTTACCAGTGATCATAGTAAATAGCTCGGGACCAAGCTTAATGGAGCAAAATCGATTGAGAGAGATTCACCTAGATTTACTCGGCATTTTTCAATTTTGAAAATGGCTGCCTGTTTGATGTCCTAATCAAGTGAAGTCTTCCAGCGAGGTATAGGGACTATTAGAGGAGAAAGTGAGGTCTGCAGATGCTGGAGATCAGAGCTGAAAATGTGTTGCTGGAAAAGCGCAGCAGGTCAGGCAGCATCCAGGGAACAGGAGAATCGACGTTTCGGGCATAAGCCCTTCCTGAAGAAGGGCTTATGCCCGAAACGTCGATTCTCCTGTTCCCTGGACTATTAGAGGAACCTTGCGTGTTGACCAGGAAGCAATTCCATGATAATACAAGTGTCATTTGCCCTACAGCCAAAGTAGAGGAAGAAATCTGAAGGCTAGAAAGTGAAGGAATTACCAAACTAGTCCAAATTGCAGACTGGGCAGCATCGTTCATATTGATGAACTGGGTTGCCTTTCTGGGGATTTTAAACAAATGGCAAACTTCTTTTCACAGCTGGATAAGTATCTAATCCCTCAGATAGAGGATTTATATGCAAAATTAGCAGGGAAAGCTGGACATGAGCTTTCTTACTTGTAACTGCATTTAGACAATTTTCCCAGAAGTATGCTACAAATAGTACACAAAGAGTTTGTATCAATATACAAGACTGCCAGCTGGGGTATTGTTCAATTTTGTAGTGGAAGATGGAGAACATTTTGCAAGGTATACCTCAGGTTGCATTTGTCTAAATGGCATTCTAATAACAGGGAAATCTGTTGAGGAACACTTAGAGAACTTGAATATATTTCTTAGATGGTTTTCCAAGGTGGCTGAATAAGCATGAGGACCAGGTGAAAGATATAAACGCACAAATGAGGCCAGAGTAAAATATGCCCTGCTCCTTGTCACTGAAATGGAAATAAAAGGTGCTGGATATACTCAGCCATTTTGCAGCGTCAGTGGAGAGAGAAAGTGGTTAAGGTTTAGAATCCAAAATGACACTTCTCTGTTTTGTAGAAAGAACACCCTGGAATCAAACCATTAGCTCTGTTCTTCTCTCTCCATAGATGCTGCCTCACCTGCTGAATATCTCTAGCACTTTCTGGTTGCCTGCTGCATCTAAATGAATTGTGGTGAGGATCCATCATACAACATTTTCCATTCACTGTTCCTGACCTGAGGCATTTGATCAAAAGCAAAAGTATTTAACTGTTTCTGCTTGTGGGTCACTCCAGAACAAGTGAGTGATCAAAATCAGACAGTCAAATAATTCAGGGGTCTTCTTTTGCGTATCGTTGTTGCAGGTGGTTTTTAAAGATAAGCTTGACGAACATATGGCAGCGGAGAGAATATAGATTTACAGAGCAAGGTGAGAAGGTAGAATTAGAATAGGAGGGAGTAATTAGAGTAAGAGGGGGTAGTGAGAGTGAGAGGGGATAGGAGACTAGAAGGAGAAAGTGAAAGTAGGAGGAGGAAGTGAGAGTGGAAGGAGCTAGTGAAAGCAGGAGGATGGTCTTCTGGAAGAATTGACCTATTGGACTGATTAACCGGCTCCAGTATTGAAGATCCTCTGAATTTGGAAACTATGCAAGGGCAAATGCAATCAAAATAGATTTGTGAGCAATTAATGCATTGAATGATATTGCTGTAATTACATTCCTCTTTAAGAGGGAAGAGAGAGAGAGAAATGGTCTTTTGAGAATTCATCAATAGGATCCCTTTGTAATAAAAATTATGAATCTGAGTGAGGATGAGCACATTTGCAATAGCAATAAAATTGGAACTAATTCTGTGATCCCTCACAGTCTGGCCGGTCACCCTCCTGTGCAAACTGAATTAAAAATCTGCTGACAATTAGCTCTTGATTGGTGATGCGAGTAAATCTGACGTTGTATCAAGAGCAAAGTAACTGCGCTTTTCCCAACTCCTGCCCAATTAATGGCTAGGCCTAATTGTACTGTCGCTTTTTAGCAATACACAAACCATGGGTCAGCAAGATTTACAATTCAAACCAAACGATAATGT
Source organism: Chiloscyllium plagiosum (assembly GCF_004010195.1). Taxonomy (NCBI): domain Eukaryota; kingdom Metazoa; phylum Chordata; class Chondrichthyes; order Orectolobiformes; family Hemiscylliidae; genus Chiloscyllium; species Chiloscyllium plagiosum. The sequence goes on from NC_057718.1 coordinate 81,673,759, forward strand.
GATTCTGTCGAGTGCTTCGCTGCAGTGATTAATAACACTGTACTCCAGTCAAGGGGGTAGTGCAGTGAATCAGCTTCTCTTTGACTAATGGCTTGTCCACTGAGCTGGCTGTCCTCTCACCTACATGCCCCTAAACAATGGTCAAATGTTTCCCATTTTAATAAACACAAGTTACCTGCTGTTCTCATGTCATGTTCTGCCTGACAGAGCAAGCTAACTGTCTACCAAGGCCAAATGCCTCACAATTAGGAATATGGCAGCTGCTATCCCTGGACCTCCAGTTTACATTTAAATGCTTTTCCTGCATTAATATTTCACAGACTCAGCAGCCTGCTTGCTACTGGAATGTCTTCAATCGATAAGGATTCTGTTTCTCCGAAAAGAAAAATATTGTAAAAGTGCAGTCTTGACGGGGTTGGTTAAAGAGAAAGACCTTGTATTCATATAATGTGTTACATGACCTCAGGATATGCCAGTATACTTTACAAGTAATTAAGTATTTTTTGTAACTACTGCTACTGTTGTAACATAGGGAAAGGAAACATCCAATTTGAACATAACAAACTCAAAAGCAGCAACGATACAATGGGCTGGATCCTCCTGTCAGCACTGAAAATCTGGCTAACACTGATGACTGCAGACTGGCTAAGACCAGAAGACATAACAGTAGAAGTAGGCCACTCAGCCCATCAAGTCTGCTCTGCCATTCAATGAGATCAGGGCTGATCTAATAATCCTAAACTTCATTTTCCTGCTATTTAATCCTTAAATCCTCTGCTGATCTGTCTATCACAGTGCAGTAATCTATTCAAGAACATATTCAGAATTGAAATGCAAAAAGGAATGGAGCACTTTTAATTCTTCTGAATTAGAGAAGCTAAAATTTCGCCTCTCTGATGTAGACAAAAAAAAATTGAAGTTTAGGAGGAAAATGCTCATCAACTAACTTAGAATGAATCCAAACTTGAGAATACTACCTTTGAGATATTGAAGGCTTAGGGAGATATTTCTGCTCAATTCCTAAAGATAAATAAAGAGCTGAAAAAGAAAGAGGAAGCAGGATTAAGAATAAGTGATGTACCAAAAATGCAGTGACAAGGTTATGAGTTTATAGGTGGCTCAATGGTTAGCATTGCTGCTGCATAGTGCTAGGAACCCAGGTTCGATTCCACCCTTGGATGACTGTCTGTGTGGAGTTTGCACATTTCCCTGTGTCTACGTGGGCTTCCTTCCACAGTCTAAAAATGTGTAGTTTAGATGGACTAGCTAACATTCCTGGCTAGTACAGGAATGGGGTTGGTCTGGGTGGGATGCTCTTCAAAGGGTCAGTGTGGACCTGATGGGCTGAACGTCCTGTTTCCATACTGTAGGGATTCTGTTAACTTGCACATAAAATCAATCATGCTCAGCATAAGTAGTTACAGACCTGTAAAGGCAGTTAGAGATGCACAGTGCACACAACAGACACTGCAAATCACTCGTAACAATTTTTAAAAAGTAAATGAAAACAATGGCACTTGTGAAAAAAGCTTGTCTATAGGATGTTGAAAATTGCAGTGCAGGAAAAGCACAGTAGATCAGGCAGCATCTGAGGAGCAGGAGAATTGACATTTCAGGCATAAGCCCTTCATCAGGAATGCACACTTTTTGACTCTGATCTCCAGCATCTGCAGTCCTCACTTTCACTTGGTCTAAATGGTGACCAAGTAACCATTGTCCATTGACACAAAAATCTCATCTGGATTACTAATGTCTGTCATGAAATGAGCTCTAACTTTATTACCCTGGTCTGATTCATAAATGCCTGCTTAAATGGCATAATAAGTCACAAAGTTGTTTTAAAGTGCTATGAAGCCTGAAAACAAATAGCGAAACTGAAGAGATGAACCAACATTGACATATGCACTAGAAATGACAATGGAAATCTTACCCCTGCTGACCTTGCAAAGTCCCTCTCAGCAACATTTGAAGTTTTGTGTTAAATGTGGGAAAACTGATCCACAGAATAGTCAAGCCTAGCATTGTAATACTCACTGAACTATACCTTACATATTAGAGGGAAAACTGTTGTTTGCAGTCATATCTGACATGTAGGGAGATGGTTGTGGTTGTTGAAGGTCAGTCATCTCAGCTCCACCACATTTCGGCAGGAGTTCCTCAGGCTAGTGTCCTAGGGCCAATCATCTTCAGCTGCTTCATCAATGACTTTCCCCCCATCATAAGGTCAGAAGTGGATATTCGCCGATCGTTGCACAATGTTCAGCACCAGTTGTAACACTTCAGATACTGAAGCAGTCCATATCCAAATGCAACCAGACCTGTGCAATATCTAGGATTGGGCTGGCAAGTAGCAAGTGGCATTTACGCCAAAGTATCAGGCAATGACAAGTTAAATCTAACCATCACCTCTTGATGCCCAGTACCATTAGACTTTCCACTGTCATCATGCCACGAGTTACAATTGACCAGAAACTGAATTGTGGCTAGCAGGGCAAGTCAGAAGCTAGGAATCCTGTACCTAGTAACTCACCTCCTGTCTCCCCAAAGTCTGTCCACCATCCATTAGGCACACGTCAGGAGTGTTATGAAATACAGTACTTTCCATTTACCTGGATGGGTGCAGCTCCAAGAACTTTCAAGAAGCTTGACACCATCCAGGACAACCACCTTCAACATTCACTCCTTTCAGCAGTGATGCACAATGCAGCAACTCGCCAAGGCCTCTTCAACAGCACCTTCCAAACCAACAACCTCTACCACATAGACAAATAAGGACAGCAGATACCTGGGAGCTGAAGAAGTGTCATACCAGACTGTGAACATTAACTCTGTTTCTCTGTCCATAGATGCTGCCAGACCTGCTGAGTTTCTTCAGCATTCCCTGTGTTTGTTTCAGAATTCCAGCACCCGCAGTGTCTTACTTTGAAATTAAACCCTTATTATACTTCAGTTTGTTTCAGACTCTAGACCAGAATGCATAGACATAAAAGAAAGGTGCACTGGCAGCTTACAGTGAAATAATTCTCCTCGACTCTGGTGAGAATGTGGAATGAAATGAATGTGAAAGGTGATTGGTAAATCAAATAATTGCATGAGACAGTTGGTGAATGGTCAGGTCTTGAATTCTGTAACTAGCCAAAGAGACAGCCAAGTAATTTCCAGCCCTACAGTTCCCATGCAAATAATCGAAGATGAATATCGCACTAGGGTGAAATCTATCACAGAGATACTCTTTACAGATTCATTACCAGGCTGCTTTGACTGTTTGATTAGATTCCCTGCTGCAACACCAAAATGGAGTCAATCTTAAACTTGAGCCATCCATCACAAACTCAGGAAAACGCCAGTCAGAAACTGAAAGCAAGTTTCACTCAACAGCATCATCATCAAACCACGCCATATAAGTATAGCACAGAAAATCACAAAACTAATGGGCTGAGAAATTAAAATATTTGGTACAGCTTTATTGCACTTGTAATACACTCCAAAAGCCCTGCAGCCAACAGTTTAATTTTGTTTGCTAGCATTTAGGAAACACCATGGTGACAATTTAATTAAATGTTCAAAATAAGTTCTTTTTCTAAATGCATTTATTACCTTGAAGCAAAGGCCTTTTGTAATTTCCTTAGATAAAATTGAAGAAGATTACATTCAAAAAGGTTGAATTAGACAGAGAGCTGCAGATTATTCATCGAGTGCTTTTCCCATCAGCCTTCCAGTGCACTATTGAGCTAAAGTCAAGCCAATGGTACCTTTAGTTAAAGACTGATAAGAATTGAGAGAACCAGATTTAATATTCTATATACATTAAGAGCTGTAAGTCGCCATTGCCAAAATAAGCATTACAGAAAGTCAGAAAGAAGGATGGGTTCTGAAGAAGGGTCACTGGACCCGAAACATTAATTCTGCTTTCTCTCCACAGATGCTGCTGGGCCTGCTGGATTTTTTTCAGCATTTTCTGCGTTTTAATTCAGAGAGAAAGGTAGATCTGTTGTCACTTATCATTGAAACAAATGATTGAATAATTTGCTTTGATGTGTTGATTGAGCAATAAATATGGGTGAGTACACTGTGGAAAATGCTCCCTGCTCTTCTTCAAACACTGCCAATAAACTCTTTCACAGCTTTCTGCTGGCATTTCATCTGATGACAACATCCTCTGACAGTGCAGCAAATTCTCAGTACAGTATTGCACTGGGATTCCACATAGATTGTGTGCTGATGGTTCTGGAGTGGGACTTCAACTCAAAACTGATTCAGAGGGACCAATGACACAATTAAAAAGCAGGAATGTTTCAATCAAATTTTTCTGTTATGCCTAAATTTAGGACCTTATATTTAACTTTGTATTGCATCTCTGTTTTAGAAAACTTAAATCTGAACTATGTCAGTGAAAAAAAACAGCCAGGAAACCTGACTGGGCAAGTCTGATCAGTGAGAGTTAAATATTGTGCATACCACATTGTGGCTCCCCTCGAGCTATAGAGGTGTAAAGGCTTACAGAGAACTCCAGAGCTTAGGACCTGAGAAGATAAAGGTAAGGACAAAGTCAGAAGAGATTTACCAGGATGTTGCTGGGAATAGAGGTTTTGAGTTATGGGGAGAGGCTGGATAGGCTGGGAATTTTTCCACTGGAGCAAAGGAGGTTGAAGGGTGACCTGATAGAGGTTTATAAAATCATGGGGCGTAGAGATAAGGTGAATGGCAGGTGTCTTTTCTCTGGAATGGGGGATTTCAAGACTGGAGGCATATTTTTAAAGTAGGCAGAGAAAGATTTAAAAAAGACATGATGGGCAATTTTTTTTACAGAGAGTGGGTCATGTGTGGAATGAACTTCTAGTGAAAGTGATGGAGTTACAACATTTAAAAGATGTTTAGATAAGTACATGAATTAAAAAATGTTTGGAGGGATTTGGGCCAAGCACAGGCAGGTAGGACTAGTTTAGTTTGGGATTATGGTCAGTATGGACTGATTGGACCAAAGGATCTGTTTCCATGTTGCATGACTCTATGATAAAAATGAGAGAAGATCAGAGTTGGAGGAATGCAGTGATCACAGAGGGCTGTAGGAGAGTACGAAGTAGCAGAGCGAGAGGAATGAGCCTGTGGAGGAACTTGTAAACAAGGATAATAAGTTTAAAATTGAGATATTCTTAGACTAGAAACCCATGTGCATATGGGTGATGGGACAATAGGTTTTTTTTTGAGTTAGGATATGGACAATGGAAGTTTTTAGATGAGCTCACATTATTGGGATGGATGGCTACTTAGAGGACCATAATTCAATACAAAAGCAGATGGGAATTGATGAGTGGAATCTCAATTTTCATGGAGTGGCATGGAAATCAGGGCACATTATATGCAATCAAGTGCTTTTGAAGTTTAGCCACTGCTGTAACATAGCAATTCCACAAAGGGTAAGGTCAACAATCAGGAAATCCTGCAGTGGGTAACACACCTCAAGCTTGTCCACAAGCCTATCTATGAGGCGCAAGTCACGAGTGTGATAGAATGCTCCACATTTGCCTGGATGGATGCAGCTCCAACAATACTCAAGATGTTTGACACCATCCAGGACAAAGCAAACTGTTTTATTGGCACCACATCCACAATTATTCATTCCTCCCACCACCAATGCTCAGTAGCAGCAGTGTGTGCCATCAACAACATGTATTACAGAAATTCACTATGGTTCCTTAGACCATACCTTCCAAAATCACTACCACTACCATCTAGAAGGGCAAAAGCAACAAATACATAGGAACACCACTAACTACATGTTCCCCTCCAAGCCACTTACCATCATGTCTTGGAAATATACCTATAATTCATCAATGTCACTGGGCCAAAATCCTGGAAACCCCTCCCTAAGAGGATTGTGGGTCCACCTACGCAAAATGGACTTGAGCGGCTCAAGAAGGCAGTTCGCCACCACCTTCTTAAGAGCAACTAAGGATGGGCAATAAGTGCTGGCCAGCCAGTGACACCTAAATCCCATGAATGAACAAAAGAAGACATTAGGTTAGATTACTTACAGTGTGGGAACAGGCCCTTCGGCCCAACAAGTCCACACCGACCCTCCAAAGAGCAACCCACCCAGACCCATTCCCCTATATTTACTCCTTCACTTAACACTACGGGCAATTTAGCAAGGCCAATTCACCTAACCCGCACATTTTTGGACTGTGGGAGGCAACCAGAGCACCCAGAGGAAACCCACGCAGACACGGGGAGAATGTGCAAACTCCACACAGACAGTTGCCTGAGGCGGGAATTGAACCTGGGTGTCTGGCGCTGTGAGGCAGCAGTGCTAGTCACTGTGCCGCCCATTAACTTTGCAACATTTCCTGGGGCAGATACTAATTAACACTGAAGGTGGCTTCAAAAACATTTCTAAATTTATACAATGGTCATACTATGTATATGTTATTGTTGGAAATTATAGTAAATTTATGAAATGATTTTCAGTATTGATGCCGGCATAAAATAATGGATAAAGGAGTGCTGTGCAAATGCATTGCATATTCTTCCACTAATATTACCACCACTAATCTCCAGGCTATGATCATTAAGACAAAACGGTCCATTATTTGAAACCATTCAGGCATAAGATATAATGGTTAACTAGACTTTGAGAGTTTGCTTTGGTCATTCAGTATGAGGCCATCTTCCTTCCAGTAGTTGATTGTAATTTCTTAAGTGGCTCTTTTTTGTAGTATCTGTTCTTACTCATTTGTAGTTGCTTTAAAAGCTTTCTGTCTATTTGTTTCCTTACTGGCTAGAGTCGTGAATTCATAGACCCTGACATTATTTTGAAATCAGCTTACAATCGGGAGACAGGTGTGGGGGTGGGGGGAGTGGAATTGTGTGAGAGAAACCTAAAATCCAGTAAACAGATCACAATCTTTGATCTTCACTAAACCATACCAATTCACCTTAACTTTCAGATTTTGTAGGTCCAAGCTTTTAACCAAGCATAATGCATGCCCACATGATGTAGTATCAGTTGTATGTTAAAGGACGATGCATGAATAGAATCTGAAGTTCAGGAGAAATGATGGTTACATAGTAAGACTCAGCATCAGTGGGACTTCACTGGGATTACTGCTGGGTACAATCAGCAGCTGGAGGAAGGAAGCTGCAACTCTTCCCAAGAAGGCATGACTAGAGATTGCTGAGGAGAGCATTCTATACTGTGGTAATTCATGCAAAGTAGGAAGTAATTCTATGGGCTTGTCACATCAGAAAAAGTTAATATGCTGGAGCAAATTACTGCAGATACTGGACTCTGTACTGAAAACAAAAATGCTGGAGATCACAGTGGGTCAGGCAGCATCCACGGAGTGAGAGCAAGCTAACATTTTGAATCTAGATACCTCTTCAACAGAGTGAAATGTGGAGGGGGCAGCATCTATGCAATAGTTGGCCAAGGTGAAAGGGGTGTTTTGGGAGGGGGTGTTCTGGGGGTGAAAAGGTGCTAATAATGCAGAATAAGTGATCAGAATGTGCGAATGACAGTTCAATGATGTGTCTAACTGTGATACTGGAAAGAACACACAATCCACTGGAGTGTGGGGTGGGGAGAGAGGACATGGTGACAAGGGAATGCAACAAGTAAAGCTAAAAGAAAGGGAAGAAATGGGAGTGAGTTCACAATCTGAAGGTGTTACGCTCAATATTAAGTTAATATGTTGGCTAATTTGCCTCCACCTTATGTTTTGAATCTCACCATTCACACTTGCAAATAGAATTGAAGCTTGCCGAAGCTACTGTCTCATTATAAAGTAGACAAGCAGGAGGCTAGAAGAACACAGTAAGCCAGGCAGCATCAAGAGATGGAGAAGTCACCATTTTGGATCTAACCCTTCCTCAAGAATGGAGGTGGGGGTAGGGGAAGCTGCAAATAAAGGGGAGGGTTTTAGGTGGGGAGAGGGGCGGAGTGACGAGTTAGGGGGTATGATCTGGTTGGCTGATGGGAGAATGAATCCTGTTGGTAGCTGGAAGGAGGGGTTGGTTAGTGGAATGAAAAGGAGGAGGCAGGGCTGGAAAGGGAGGTGGGGCATGGGAAGGAAGGTTATTTGAAATTGGAGAACTCAATGTTGAGTACTCCGGGCTATAGGCTGCCCAGGTGGACGATAAGGTGTTGTTCCTCCAATTTGTGGTCTGATTCACTGCGGCAATGTAGGAAACCGAGGTTGGATGTGTCAGAGGGGGAGTGGGAAGGGGAATTGAAATGGGCGTTGGCTGGGATATCAGGCTGGCCCTTACAGGCCAAGCTGAAACGCTTAGCAAAATGATCCCTTTGAAAGTAAGGACTGCAGATGCTGGTGATCAGAATCAAATAATGTGATCCTGGAAAAGCACAGCAGGTCAGGCAGCATCTGAGGAACAGGAGAATCAAAGTTTCGGGCATTACCCTTCATCAGGAATAAGGTTTGTGGGTCAGGGCTGCGAGATAAATGGGAGAGGGGTGGAGCTCAGGGGAAGGTAGGTGGGAATGTGATAGGTAGATGAAGGTGCGGGTGGAAGTGATAGGTGGGGGGGGGGGAGGGTGGAATGGATTGAGGGGGAGAGAAATGAAGAAACCGGTGAAGTCCACATTGATCCTGTATGGATCCTGCATCCTTGGGATCCTTCAAACTTGGGACACTACTACCACACAGGATCATTTCCCCTCCCCCAACCTTATCCTAGTCCCAAGCCTCCAACTTGGCACCGCCCCCTTGATCAGTCCTACCTGTCCATCTTCCTACTTTCCCACCCATCCGCTCCACCCTCCCCTCCAACCTATCATTCCACCTGCAGCTTCATCTACCGATCACATTCCCATCTACCTTCCCCCCCAGCCCCAACCCCCTCCCATTTATCTCTCAGCCCTTCCTGGCCTGCAAGCCTCATTCTGATGAAAGGTTCCCTTAGTTTACATTTGATCTCACCTGAAGTAGAGAAGACCACATCGGGAGCACCGGATACAGTAAATTAGGTTAGAGGAGAGGCAAGTGAACCTCTGTTTCACCAGGAAGGACTGTTTGGGCCCCTGGATGGAAGTGAGGGGGTTGGTGTGCCAGGAAGTTTTGTGTCTTTTCTGGTTGCAGGGGAACGTACCGGGGGTTCGGAGGGGTTGGTGGGGAGGGTAGCATGAACCAAGGATTGTCGAAGGGAACGGTTCTTGCGGAAGACAGAGAGGGGTGGGGAGGGGAAGATGTTCTTGGTGGTGGGATCCAGTTGGAGTTAGCGGAAGTGTTTGAGGGTGATATGTTGAATGCGGAGACTGGTGGGATGGCAAGTGGGGACAAGAGGGACTCTGTCTTTATTATGTTTGGAGGGTGGGAGTTTTACAGCAGTGGAGCAGGAAATGGAGGAGGTGTGGTGGAGGCCTGTCTGAATGACAGAGGGGGGAAGCATGTTGCAAAATCTGCCGTCACACTGACCCACCCGCCCCCCCCCCCCCCCCCCCATCTCATCCAGGGCCCCAAATATTCCTTCCAGGGTGAGACAAAGATTCGCTTGCCTCTCCTCCAACCTAATTTATTGAGTCTGGTGTTCCCGATGTGGTCCTCTCTACATTACTGAGACCAACCATAAACTAGGGGCATGGTTTGTTGACTATCTCAGCAGGGCCCATAAATGTCTACCTGACCTCCCAGTCACCGCCCATTTCAATTCCCCTTCCCACTCCCTCTACGACGTGTCCACCCTTGACGTCCTACATTGTCACAGTGAATCAGACTACAAGTGGGAGGAACAACACCTTATCCTCTGCCTAAGCAGCCCATATCCCGGAAGACTCAACATTAAGTTCTCCAATTTCAAATAATCTTTCCACCCATCCCCCGATTCCCTCTCCAGCCCTTCTATTCCACTGACTGACCTTTCCTTCCAACTACCAATCAGATTCATTCCTCCCATCAGCCAACCAGGTCGTACTCACCACCTATGTTCACCTATCCCTACCTCACCACTCTGCCCTCTCCCCTCCTAAAACTCTCCCCCACCTCCCCTTTGTTTGCAGCTCCCCCTACCCCCACCTCCATTCCTGAAGAATGGTTATACCTGAAATATTGACCTCCATCTCCTGATGCTGCCTGGCTTGCCGTGTTCTTCTAGCCTTCTGCTTGTCTACTTGGGATTCCAGCATCTCATACAGCCTCATCTGCAGGTTTTTTGTCTCTAACTAATTTAGTCTATTAGAGAGAGCTGACTGGTGATGAATTTAGCCTAAGGATCTCTACACCTCAGGCAAAGACAAGGTTCTCATGGTAACTTCAGCCAATGCAGGAATTGCATCCTGTTGGCATCATGCTACATTGCAAACCAGCTATCCAGCTATTGGAGCGGAATAACCCTCACTCAGAACATGATCAAATCATAGAATGGAGACAGCACAGAAAAGGCCATTTAATCCACCATGTCTGTGTTGGTTCCCATCAAGAGCAATTCAGCTAGTTCCATCCCTCACCATTTCTCCATTGCTCTTAGAATCTTTTCTCTTCAGGTAATTGTCCAATTCCTTTTGGAAAGCCACAATTGAATCTGCCACCATCATGCTCTCAGACAGTGGATTCCAAATCCTGTTGATTCATTGGGGATAGAAATAGCTTTCTGCCTATGTTCTTTGATTCTTTTGCCTTAAACCAGTGTCCTCTGATGTCTGCCAATACAACAGTTTCCTACTATTTACTCTGTCTAGGCCCCTCGTGACTTTTATGAAATCTCCCCTCAACATTCTCCTTCCAAGAAAGAACAGCCACAGATCCTCCAATCAATCCATATAACTGGAACAATTCATGTCAAGTCTGTCTGCATTCTCTTGTCCTACCTAAATTGTGGTGCCCAAAATTTAATACAATTCTCCAACTGAGGCTGAACAAGTATTTTATAAAAGTTCACTGTAACTTCCTTGTCTTTGTTTACTCAATCCCCCTATTTATAAAGTCCAAGATTCCATAGACCTTTTAAGTTACTTTCTCAACCTGCTGTGCCACCTTCAACAATTTGAGCAAATATAACCCTAATCCTTATAACCCTAGACCTTATAACTGCTTATAACACCTTCTTTAAAATTGCGTCTTTTACTTTATAGGTTTCCTTATTTTTCCCACTAAGATATATCACTTCATACAAATCTATATCTCATTTCATCTACCATGCCCACCCATTCTACATCCTCTTGCTGTCTATCACTAGCCTCCGCATAGTTTATATTTATTCCAAGATTTGTGTTCACCTGAATGCTTTGAAATTCAGCCCTGCACCCTCAAGTCTTGAGACATTAATATCAATCAGGAAAAGCAATGGTCCAAGTACTAAGCCCTGGGGTATTCTACTATGTAATTCATCCTGTCCGAAAAAGCAGCTCCTCCTTACTAATGCCAGTAAAAGCCAAGTGTTGTGGATGTTGGAAATCTGAAATAAAGATAAAAATTGCTAAAGTAGGTCTGGCGTTATCTGTGGAGAGTGAAACAGGTTTAACATTTTGAATCCAATATGATTCTTCTTGACTAAAGGGTGCTGGGAAGTGATAGTTGTTATTGCCGTTGGCAATGCAGGAAAAGAAATAAGTAAAACCGTTGATGAGAATGCTCAGAGTAAAAGACAAAGTGAATACTAATAATGGTAGTAAAGGAGCAGTATTGATGAAAAATAGATGTTAATGGTAGTGTAAACTGTAGATGATGTATCAGCATTGCTGACAACAAATCCATGCAAGACACGTGGGGGTGTTGGTAGTGTGAAAGTGCAATAAAAGTGGAAGGACACTGCATATATACAAAGTGGTCACCCAGTCTCTGTTTGTTCTCTCCAGTGTAAAGGAGACCTCATTGTGAGAAGTGAATAAAATAGTATAGATTGAATAAAGTGCAAGTAAGTCATTGCTTCATACGGAACATATGTTTAAGGCCTTGGACAGTGAAGGGGACGACGTAAATGAGCAAATGTTACACATCTAGAACTGTTTGGAAACAATGATAAGATTCCCCTTGTTTTACCCCATCACTCTCTGCATTCAAAGGGTTATTCTGTAATTGGTGGTACAGTGGTCGGTGAAGAAGCTTATCTTCGAGTACAACAGGACCTTGAATAAATGGGCCGATTAGCCAAGGAGTGGCTGTGGATTTTAATTTAGAAAGATGTGAGGTGCTACATTTTGGTAAGGCATTTCAGAGGAGGATTTGTACAGTTAATGACAACATCGTGGGGAGTGTCACCAAACAAAAAGACCTTGGAGTGCAAGTTCATAGTTCCTTGAAAGTGGAGTCTCAGGTAGATAGGATAGTGAAAAAGGTTAGTGAAGTATACCTGCCTTTATTGGTCAGTACATTGAGTATAGGAGTTGGGAGGTCATATTACAGCTGCACAGAACATTTGCTAGGCCACTTTTAGAATTCTGCATTCAGGTTGATCTCCTTCCCATAGGAAGGGTGTTGTGAAACTTGAAAGGGTTCAGAAAGGAATTACAAGGATGTTTGAGGTATTGGGAGAGGCTGAATAGGCTGTGACTATTTACCCTGGAACATTGGAGGCTGAGGAGTGACATTAAAGAGGTTTATAAAATCATGAGGGGCATCGATTGGGTGAAAAGCCAAGGTCTTTTTCCCAGAGTAGGGGAGTCCAAAACTAGAGTGAATAGGTTTAAGGTGAAACGGGAAAGATTTAAAAGGGACTTAAGGCGCAACATTTTCACACAGAGGGTGGTGTGTGTATGAAATGAGCTGCCAGAGGAAGTGGTGGAGGCTGATACAATTACAACATTTAAAAGGCATTTGGATGGGTATATGAATAGGAAGGGTCTGGAGGGATATGTGCCAAATGTTGGCAAATGGGACCAGATTCATTCAGAATATCTGGTCAGAATGGATGGATTGGACCGAAGGGTCTGTCTCCGTGCTGTACAGCTCTATGGCTCTATGGCTGGTGATTTTAGTCACCACCAGCAGGATGTGAAACCTAAATGCATCTCTTGTCAGCATTCTGCAGGGATTGCTCCCTCCATGACACCCTGCTACTCCTCCATCACTCCTAACATTTCCAAATGGCATCTTCCCATGCAGTCACGAAATCTGAAACATTTGCTCTTCTACTTCCTCCCTCTTCACTATCCAAGGCCCCAAGCAAACCTTTCAGATGAAGAGGCAATTTAGTTGTACTTCCTGCAATCCAGGGGACAGCATTCACTGTTCACAATGAAGCTGACTCAAAGTATTGGCCAGACCAAGTACAGATTGGGCAATTGCTTTGTGTAACATGTCCTCTTCATCCATAAGAATAACTTCGAATTTCCAGCTGTTTGCCATTTCGTACACACTGTCTTGCGAATATTTCTTGCCAATGAAGGAGCACTTTACAGACTCAACAGTGAGTTCAACAATTTCAGTGCATGTGCATTGTCTTCCATTTTGATTACAGTCTCTTCCCCAGCCCCATTACCCAGTGTCCCCCATTACAGTCAACAGAGCTGACCTATTTTCTGTGATTTACACCATTTATTGCCACCTATTCTTCATCTACATTGTTCCTCTACTTAGCACGCCTTTTGTCTTTTTTTCTGTGGAAATCCTCATCATCTATTATACTTGTTCCTCCTCTATCTTCGCCAACAGCATAAAATCCATTATTTTGTAGCCTGCTTCAATTCGAAAAAAGGGTCATTTGATTAGATTAGATTAGATTAGATTACAGTGTGGAAACAGGCCCTTCGGCCCAACAAGTCCACACCAACCCGCTGAAGCGCAACCCACCCATACCCCTACAGTTACCCCTTACCTAACACTACGGGCAATTTAGCATGGCCAATTCACCTGACCTGCACATTTTTGGACTGTGGGAGGAAACCGGAGCACCCGGAGGAAACCCACGCAGACACGGGGAGAACGTGCAAACTCCACACAGTCAGTCGCCTGAGGCAGGAATTGAACCTGGGTCTCAGACGCTGTGAGACCGTGGCGTCATATTGGACCTAAAACATTAAATCTGTTTCTCGGTCCACAGATGCTGTCCAACCTGTTGAATTTCTCCAACATTTTTTGTGTATTTTTGCTTAACATTATCCCGTATTTCAAGCCATTCAAACAAGTACATATCTATGTTACTCCTGCTCCTTTTTAAAATTCTTTGTCATCAGTTTTGCTAATAAGACTGTTATGTGGCAATTTATTAAACATCTAATGGAAGACCATGTTTGCTGAATCAGCCATACTAACCTCTCTACCCTTCTATTTTATTTCACAAATAAGTCAGGCAAATTATTGAGACAAGCTTTCATCTGAAATAAATCCATGCTGGCTTACCACAATTATTCAACATTGACCCAAATGACTGTTAATTTTGTCCCAGATTATCAAATCGAAAAAGATTCCCCGCTACTCAGGTTAAATCAATTGTTCTATAGTTGGGGGGCTTATCCTTGTATCTTTCTTTGAAAAAAAACTGTAACATTTGCAATTTACAAGCCCTTGGTCCCATAACTAAGGAAGATTGAAAGCTTAAGGCCATTTCCTCCACATATCCCACTCCCCCCCCCCCCCCCCCTCCCCCCCCTTAGCTCCCCTTGGTTCCCTCATGCATCTTATTCAATCCTAATGATGTATCAGTTATAAGTAAAGTCAGACTATTTGATATCCCTTTTCACCAATTTTTAACCAATCGAATGTTTCCACAGCTTCTATTTCCATTATAACTTTGCCAGCACCTTCTTCCTTTGTAAACACAGATGTGAAGTGTTCAAATTGTACCTCAACCACACCCTCTGCCTCCACAAATAAATCCACATTTTGGTCCCTAATTGGCTCCATTCCTTCTTTTACCACCATTTTACTATTTGTATGCTTTAGAAGATTTTTGGATTTGTTTTTGTATTCGCTGCTAATTGTTTTTCCTACTTTCTACTGCTGTAACTATTTACTTGACTTCCTTTCTGAACTTGCCATTATCAGCCTCACCTGTACTGTCTACCTTACATCTGCTCTAATCATTCTTTTTCATTTAGTTCCTTTCTTCAACCTGGGAGCTCTAGCTGTGTTTCCCTATATTACCCCCATGTGGGAATGTACCTTGATTGGACCTAAACTATCTCCTCTTTAAAGGTAGCCCATTGTAGCATTGTAGTTTCGCTGATCAGTCTTAGCCTCCTCCTTAGCTGGGTCAGATCTATTCCCACAGAATTCCCCCAATTTACTTTAATTTTACTCTGGATTTTCACTTGTCTTTCTTTTTGGCCAGTTACAATTTTATGGACATGGTCCCTTTAAATATTTGCCTCCGATACTGAATCCACTTGATCCACTTCATTCCCAGAACCAGGCAAAGCCCCTTTCCTGATTGATCTGAAACACTATCCACAAATTCACACATGGCACCAGAGAGCTATTTTTGGTGTCCTGGTGTTAATTTCCTTCACAGCTCTAAAACCTGCCGGTGGGACCTAGGTAGGCATTTTTCTACCTATGCCATTGTTGTTAATAGGAAGGCTGCTCACCCTTCTCCCTCAGATGCTCTATAGCCACTTAGTGACTTCCTTCATCCTGGCACTGGTGAGGCCAAACACCATCCTGGATTTATGACTGCTACCACAGAAATGCCCACTTACTCCCTTAATAATAATATCTTTGATCACTATTCCTAATCTTCTTCCTGCCTCCCTGTATGGCTGAACCAGGTGCAACCCACAGAGTGAAGTGACCATCACTCTCACCAGCATTCAGAATTAAATACCAGTTGGACAGTGAGATGAAAGTGATTTCTGTCATGACTTACCTGATCTTTTTTGGTTGCTTGGCAGTCAACCCACTATCCCCCTGCATTTAAGTTGCAGGGTGAACCTATCTAGAAATGTACCATCCACAAATCCCTCCTTCTCACTCGTGTGGCTTAGTGATGTAAGCTGTTGCTCAAGGGTAAAATCCCAGCAGCCAACAGTACTTGCTGAAGGTGTGCTTTTCCAGGACAGCTCCTTCACTTCAGTTCCATCACCTGATTTCAGTTTTCCCTCCCTTCCTGTCACATGTGTACTTTTAACTTAGAGCTCTCTGATTTAGTATGAATTGTTCAGATGCTAAAAAGGTGCTGAAAATCCAAGTCATCCTCGAGATATCAAGCTCAGGTATTTAGCTAAATATAAAACTTTAGGTTTGTAATTTTCCTCCCTTTCCCTGCTGGTTGTGATGTGTAGAGACACCCCTTGTTTATATCTACTGTGTTCCATCTAATTTTTTTCCTTTAATTCTGCCCTTCTGAACCTCCTGCTGCCTTTTGTATCCCTGTCCTCTCCTGCTCTTTTATATCTAAGCTCCAATCTCCTGCCACTTTTTCAATTCTGTTCTTGCCTTCTCCTTTTTTCTCAGCCTTCAACCTTCTGGCTTGCTGTTGTAGGGGAGAGCTCAGTTTAGATCAACTCCCAGCCTTCACATTTTTGCACCCTTCATCATCTCCATATTTAACCCAACTCACCCCAAATCACCCTTAGCAAATGTGCTACATCCATTAGTGAATATATGACCTTCACTCACTTGGAAGTCTGCTTCCTCATTCTTGTAAAGGAAAACAGCACACAATGTAAAGGGAGCGAGACGGGACTGGAGCCAGTCCAGCTGCAACAATCCTGGTCACACATGTAGAGGGGAATGCCCTGGAGATCAATACGCACAGCTGCAGTCTTCTCAGTGGGAGATAAAGAGACAGAGAACTGATGACAGAATTATAAATATCTCTGACACTCAAACACTGACTTTACTTCATCAATCACTGTGAAGAGTATGATGATTATCAAGATTATGACTTCGCACCGAAATCATATTGATTTCATCTTCCAGAAACTTCCCTCTGATTCTTTTTGAGGAGGTGGTGGTTGTAGTGATGGGTAAAATTGCCAACTGTGGTCATCATTCCTGAAAATAATTCAGAAGCAGTCACAAGGGTTGACAAGTGTCGAACTAGGTTTCAGTGCCCTGACTATTTGACGAAGTAATGAAATAGTAAAGGAAACAAACAAAAACGGCTCTTGTTCCTCGCACTTCCTCAACCTCTTAAACACTCCTCATTGTCCTCTGTGCCAACCCATGCCCCTGACCCCCATGGCTTTATATATCCCAGAGGCCTGGCTCTGGGATAAGGCGGGGG
The DNA here is from genome assembly GCF_004010195.1 of Chiloscyllium plagiosum. Lineage (NCBI taxonomy): Eukaryota > Metazoa > Chordata > Chondrichthyes > Orectolobiformes > Hemiscylliidae > Chiloscyllium > Chiloscyllium plagiosum. Next base: position 81,690,874 of record NC_057718.1, read on the forward strand.
GAGGGGAGATGAGGAAATTGGTGAAATCAACATCAATGCTGCAGCGTCCCAAGGTAGAAGATGAAGCATTCTTCCTCCAGTTGTTGAGTGACTAGGATTTGGCAGAGGAGGAGGCCCAGGACTTGCATGTTCTTGGCAGATTGGAAGGGGGAGTTGAAGTGGTATTGAAAAGGCAGTCTTGTGGCACTAGTCCTTTAATGATAACCTTGAGGCTTATGTCAACAAACACAGTGAAACAGTAATCTTATTTTTTTACCACTGCATACAGTTTTTCTCAAATATTTAAAGGGCCAGTGATTAAAAAAAACTTCACATCATGAGAGCTCCCTTTGATAACTCTCTTGGCAGCTCCAATGAGCCTAGTAGTTCTCCTGAATTTATCTGCTTTTCCCAACATTGGTGATGACATAAAACAATTGCAAAGAGCAATTGCCTTTTCCATATATCCCTTTACCTCTCCCAAAGGAACGCAAGAATGTATCCAAAATGCTATTCCACCTTTCCAAAATGGAACACAATCTCTCCAAAGTAAGACTAATGAAAACCAGAGGTAACTGAAGGCAGTTGCAGTTTAATGTTTCGTTAAAATGATGGTGACTGGATTTGGAAGCAAGACTTCTGGATTTATCCTTTAGCACCATTTTCACTTAAGTTGGAAAGATCCTCTTTTAATACAAAAATTCAGATCCATGACTATGTACAAAATCCTATAAGTTCTGAGATTTTTAAAGTGTTACAAATAAATGTACAGCAGGTTTTGAACGTGTGTCATCTCTGCATTCATCTAAGATAAATCAGAAAGCTCAGATATGCAGTGAACTGGTGAGTACATGACAGAAAACTTTGCAACTTATCCTTTCCCTAGTCAATGGGCTCTAAGGGGAATTTCATTAGCCTACCACTACATTAATTAATATCAGATTAGTGGCAAGTTTCGAAAAACAAACTACAATGCAAAGACTTGCAGCCTGTTCCTAAATTGAAAGAATACCCGGTCAATTGAAACCTGACTGGTCATCTATGAAACAATAAGAACTGAGGAGAAACATATTAAAATAAATTACATTAATCTACAAGTTAAATTACAAAGTAAAGCAGTGGGGCCAATGGATCAATACTTGTTGTAAACATAGAAGATTACGAGTTGGGACATTGTGCTGTTGTATCTTTCAGCCAGATGTCCCACCTGCTCCAGAGATGTTTCATAATGTGCCTGAACTAGTTGTTTAAAAATATCTAGAAGATTATGAATGATCTGAACTGACACATTTAAAATGATTAATGGATTTCATAAATAGAGAGAAACTTTTTATTTGTTACCCAAAATGCATTCTATTCATAAAATTTGTTAAAAAATTGCAATACAATCCAAATCGACATTTCAAAACTTTCAGTTACAGGGGGTTCCTGATTTATCAACGTCCTACTTATGAATGCACATATCGGGATGTAATTTTAAATATCCGAAATATAAACATTTCCTATACTTACAAACATCTCCTTTATATTGTCCTGCATTGTCGTTGTTTTGCATACAAATCGGCTTGTGAACGGACCCAGGAACAGAACCCATTCACTACCCAGGGACTGCCTGTACAGATTAATTCTCTTTCCACACATTGTATGAGGTACACTTACACTGCAGTTTAGACTACATAAAGACCCAAGTCCCCACCCCACTGCTGGCCAAAGATGGAGTGACTCTTAACAAAAGTAAAGAAGTCATCAAATAATGCTGGAGAGACCTCTTTAACAAGGGCTGAGCGTCCTTGAATTCGTCCCCCAGAATGCTATACACCATGAACTCAGTAACACCGCAGCCCTGCACGAAGTAGAGAAGGCCATCCACCTCCATAAGAACAACAACGCTGCTGCACCTAAATGCCCTTAGCTGCCTTATCTGGAAGGAGGAGACTATCCCAGGAGAGCTCCGAGATGCTACAGTTGTGAACATTTTCAAAAAAGGAAACTAATCCAATTTTGATAACTGCAGAGGAATCTCCGTGCTATCGACTGTTGGAAAAGTCTCCTCCAAGGTCTTCTTCAACCGTCTCCTCCGTGTGGCTGAGGAACTCCCCCCGGAGTTGCAGTCAGGCTTTCAGCCACAGAGGGGCACAACCAACATGATTTTCACCGTACGACAGCTGCAGGAGAAATGCAGAGAAAAGAACCTATCCCTATACATAGTCTTCTTTGACATTACAAAAGTCTTTTACACCATCAATTGGGGAGCATTATGGAGTGTCTTATTCTGCTTTGTTAAAAATCACACAACACCAGATTATAGTCCAACAGGTTTAATTGGAAGCACACTAGCTTTGGGAGCACTGCTCCTTCATCAGGTGATTTGGTTGCACCATGAGGTTTGTCACCATCGTTCGCCTGCTCTATGATGACATGGAAGTCATGGTAATGACAAATGGCTTCACCACCAACCCATTGGCCATTCAGACCTATGTCAAGTCGGGCAGTGTCATTGCCCCAATACTGTTCTCGATCTACCTCGCTGCAATGCTTCACCTCACCGCCGACAAGCTTCCCACTGGAGTGGAGCTAACTTACAGAACCTGTAGGAAATTATTCAACCTCCACCACCTTTAAGCCTAAACCAAACAAAACCAACCAGTGTTATGAAGCTGCAGTAAATAGACGATGCTTGTATATGTGCAATCTCAGAGAATGTACTCCAGACCATCAATGGTCAATGAAGCATGCTCTCATATGCTTCCAACACCTTTATGGAAGCATATGAGAGCATGGGTCTCACCCTGAACATCTGCAAGACGAAGGTCCTTCATCAACCTGGCCTGGTATTGTGGAGCAAACCGCCAATCATCAAGGTCCACAAGGAGGCCTTGGAGAACAATGGCCATTTTCAATACTTCTGGAGTGTCCTGTTGACCAAAGCAGCTATTGATGAAGGGATCCAGCATCACATCCAGTGTGCTAGGACCACCTTTCGCCGCCTGAGGAAAAGGGTAGAGAGAACAATAACATCAGATCCAACATCAAGAACATGGTTTACAGAGCTTCCTATATAGCTCTGAGACATGGACTGTCTACATCAGACATCTCAAGGTGCTGGAGCAGTACCACCAACACTACCTGCGCAACATCCTGCAAATCTGCTAGGAAGACAGATTCACCAACACCTTGACCAGGCCAACATCTCCAGCACTGAGACTTTGACTAACCTTGATTGGCTCCGATAGGCTGGGCTCATTGTCCACATGACCGACATGAGACTCCCCAAGCAGGTTCTACTCCCAGCTCTGAAGTGGCAGGCGAGCCCTAGGTGGACAGAAGAAATGTTTCAGGGATGCCCTCAAGGCCTCAATGGTGGTGCCGCATTCCCACAGACCTCTGGGAATCCCTGGCCCAAAGTGGGGGAGGAGCATCCAGGAAGGCATCAAATACCTCGAAATTTGCCCTTGGAAAAAAGCAGAAGCCAGACAAAAACAGTGAAAGAAGTGCACTGCCCCACCCATGGCTTCCCGTGACCACCTTCTGCCCAAGTGTAATAGAGTCTGTGGTAGCTGCATCAGTCTGTACAGCTACCTATGCACCCACGCTGAGAGTGGAAGAGAGTCATCCTCATTTGCGAGGGACTGCCAATGATGTTGACAGTACAGTTTATTTTAATACCCTTTTTCATGGGATTTGGGTATTGCTGGTAATGTTAGCATTTGTTGCTCATCCTTAATTGCCCTTGAACTGAGTAGATTGCGAAAATATTTCAGTTTACAATGTTATAATTACAATATCTGTTTATGTTTCATGCTGCACATTCTCTGGTGCACATTGCCTATGGAGCTCTATACAGCCTCCATTCTGAATGTATATAGTTGTGGGATGGCTTTAGACAGTCACCATTTTCCCTCAGCACAAAGTCCTGGACTTTTTGTTTTATTCATTCATGGGATTTGAGCATTGCTGGCTAGGCCAGTTTTTATTGTCCATTCTGGGTTGACAATTAAGAGTCAGCCACATTGCAGTGGTTTGAAGTCACTTGTGAGTCAGAGCAGGTTAGAATATCAGACTTTCTCACCTAAAGGACAATAGTGAACCAGATGACTAGAATAGAATAGAAATTTATTGTTATCTATATTTTTACGAAAGAAAATGAGAAGTTTCATAAGTCTCCATACCAGAATGCATAAATTAATGACTGGAGTTTTAAATAATAAGAAAAAAAAAGTTCATCAAAGTTCAATTAATAGCTCTTGGGTTCAGGATATGCTGGAAAATCAGGCTGAGACCACCACACAGGGCCAGGCTGAGATGCCCACGCAGGGCCTGGTCAAGACCACCATGCAGGGCTGGGCTGGGCCGAGACCATCAGGCCAAGACCATCATGCAGGGCTGGGCTGGGCCAAGACCATCATGCAGGGCTGGGCTGGGCCGAGACCATCAGGCAGGACCGAGCTGAAACCACCATGCAGGGCCTGGCCAAGACCATCATGCAGGGCTGGGCTGGGACGAGACCATCAGGCAGGGCCGAGCTGAAACCACCATGCAGGGCTGGGCCAAGACCAAAAATCAGGGCTGGGCCAAGACCAACAACCAGGGCTGGGCCGAGACCATCACACAGGGCTGTGCTGAAACCACCACACAGGGCCAGGCCAAGATCATCACACAGGGCTAGGCTGAAACCATCACATTGGTGAAACCATCACATAGGGCTGGACTGAAACCACCCCATATGGCCAGGCCATGATCATCACACATGGCTGGGCTGAGACCATCAGACAGGACCTGGCTGAGACCATCACTGAGGTCCGGGCCGAGTCCATCAGACAGGGCTGGGCTGAAACCACCATGCAGACCCAGACCAAGACCACCATGCAGGGCTGAACTGAAACTACCATGTAGGGCCAGGCCAGGACCACCACTCAGGGTTGGCCCAAGACTATCAGACAGGACTGGGCCAAGACCCACCATGCAGGGCTAGGTTAACACCACCATGCAGGGCCGGGCCAAGACCACCATGTAGGGTAAGGCTGAGACCACCACATAGGGCTGGGCCATGACCACCACACAGGGCCGGGCCAAGACCACCATACAGGGCCGGGCCAAGACCACCATGCAGGGCAGGGACATGATCACCACACAAGGGTGGGCAAAGATCACCATGCAGGGCCAGGCCAAGACCATCATGCAGGGTAAGGCTGAGACCACCAAACATGGCTGGGCTGATGTCACCATACTGAACCGAGACAAGACCTCCACACCAGAACTAGACCTTCACGCTGGGCTGCTGGAATATCCAGAAGCCATCTCCAAGCCAAAACAAATCCTCTGTGTCAGGATTAGACCTTAATGCTGAGACAAGACACCCCCTCCTAGACAAGACCATCACATTGGGAGACCGCCCTGACAAATGTTAGGACTATACAGCCATTCCAGACTGCTGGAAGCCACTTCATCGTTGAGCCTGGGCTTTTGGCCTTCCGCTGAAGTCATTAAAAGTAGATAAGGTACCATAATAAACAAAAACATTGAAAGTAGATAAGGTGCCATAATAAACAGAACCATTAAAAGTAGGTAAGGTACCATAATAAACAGAAACATTAAAAGAAAGCATAGAAAGAGGAAAAAACAAAATGCAATTGGAGTAGATGAGTTCTGGGCTCCTGTGCTGCTTCTCCACCTCCATCTTGGAGGCAGATGGATTGTTATGACGATGGACACTGATTACTTCATTGTCAAATGGCCAGAATTTTACATTAACTTCTTAAATTTAATTCAAATTTCACATCTACCATGATCTGAATCCATGTCTCCAGAACATTAACTGAGGATATCTAGATCACCAGTTCAGTGGCATTACCACTAGACTATTGCGTCCACCATATTGCCTCCTTTGGAATGTGCCAGTCTGCAGCAATCCGTCTTGGATAGTTCTACGTAAAAAATGTCCAGCATGATTCATTCAGACCAAACAGCACCTTTCATTGAACTGGCAAACTTCGAGATTCGAAAGCCTGCTCACCATTCCTTAATCATTCAGGGCTTGTCAAGTCAGCCCCTTAATTTGTATGTTTCTCCAAATTCGTCTCAATATGGATTTGACTATGGGCAGTTATGATAGTTACAACGTTTGATTCCTGCCAAACAAAATGAAAATCCTGTCCCTGACTTCATACCAGAGGTCACTAATGGCCCTGGTGTGATGTCACTTTTATTAACTGAATCTAAATTCCACAGATCCTTTAGATATTGAATAAAATACAGCATAAAGCAGCAATTGATGTTCTTCTTGGTGCAGCATTGGGAATTGAGGATTGAGTCCCATGTAATGGAGCTTTCCTGGGATGGACCTCTACAAAAAACACACCTCTTTTCAGATGTTCTTCTATTTCTTCTGGTTGGTCATCATAATGTAAGTTTACAAAACCTGAAAATTAGAGCTAGGTTGCTTAGGAGAGATGTCAGGAAGACCTCTTCCAAGAGCAGTGAAAATCAAGGACTCATGCTGAATAAAAAAACTGTTACGATTAGAGGCTACATCAATTGGGAATTCCAGGTCTGAGACTGATAGTTTATTGTTGTGTTAATGTACAGACCTGAGGAAGGTAAATGAAGTTAATGCAGTTGAATTAAACTGTGGAACAAACATCATGGGCTGAGTAAATATGTCTATCTTGCAAAACTTTATGCTGTATTTTATTCAATATCTAAAGGATCTGTGGAATTTAGATTCATTTAATAAAAGTGACATCACACCAGGGCCATTAGTGACCTCTGGTATGAAGTCAGGGACAGCATTTTCATTTTGTTTGGCAGGAATCAAACGTTGTAACTATCATAACTGCCCATAGTCAAATCCATATTGAGACGAATTTGGAGAAACATACAAATTAAGGGGCTGACTTGACAAGCCCTGAATGATTAAGGAATGGTGAGCAGGCTTTCGAATCTCGAAGTTCAAATGGGCGGCATTGGACAGTCCAAGATCAGCAGCCCTACCTTTGAAAATGAGAGCTGCAATAAATATATATAAGGCTGTTATATTCACAACTGTCAACCCTAAGGGGTATTTGAAAGAATTACAGCCATCAAACATGAAAGGGAAAGTGCCCAACCCCACAGTAATGACCAGTGCCATAGTTGTGCTTGCTTTTTAGAGTGGTCCCTTGCTGTCAGAACGGAGGAACTCAGCTCCGATATCAACTCCATCTGCCATTGGGAGGCAACCACCATTGGACATAAACATCCTAACTTGACTGGTACATTGTGTGCCCACTGGAAATGCCAGCCAGCATTGGGTGAGTGCACATAACTAAGCCTTCAAGGGGATTAATTGGATACTTACCACTTACGAACAGGTCATCACCCAAATGCCTGCATTATCCCCTGGAGGCTGAGATATATCATGGAGCCAGCCCAGTGGCATTTCCCAGCTCATTTTTGTGCCCTGAAAATTCAAGCCATTAAAAATTCAGCCCAAAGTGTGCAAATGGTACCTACGGAAGAATGTTTTTGTATCCCCATCATATCATCTGCTGCACAGCAGTGGTTACAGTGTTGGAGCTTAACTTATGTTTTAAACTGCATGGTGCATTTTGAGCACATGCGCAAAATCTATCTCCCAATAATGCATTATCTTTATGTTTTTGCAGTTTCCAATGTGGTTTCAGCTTTGCCTTCACAATGTGTCATTGGGAATCCAAAAATGCCAATGAAGGACATTCTTTTTTGTCTGAGGAGACATTTTACAAAAATATATTTATCAGAAGTAATTAAATAGAAATAAATTTTATTGCTGCATATTTTCAGACATTTTTGTTCCACTGAGACAGAGTACAAATTAATTTAAAATGAATTGAACTCTTCAATACCTGTTTATTTCAGCCAGTGGTAGTTACATTGACTTTGTTATTTTGTTTCTGTGACATTTGAAAGAACATGTAAAGTTTGGAGTAAGATAAAGGCCATCAAGTTCACTCGCAACATGTCTCAGAACATCTTGGGTTCTGTGTCATATCTTGAAGGCATTTCAAAGAAGCTCTTTGCATTATTATGCAATCCCTCCCAAACGTCCTGACCAATATTTAACCCAAACAACCTCACTGAAACAGATGAACCAGTCAGTGGTGTCTTGCTGTCTGTGGGAACTTGTGGTGTTCAAATTGACTGCTGCCCTTTCTGCTTTAAAATAGAGGTTGCACTTCAAAATGGTGGCAAAATGCTTTCGGAGCACTCTAAGATTGTGAAGGGCATTATAAATGAGGATCAGTCGTTATTTCTTTCTTTAATTTAATCTGCACTTACAATTAAAGCACAATGAAATAATGAATGAAATTGCACTAAATATTCTGTCAAACTGAAAACTATGACTGACTTCTCAAGAGGGAAATAATATCATTTGTTGTTCGGAGAATGACAGGATGCACAGTGCATCTCAACCTATTAGCAATCCAATTCCTGCACCATGCTGATACATGTTCATTAAGTGGAAAGTACATTAGATGTTGCTACATGGCAGCTGCAGAGATGAGCCCAAGCCTGTTACTCATTTAAATAACAAAATCTGACCCTCGGAGTCATCCCTGCAGATACTTGGCTAATGAATGATAAAACTGGAATAAATAAGAAGAGGTGGTGCAGGGCTCTTCTGGTACATTCACTCTCACTCAAATAGATAACTACTCCACTGGGGATTGTGGGGGGAGGTGGAACAATGAAATTAGAAGGTGACTGACAGGCCAAAAAACAAAAACACAAATCAACTGAGAGATTAGAGTGAAGGGCACTAATATTCATGCATGTTTTATTAATAATCCTTGCCTCAATGTGCCAGTCATTATTTGTCAGGTTTGCTTTTCTGCATCTCATTACTGAAAGGGTTGGAATATATGTTATAACAGTGTCAACAATAACTTTTCAAATTGATTATTGTATCCCCTGTACTTATTCCCCAAAAGGCAAAGGTAAATTTTCAAGGTTGACATCAATTGAATTACGCTGGGTCAAGGTATCAAAGAATGGAGAAAATGCAGGAAAATATTGGCTAGTTTTCGATCAACCATGATCTAAGTGAATGATCTAAGTGAATGAGTGAATGTCCTCTCCCTGTTTCTATTATCTATGAATTTGTTAAGTATTAATATGTAAGTAATTGAAAGTTACATTTTCATGGCAAGAATAAATAAAGCATAGTTTAATGACTAAAAATCCACATGCATTATAAATGGAATATTTTAAAGTCAGGAATTATGCGACATTATACTATATATATTATGTGCATTACAAATATACTTACACAGGCACACACGGTAACAAGGCAAACTTCAAAACTTTCAATAGGAAAATTTATGAATACATTTTAACATCAAGATCTTTTTCAGGAACTTGAATATGAAAATGATTGTCAGAAGAGCAGTGGGCTGATTCAGGATCAAAATAGGAATCTATAGGTGAAAGCAGAAGACAAGATTGATGTGTGAAATGCAAAAGTTGTATCAGTGTTTATCTGATGGGAAGGGAACCTTGTCAAATCTATGGATCCTATTGTCTTACAGGAATAGAGAAAATGTAATCTACTGTAGCCTACTAAGGGGAATCTTTTTTTTCGTAAATCTACAATAATGAGTAGAGTGGGCTCTTATTTGAATACAGTATATTTTTTATCGAGATCTGTCTCTTGATTAAATTTCAACAATATGAAACATAGATACTAAGTTACTCTAGGACGGCATTTTTTAAAACAGTAAGACTATGCAATTTTTTGGGTCTGTAGATTGTTAAGATGCAAAGAGAGCCTTCAGTAGTGTGATGTGCTCTTTCCTGACGGATGTGGGAGATTAGGGAGAGTTCCCATTTTACTGATGATTATGTCTGCAGGAAGTGTGTTTGGTTGTGAATCCTATCAGATCACATGGATCGGTTGGAACGGCAGTTAGAGGCAATGAGGAATTTACAGGAGCTAGGGAATGTGATGGATGGCAGTTATAGGAAGGGAGAAAAACTGCAGGTACAGTCAGATAGATGGGTTACCTCCAGGAAAGGTAGGAGAGGTAGGCAGGTAGTGCAGGAGTCTTCTGTGACTATTCCCATCTGAAGCAAGTATGCTGTTTTGGAAAATATAGGGTGTGATGGACTCATGTAGCTCATGAGGGGCATCAATAGCGTAAATAGACAAAGTCTTTTCCCTGGAGTCGGAGAGTCCAAAACTAGAGGGCATAGGTTTAAGGTAAGGGGGGCAAGATTTAAAAGGGACCTAAGGGGCATTTTTTTCATGCAGAGGGTGGTGCTTGTATGGACTATGCTGCCAGAGGAAGTAGTGGAGGCTGGTACAATTACAACATTTAAAAGGCATCTGGATGGATGCATGAATAGGATGGGTTTAGAGGGATATGGGCCAAGTGTTGGCAAATGGGACTAGATTAATTTAAGATTGTTGGTCGGCATGGACGAATTGGTCCAAAGGATTTGTTTTCATGCTGTACATCTCTATGACTCTATGATTCTCTACAAGATGTAAGATAACATTCCAGGGCAGTACTTGGGGGCCAGATGCACTTTTAGAAGTTCAGCCTTTCAAATGAGCCATTAAAGCTCTGAGATAGATAGAAAAAATCCCAATAGCAATCTTTTGGTAACACCAAGAAAATTCTTTCTTCTGTCCTGACCAGTACTTATTGCTTAACTCAACACTTACATAAGTTATCTGGTTATTATCATGGAAAACAAAAATGGTGAACCAGGAAATAGCAATGGAGTTGATTAAATATTTTGCATCTGTCTTCATGGTGGAAACCACAGATAACATTCTAAAAATACCAGAATATACAAAGGGCAAGAGATAGGAAGGGATGAATACCACTATACCTGGAGAAAACATACTAGAATTAGAATTAGAATTTAGAATTTATTGTCATATGTACTTTCACATGAAAAACACAATGAAAGATGTTGTAAGTCCCCCTACCATGGCACATATATTAATGACAGAAGTTCATAAGTAAAATAATAATTTATAAAAAAGTAACTTTAAGACAAAGTTAATCAAAATCCATTTAAAATCTCCTAGTCTTGAAGAAAGCTGATCAAGAAATGATGCACATAGCCAGAATGACACGATACACACATCTGAGACCATCATCCATGAGGAGAGTGACATACTGGGATGAAAACCGAAATGCTGGAACACCAGAAAAACTAGGTCAAAAGTATCCAAAGAAAACCGCCGCCAAGAACTCCACTTAAAACATCAGGCCATGGGATCACTGGGTCATGGGATCACTGGACCATGGGATCACTGGGTCATGGGATCATTGGCCATGGGATCACTAGGTCATGCGATCACTGGACCAAATGATCACTGGGCTGTTGGATCACTAGGCCATGGGATCACTGGGCTGTCAGATCACTGGGCCATGGGATCACCCAGTCTTTTGGGTCACTGGGTCATTCAGATCACTGGGCCATTCGGATCACTGGGCTATTAGATCACTGGGCCATGGGATCACTGGGTTGTCGGATCACTGGGCCATGTGATCACCGAGCTGTGGGCTCTGCCAACCATGGAAGCAAAGAACACTCTGGGATGTCAGAACACCGAGCTAGGAGCGATCACTGAAGATTAAGAAAGACTGCCATTGAGACCTCATACCAGGACAAACCGCCCCATCAGAGACCAGGGCCAAGACCACCACACCGGGACAATACGCTCTGACAGAGACCACTCCACAGGACCGAGACCACCACACCAGGAAAGACTGTTCTGTCAGAGATCTCTCCACAAGGCTGAGACCACCACACCGGGAAGGAATGTTACTCCGGACCGCCAGAAGCAACCTGTCACACTGGAGAAGCTCTCTGCTGAAGCTGTTAAATGAAGGTAGGATGAATTTGATATTAACTACAGCATCGAAACGAATTGGAAACATTAAAAATCAGAGAAAGAAAAGAAAAATAGTCAAGGTGAACTGAGTAGATGAGCAACCGGCTCCTGTGCTGAGAATCCTGCAGGCTGCGCTGCTATTCCGACCAAGAAACTAATTAGGGAAACTAACGGGCAAAAGGCCAATAAGTCCCCGAAACTTTAGGTTGCATCATACCACTCTAAGATGTTTAAGCAAAAAGGGAAGGAGGCAAAAGAAAGATAATTATAGGCCAGTTACACTAATATCTGTTTTATCTAGAAAATGTTACAATTTGCTAGAAAGGATACAAAAGCAGACTATTCTTAAATAATAATAAAATCAAGCAGAGTCAGCGCAGCTTCATGATGGGAAATCATGCTTGACACGGTTATTAGAATTCTTTGAGAAGGTATATTATGTAAAGGAGAACCAATCAATGTAATATTGGGGATTTCTAAAAGACGTTTGATAGGTACCACATGTTAAACTATTTAATAAGAGCCCATCATGTTGGGTGTAGTATATTGGCATGGGTACTTGATTAGCTGACAAATAGAAGACAGAGAGTTGTGATAAAGGGGTATTTTCAGGATGACAACCTGTCACTGGTGGAGTGTCACAGGGATCAGTGCTGGGACCACAATCATTTATAAGGTACATTAATGTCTTGGATGATGTATTATGGCCAAATTTGTGAATTAGACAAGGTGGGAAGATAAATGGCGACAAAGACACAAAGACTCTGCAGATAGGTATAGTTAACGTCATTGTGCAAAAACATGGAAGATGGAATATGATGAGAAAATATGAGGTTATGGCAGGAAGAATAGATGAGCTGAATATTATATAAATGGAGAAAGATTTCAGAAATCTGCAGTACTGAGGGATTGGGGATCCGTGTGCATAAATCTCAACAATTTAGCAAACAAACTCAGCCGGTAATAAAGAAGGCAAGTGCAATATTGGCCTTTATTTCTAAGGGAATAGAGTATCAAAACTAGGAGGTCTTGTCCAAACTGTACAAGACACTGGTCAGACCACAGTGGAATACTGTGAACAGTTTTGATCCCCTTAGCTAAGGAATGATATACTGGTATTGGAACTGTCTAGTTAAATTTCACTCAGCTTGTTGCAACTATGGTGAAATTGTCGTACAAGAAGATATTGAGTAGGTTGTGTGTGTACTAATTGGTACTGAGAAGAACGAGAGACAGCCTAATTGAAGGATGTAAGATTCTCAGGAGGCTTGACAGGGTAGATGCAGATAGTTTGTTTCTCCTTGTGAGAGAGTCTTGGTCATAATCTCAGAGTAGAAGGTCACTCATTTAAAATAGAGATAAGGAGGAATTTCTTCTCTCAGAGGGTAATGAATCCATAGAAGTCTTTACCATAGAGGGCTATTGAGGTTGTGTCATTAAGTATATTCACAGCTGAGTGTTTTAAAAAATTCTCAAGGTCAGGTTCGTAGGAGAGTAGTCTGACACAGAACAAACGACCAAGAGGCGAGTCTGCTAGAATATGAGCATTTTATTCGCCGCAGCGTCGCCACAACCAGGTCTCATACTTACAACGGGTCTGGCTTATACTCACTCTACATGTTACCGGAACTGGGAGCCGTCAGTTCTCGTAGAGCGGTTGCCAACAACCCACGCTCGGCGGTTAAACGTAACCCCGGAGCAGACTCACCGAACTGGAGACTTTTCCAGCTGATATACTCTTTTCCAGATATAAACATTCATGTGAACAGCAGAGCAAGGCTAAAAAACACATTCCATTCTGGTTACATACAGATAAGAAGATTCACACGGGACTAAGCAACACCTCCATTCCGGTTAGATTCACACATGTAATGGGACATAATTTTTAACCGTTTCACCACATTCCACTGCTTGGAATTTTACACCACATTCCACTGCTTGGAATTTTACACCACATTCCACTGCTTGGAATTTTACACCACATTCCACTGCTTGGCCCAATACATGTGTTACATTATGATTCACACATGTATTGGGACATAATTTTAACCCTTTCACCACATTCCACTGCTTGGCACAATACATGTGTTACATTATGCTTAATTCAGTCCAATTCGTTTCAGTTAATTTCAGTTCAGTCAATTCAGTATAGTTCAATTCAGCTCAGTTCAGGTCTGTTCAGTTCAATTCAATTGTGTTCAAATTCAGTTCCGTCCATTTCAATTCAATTTAGCTCAGTTCCATTTTGTTCCGTTCAATTTGATTCACTTCAGTTCAATTCAGTTCAGTTCCACTCAGTTCAGTTCAGTTCAATCCCATTCAATTCTGTTAACTCCGCTTCAGCTTTTTGGACATGCCCACATCCTCCACTGTACCCCAGGCAAGGGGTTCTTCGGCAGGACTGGGAACCTCTCTCAAACAAACTGCCACGTACATGCCCACATCCATGCCATCCCGGGACGGTCGGGACCTCCACAGTTTGTTCTTCTGGTTTCTTAGTCTTCTTCCAAAACATTGTTCTGTCCGGAGCAGACTCACCGAACTGGAGACTTTTCCAGCTGATATACTCTTTTCCAGATATAAACATTCATGTGAACAGCAGAGCAAGGCTAAAAAACACATTCCATTCTGGTTACATACAGATAAGAAGATTCACACGGGGAGGTGTGTAATAAGATTCACACGGGACTAAGCAACACCTCCATTCCGGTTAGATTCACACATGTATTGGGACATAATTTTTAACCGTTTCACCACACTGAGATAGACAGATTTTTCTTCAGTAAAGGAATCACGGTCGATGGGGATAAGGCAGGAAGGTAAAGTTGAGGAGTATTAGATCAGATTTGATAGGCTGAATGGCCTACTTGTGTTCCTATGTCTTATGGTCATATGTTTTAACTGTTGTAAGACCCAGTTGTGCACAAATCAACTGCTTCATTTCCTATGACAACTGCAATTCAGAAGTACTGCATTGACTGCAAGGCACATTGTGTGTGTGGGGGGAGGGAGCAGTATCCTCCAGTTATAAAGCACGTTATCTAAATGGAAATCAAATTTCTTTTATAAAATTGGATTTGAACAGGAGCCCAGTACCCATGAAGCAATTGATTGTGTAATCCACTTCTCTCAGGAAAGTGAGACGTGCCTCTACGTCCTCTCATATTCCAGGCTTGACTATAAAGATGTAATTTGGGATATTCTATCTCCTTCAGAGTAGACTGTCACTTTTCATTAAATTTGTTCTGGATTGAGGATTGTGGAAGGCATCCTGAAACACATTTTAAAATAATTTAGTGTGTGGATCTCTGCCAAATATCTACAGATGTCATAGGTGGAATAACAATAAACTTTTAATAATGGTCCCCATCCTATTGCCATTAATGTCACCCAATGCACACAATTAGAGGAAATGGCTTCAAATACGATGCACAGCTGGAGCTCCCTGATGCTCCTGTTTGATACATTACTTTATTTTAGGATGTACTTCATTTGGTAGTGTACAAGCTTCTGAGTCAGAAGGTCATGGTTTCAAGTCCCATGCTAGATATTTGAGCACATAATCAATGCTGACACTTCAGTGGTGTGCTGCAATGTCAAAGGTTAGACCATTAAGTTAGACCATTAGACCAGTAGGTTAATAACAGACTTCTAAAGGATCTCACAGGACCTTGAAGTAAAGTGAAAAGAATGAGGTGTCTTAGCCAATATTTATTTACCAAGAACCTTCACTAAAACAAAATAGATGATTATTATCACATTTTATTTGTTAGAAAATTGTTGCTGCAATTCATTGCTGCATTTCCTACATTGCAACAATGGCCACCACACTTCAAAAGTACTCCATTGGCTGCAAGGTGCTTTGGGGTATCCTGAGGTTGTGAACCTTCTAAAATCCTTCATTCTCATTGTCCATCCAAACATTACCAGGAGTTTCTAAAAGGACCTGCAGTTGAGTTGCATCACTGATAAGGGAGAGTGTCAGAGCTGTACAAAGGGAAATCATCTTGGAGGGTTCATCCACTGAGACATTATGGATAGACACACAATTAGGAGGAGTGCAATCACTTTGATGGGGTAGTACTACAAGCCTCCCAATAGCGAGGAGGAGTTAGAGGAACAATAGATGGACGGATTATGGAAAAATGTAAAAGCAACAGTGATATTGTGGTTCTGTTCACCGAGCTGGAAGTTTTTGTTGCAAACGTTTCGTCCCCTGGCTAGGCGACATCATCAGTGCTTGGGAGCCTCCTGCGAAGCGCTTCTTTGATGTTTCCTCCGGTGTTTATAGTGGTCTGTCCCTGCCGCTTCCGGTTGTCAGTTTCAGCTGTCCGCTGTAGTGGTTGGTATATTGGGTCCAGGTCGATGTTTTTGTTGTTGGAGTTTGTGGATGAATGCCATGCCTCTAGGAATTCCCTGGCTGTTCTCTGTCTAGCTTGCCCTATGATAGTAGTGTTGTCCCAGTCAAATTCATGTTTCTTGTTGTCTGCGTGTGTGTGGCTACTAAGGATAGCTGGTCGTGTCGTTTCGTGGCTAGTTGATGTTCATGTATGCGGATTGTTAGCTGTCTTCCTGTTTGTCCTATATAGTGTTTTGTGCAGTCCTTGCATGGTATTTTGTACACTACATTAGTTTTGCTCATGTTGGGTATCGGGTCCTTGGTTCTGGTGAGTTGTTGTCTGAGCGAGGCTGTTGGTTTGTGTGGCTCGGGTGCTTGTTGTTGTGGTTCTGTTCGCCGAGTTGGAAGTTTTTGTTGCAAACGTTTCGTCTCCTGGCTAGGCGACATCATCAGTGCTTGGGAGCCTCCTGCGAAGCGCTTCTTTGATGTTTCCTCCGGTGTTTATAGTGGTCTGTCCCTGCCGCTTCCGGTTGTCAGTTTCAGCTGTCTGCTGTAGTGGTTGGTATATTGGGTCCAGGTCGATGTGTTTGTTGATGGAGTTTGTGGATGAATGCCATGCCTCTAGTTGACATCAACTAGCCTCGAAACGACACGACCAGCTATCCTTAGTAGCCACACACGCAGACAACAAGCAACATGAATTCGACTGGGACAACACTACTATCATAGGGCAAGCCAGACAGAGAACAGCCAGGGAATTCCTAGAGGCATGGCATTCATCCACAAACTCCATCAACAAACACATCGACCTGGACCCAATATACCAACCACTACAGCGGACAGCTGAAACTGACAACCGGAAGCGGCAGGGACAGACGTCTATAAACACCGGAGGAAACATCAAAGAAGCGCTTCGCAGGAGGCTCCCAAGCACTGATGATGTCGCCTAGCCAGGGGACGAAACGTTTGCAACAAAAACTTCCAGCTCGGCGAACAGAACCACAACAACGAGCACCCGAGCTACAAATCTTCGCACAAACTTTGAGCAACAGTGATGTTGTGATGGGTGATTTTTGCTTCCCCTATATTAACTGGGATTCACTTAATGCCAGGGGCTTTAATTTGGGGGTCGGGAAAGCGGGGTGGAATTTGTTGTGTGTCCAGGATGGTGTTTTGAAACAATATGTAAATAATCTGACCATTAAAATGTACAACTACACCAGGAATGAGCCCTGACAGGAGATTGATCTTTCGGTGAGGGAGTATTTTGGGAAATGAGACCATAAATCTGTAAAATATTAGTTACTTATGGATAATGATAAGGGTAGTCCTCAGGTGAAAGTATTAAATTGGAGGAAGGCTAATTACCCCAATAATAGACAGGAACAGGGGAACTGGGGGCAGTTGAGGGTAAATCCACATTTAGTTAATGGGAATCGTTTAAAGAACAGTTGATTAGAGTTCAGGATCAGCATGTCCCTATGAGGATGCAGGATAAGGATGGAAAGATTCAGGTACCTTGCATGACAAGAGAAATTAATCAAAAAGAGAAAGGAGGTTTAGGAAACTGGAGAAAAAAGCAGTATTATAATAGTCACATCATATGATCACTTGATAAAATTATATTATTCTGAAAAAATAAAATACTTTTCTACTTGGTTGTAAAATCATATGCACATTAGAAAGTCATAACTGGAACAATTCTTTATAACATAATGTTGTTTCAAATCTATATCTTTGAGTGTATTTTCACACATTTTATCATTACAAATTTCAGAAATAAGAGGTCAGCAACGTTACATTTTTACCTCAGGCGATTTCCGCTGAGAGAATATTGTGATTCAACCCAAACACCATCAGAAACACATTTATATTGACTACCTCATTTTCATTTAAGGGAAATTATTCTGGTTAGTAATACAAATCTACCTGATTAAAACCTACTGTTGGTTTAGTATCTATTATTTAATGCTCTGTGCCAAAACAAATCACAGACATTTCTTTTACAAAATAAGTCATCTCCCATTCATCTACCTGGAACATTAGATTGCTTCATTTATTTAGTTACTTATTGTATGTCTTTACAAAGAAATGGATAGGACTTGCAGGATAGGTCCAGGCCATTCGATCCAATGCTTCCTCCCCAGGTGCTTCCTTCCACTCTATTTGCTTAATCTCACCAGATTAACATTTTTTTTACCTCCCCCTAAAATACATCAGTGCAATGCGTTTTAAGCACTCCGTGTCATAGTGAGTTCTACATTAAGCAGGCTGGTTGTTTTGCTGATTATTAACAGTGAACAGTTTGAAATGGAAGGATCTTTTTTTTAGATTAGATTACATTACAGTGTGGAAACAGGCCCTTCAGCCCAACAAGTCCACACCGACCCGCCGAAGCATAACCCACCCATACCCCTACATTTACCCCTTAACTAACACTACGGGCAATTTAGCATGGCCAATTCACCTAACCTGCACATCTTTGGACTGTGGGAGGAAACCGGAGCACCCGGAGGAAACCCACGCAGACACGGGGAGAACGTGCAAACTCCACACAGTCAGTCGCCTGAGGCGGGAATTGAACCCGGGTCTCTGGCACTGTGAGGCAGCAGTGCTAATCACTGTGCCACCGTGCCGCCCACAACAGTTCCTTATGAAACCGGCAGTCATTTAATTATCAAGGGTTCACCCTTTAATTATCAAGGGTTCATTATCAAGGGATCAAACCAAATTGGCCACCTAAATCCAAGTTTTCTTTAAAACTGGATCCTAATCATTAAAGTTGATGCCCAGGCCACAACCAGAAATGAATTTTGTTGGGAGGGAAGTTGAAAAAATGCTTCAAACAAAAATCATTAATCTAAGAGGAAAGTTGGCTGGCCAGACAAGACAGAACACATTTTGGTTAATGGGAAGGATGTTTTTCTTTTAAAATATTTGCATGCCGAAGATACAATATGTCCAAATGCAACTACATATTCTCTGGTAATTTGAAATAAAAATAGACAAATTATGCAGAGAAAAACAATATTTCAAGGCTATGGTAATGTATTCAGTTCCTGTGTTAAAGGAATTGTCCAGTGTAAACATTTGTACTTTGTCCCCAATTTTAAGTGCCACGTTTGACAGTTCTGCTCATTGTACCGAACTTCATGAGGGATGGGACTAATGGGAACTTCAGCACTGAGGTTATAAATGTAGTGGTTGGCTGCATAGTTTTCTCTCCACAAGTTTTAAGTTGACCTCATTGCTTCCTCTCTTGCCTCACTCATTAACTGCAAGCAATCTTCTTGAAGTTCACTATCCACATAAGTCAAGATATGGTGCTTTGGAAAATTTGTGAGAATGAGACAAGGGACTGGCTTATTCAAAAGACATGAACTGTGCTACCATTCTTCTGTCCTAAGTCGTGATGTGGAGGAGCCGGCATTGGACAAAGTTAAAAATCACACATCACCAGCTCTAAACCAGCATCCCCCACGTTGATGCATCGCTGCAACAGCCTCAGTACTCAACACCAACAACTGCCAATCTCTGAGCACCATCCTACGACTCATCCACTTCATCCTCGATCACAACGCTTTCACCTTTGACAATCAGGTCTTCATCCAGACATATGAACAGTTGTGGGGACCAAATTTGTACCCGAGTATGCCAACATATTCATGCACATGTTCAAATGAGGCTTCTTTTCTGCACAGGACCTCCAACCAACGATACGTATCAGATATATTGATGACATTTTCTTCCTCTGGCGAGGAGTCACTGAAACACCTTCACAGTGTTATCAACGAGTTTCATCCCAATATCAGGCTTACCATGGACTACTCTTTAGTACCTGTCTCATTCTTGGACACATGCATCTTCATTAAGGATAGGCACCTCAGCACCTCACTCAACCACAAACCCACAGATAACCTCACAATGCTACACTACTCTAGCTTCCACCCTGAGCATATTAAACAGCCATCCCCTACAGACAAGCCTTACACATACATTTCTTCTCAGATGAGAAGAAATGCGATGGACACCTGAAGGTGCTCAAGGGTGCCCTTGTAACAACAGGGTACGATGCTCAACTCCTGGATCACCCATTCCGCTGTGCCACAGCGAGGAACTGTAATGACCTCCGGGGAGACAGATTCAGAATGCGACCAATAGGGTACCCTTTGTTGTTCAGTGTTTCCTGGGAGCAGAGAAACTATGCCATGTTCTTTACGATCTGCAGCACATTATCAATGAGGGTAAGCACTTCGCCAAGACTTTCCCTACGCCTCACTTCTTGCCTTTAAACAACCACCAAACCTTAAACAGAACATTGGTTACAGCAGACTGCCCAGCCTTCGGGATGACATCAACCAAAACATCGTACAACCTTGTCATGGCAGCCACTGCCAGACGTGTCAGAGTGTCGACATGGATACCACCATTACACGTGGGGACACCACCCATTGTGTATGTGGCAGGTGCTCATGTGATTCAGCCAATGTTGTCTATCTTTTACACTGCAGGCAAGGATGCCCTGAGGTATGATACATTGGTGAGACCAAGCAGATGTTACAACAATGGATGAATGGACACTGCACAACAATCAGCAGACAAGGGTGTTTCCTCCAAGTCGGGGAACACTTCAGTGGTCAGGGACCTTCGGCCTCAAATCGTTGCCGACTGTCCTCCAAGACAGACTTCGGGACAGACAACAACACAAAGTAGCTGAGAAGAGACTGATAGCCAAGTTCGGTGCCCATGAGGATGGCTCAACCGGAATCTTGGGTTCATGTCACACTACAGGTGACCCCACTACACCACACAATCTCTCACTCACACGCAAGCACACACACACACACACTCACGCAGACCATCTCTCATTCACACGCTCTCTGTCATATACACACACATGCACCCCACACTCACACCCATGCAATACTCTCTCACATGCTTATACTCCATCACACTCACACACACACTTTACCAAGTTTGTACGCACACAAACACACCCTCTCTCACTTGCATTCACAATCACACGCACACACTCACTCTCTCTCACATGCATGTGCACATTTATAAGTCTATGGGGTGAATTTGTATTTACAGATTCATATTTTCAGATAGATTCTATTTTGCTCAAAAAATGCACAATCTGCACGCAGTCAATGCAGGCAGTCAATACATGTAGTATTTGGTAAATTCCACTTTGGAAATAGAATCAATCTGACTCAAGATTGGGATACAGACAGACTCTAATCTCACATATTTAATGCATTGTCTGAGCTGAGATATCACTTTTTAAAATAAAACCTTAAGTTATCCCAATAATGTGACTTAAAAGAAGTTCTGGAATTTACATATGAATGAACCAAAACCTGCAACCCATTCTAAAAGATGAAAGATTTAACAATAATCTAGGTTTGTTCAATATATAATTTCAGTTGCATGACACTGTAAACCTTTGCTTTAAACTCTGTATCTTATGGTCCTGCTCCACAGCAACCTGGTGAAGGAGCAGTGCTCTGAAAGCTAGTGCTTCCAAATAAACCTGTTGGACTATAATCTGGTGATTTCTAACTCTTGAAACACTTACCAAAATGCTGTTACAAAAGCAAACAAGAATCTTTCCAGCACAATGGCCTGTGTAGAATGCTTTTGCAGCTGTTATTGCTGGATTCATCTCTTCCCTTCTCTGACCTCTCTCCTTGCACCCCCTGTAAACTTGACTTAGTCTGACACCCTGATGATGTATCACGTCTCATGTAGTACCATTCACTCATTAGCCAGTCCAAAGAAATCTCAATTTTAAACTTCTCATCCTTATTTCCACATCGATTCCTGACCCCACTCCTCCTCACCAATCCAGCTCAACATCTTCCCTGCATTCCTTGAATTCTAGCCGTTTGCACATCCTCAATCTTCATCACTTCACCATTAGCCGCCTTACGTTCAGCAGCTTGGGCCTACGCTGTGGCATTTTCTATGTCAATGCCAGCACCTATATCACTCCGTCTTCAAAATGCTCCTGAAAACCTGCCTGTTTGATCATACTTTTGATCATCATTTTCTCCTTAGAAACAATGGTGACTGGAGAATTCCAAATATTAAACCTTTGTTTCAAACAAAAGAGTGTTAAGATAAGCCAGGAAACTACAGGCCAGTCAATATAACCTTATTGATGGAACACATTCAGAAATCATAATCTGGGACATAATCCATTGGACAAATATGGAATAATTAAGGAAAGACAGGAGCGAATTGCATTTAACTAACTGACTAAGGATTTTTGATGAGCTAGTAATGAGGATTGATGAGTGCAAAGTGGTTGCTTTCAGACCGGAGAATGGTGCATTGTGGGCTTCCTAGAGAGCAATGTTATGATGTTTGTGCTGCTTGATATATATTATTGACCTTACCTTGTGCTGACACAGGATAATTACAAAATTTGTTGATGACACAAAACCTGGAAGTGTGCATTGAATTTTGAGGAGGATAATGATAGACTTCAAGAGGACATTGCTGAAAATGTGTTGCTGGAAAAGCACAGCAGGTCAGGCAGCATCCAAGGAACAGGAGAATCGACGTTTCGGGCATGAGCCCTTCTTCAGGAATGAGGAAAGTGTGTCCAGCAGGCTAAGATAAAAGGTAGGGAGGAGGGACTTGGGGGAGGGGCGTTGGAAATGTGATACGTGGAAGGAGGTCAAGGTGAGGGTGATAGGC
>NC_057718.1:81714270-81721425 GCF_004010195.1 Chiloscyllium plagiosum
TGAGTTGGTTGGTCCGGGTGTCCCAGAAGTGTTCTCTGAAACATTCCGCAAGTAGGTGGCCTGTCTCCCCAATATAGAGGAGACATTGGAGACATTGCGGTCCTTGAAGAAGGAGGCCATCTGTGTTGTGCGTTTTTGGAACTGGTCCTCCTGGGAGCAGGTGCGGCGGAGTCGAAGTAATTGGGAGAATGGGATGGCGTTTTTACATGGGGCAGGATGGGAGGAGGTGTAGTCCAGGTAGCTGTGGGAGTCGGTCGGTTTGTAGTAGATGTCTGTGTTGATTCGGTCGCCTGAGATAGAAATAGAAAGGTTGAGGAAGGGGAGGGAGGAATCTGAGACTGTCCAGGTGAATTTGAGGTCTGGGTGGAAGGTGTTGGTGAAGTGGATGAACTGTTCAACTTCCTCGTGGGAGCACGAGGCGGCGCCGATACAGTCATCGATGTAGCGGAGGAAAAGGTGGGGGGTGGGGCCAGTGTAGTTGCGAAAGATGGACTGATCCACATATCTTACGAAGAGGCAGGCATAGCTGGGGTCCATGGCTACTCCTTTGGTTTGGAGGATGTGGGAGGATTGGAAAGAGAAGTTGTTCAGGGTGAGGACCAGTTCAGTCAGTCGAAGGAGGGTGTCAGTGGAAGGGTACTGGTTGGTACGGCGGGAAAGGAAGAAGCGGAGGGCTTTGAGTCCTTCGTGATGGGGGATGGAGGTGTACAGGGACTGGATGTCCATGGTGAAGATAAGGCTTTGGGGACCGGGGAAGTGAAAATCATGGAGGAGGTGGAGGGCATGGGTGGTGTCCCGAACGTAGGTGGGAAGTTCTTGGACTAAGGGGGACAGGACCGTGTTGAGGTATGCAGAGATGAGTTCAGTGGGGCACTTTCTCCTTCAAGAGGACATTGCAATGAATTCTGTGCAGAAAGCCAGCATTCTGTGAAAATGGCAACATTTTAACATTTGGGCGTACACAGTTCTAATGATTTAGACTCAGAGTCATAAAATCATACAGCATGGAAACAGACTCTTATGCCCAACTAGTCCATGCTGACCATAATCTCAAACTAAACTAGCCCCACCTGCCCATGGTTGGTCTATATCTCTACAAACATTTCTTACTCATGTAAATGTGTTTTAAATGTTGTAACTGTACCTGCATCCACCACTTCTTCTGGAAGTTCATTCCATACACAAACCACTCTGTGTGTAAAAGAATTGCCCCTCATGTCTTTTTAAAATCTCTTTCCTCCCACCTTAAAATTGTGTCCCCTAGTTTTGAAATTCCTCCATCCTATGGAAAATGTAAGTGTTATTCACCATATCTATGGCCCTCATGATTTTATAAATCTCTATAAGGTCACCTTTCAACCTCCTATGCTCCAGTGAAACAAAGTCCCAGCCGATCCAGCCTCTCCTTATAACTCAAACCCTCCACTCCTGGCAATATCCTAGCAAATCTCTTCTGAACCCTCTCCAGTTTAATAATATCCTTCCTATAACAAATTTGATTGTTCCAAAATTAATTACATGCAATTCTGCCTCGAAATAAGGGTGGAACTAATTGCAGAGTTTCCACTAAGTCATGAAGGACAGTTTAGGCGTTGCTGAAGAGCAGTTCTGGGTTGAATAGAGAAGGACAGACAGACAGCTGCTGGTAACTGTGCAGCTAAAAGCAGCTGAACCTGCATGGATTTTGTATAGTGAGAACTAAAGGAAGTCCAATGGTAGTTGAGTAGCTCTGGGACTCATTGAAGTCATAAGAGCTGTGAAGGGCTTTAAAGAAGTCTGTATTGCGAGTCAGGATGAAAGGCTTATAAGACATATTTTCTTAATGCAACTGAGTTATATTGCAGATCAAGGACAAAATCCAGTAGTGCTGGTTAGGTGAAACTATACAATCAAGTAAACATTGGCATTGTGCCTATGTGGCGGTATAGTTTCATAGCCAAAGGAAGTGTGGACACAGGGCAGGTGAGTGAGTGACTAGAGCAGGACCAGTTGTTGAGGCAGTGCACAATGGAATGGCTCAATTTCAAAGCCTGATCAACAAAACTTAAAAATGATAATACCCTGTGAAGTTTAGTGAGATTTGATGCATTCTTAAATGTCAAGAGGGAATTGCTGACAAATCCATGAGATGTGTCTTGATCACGTTTGCTATTGGATGTGTGCAGGGCATAAAATCACAGTCTATTCCCCATGTTTGCCACATGTAAATTTTGAGTATTGGGATACGAATTGCATGTGTATTGTAGATTGTACTAGAATTCCATCTTGTATAGTATTGTTGTTTATTCAAAACCCTGGAATCTTGCAGTTTTATTCCCATAGAAAGTTCTTTGGATCTCACTCTTATCTACTTTAGAAATAAAGATTTCTGGTCTTTAATCAGGTCATAACATAATTTGATTATCTCATCTGGGGTCATAACCTAATTTTGGTCTGACCTGGGATCGTGACAATGTTTCAGTTTAATGGAATGAGTGGGAAATGGCAGGTGAAAGTTAATGTAGAGAGATGAGGATTGATTAAATTTAGTTGGAAGGAAGAGGAGAGGTACTATAAAATAGAGAATCAAATCTTAAAGGGTGTATAGGTGCAGTGGGACCTAGGATATAGGTGCAAAAATGGAAGGGGAAGTTAAGAAAGCAGTTAATAAAGCATAAGAGATCTTGGACAAAAGCAAGGAAATTATAATAAACCTGCGTGAGAAAAGTTCTGTCTCGACTCAAGTGCTGTTTCTGAGTTGACACTAATGCTCCAAAAAGCATCCCACCCAGAACCACACCCTATCACTGTAACCCTGCATTTACCTTGGCTAATCCATGTAACCTGTACATCTTTGGACTGTGGGAGGAAACCAGAGCACATGGAGGAAACCCATGCAAACACAGGGAGAATGTGCAAACTCTACACAGACAGTCACCCAAGGGTGAAATCAAACTCGAGCGCTGAGGCAGTAGTGCTAACCACCGTACTGCCCTTGGGTTGCTATCTGAAGCGGACAAGGTTGCAAGAAGGTGGGAGCTGCATTAGGATAGAGTCAACACAGACTCTATCCCCTGTCCCCCTGTGCAGGAGAATTTGATGATGCCGTAATTGTATCCATCCTCATCACATCTTTCCCAAATTGGTATAAAAACTTGTTTGGTAACACTGCTGCTTGGGATGTTTAATACCATATAATGGCACTATATAAATGCAAGTTTGTTGATTAATGTAATTTTATCTGTCAATACATTGAATAGGGAGCGAGATAGAAGTGTGAGGGTACTGAAAATAACAAATGGTGGAGATCACAGCGCATCAGACAGCATCCATAGGGAGTAAGCAGGCTAATGTTTTGAGTCTAGATGAGTCTTCATCAGAACAGAAGTAAAATGTGGAAGTGCAGCATTTGTGCTATAGTTGGGGTGGGGGTGGGAGTGGTATGTGTAGAGTGCTAGTGGAGGAAAGGTATTGACAGTTCAGATTAAATGATTGGAATGTAAGAATGGCAGAACAATGGTGTGTGTAACTGCCAGGTGTGAAAGTGAAGACAGTCCCATTGGGGTGGGAGAGGAGGGGAGAGAGGATATAGTAACAGAGAATGGACCAAGTAAAGCTAAAAGAAAAGAAAGAAATGGGAGTTGGTTCACAATTTAAATGTGTTGAACTCCATAGTGAGTCCAGAAAGCTGTACAGTGCCCATTCTGAAGATAAAACTCACACAACACCAGGTTATAGTTCAACGGGTTTAATTGGAACCACTAGCTTTCAGAGCACTGCTCCTTCATCAGGTGGTTGTGGAGGACACAATCGTGAGACACAGAACTTATCACAAAAGTTTACAATGTTATGTAACTGAAATTATACATTGAAAATTACCATAATTGTTTGTTCAGTCTCTCATCTTTCAGAATGACCATGTTAGTTTCACTTCTTTCATATGTAAATCATAAAACTTTTTTAAAAAGTTACATTCCTGAGGAGGTCATTACAGTTCCTTGCTGTGGCTTTTCAAAAATAAAACCAAGGGGTCCATTTTGGTGGTGAGGCAGAAATTGAGACCTTGTCAGTTTATCCTATCCATGCCCATCATAATTTTATAAACCTTTATAAGGTCACCCCTCAGCCTCCGATGCTCCAGGGAAAACAGCCCCAGCCTGTTCATCCTCTCCCTATAGTTCAAATCCTCCAACCCTGGCAACATCCTTGTAAATCTTTTCTGAACCCTTTCAAGTTTTACAACATCCTTCTGATAGGAAGGAGACCAGAAGTGCAGGCAATATTCCAAAAGTGACCTAATCAAAGTCCTGTACAGCCACAACATGACCTCCCAACTCCTATACTCAAGGCTCTGACCAATAAAGGAAAGTGTATCAAACACCATCTTCACTATCCTATCTACCTGAGACTCTACTTTCAAGGAACTATGAACCTGCACTCCAAGGTCTCTTTGTTCAGCAAGCTTCCTAGGACCTTACCATTAAGTGTATGAGTCCTGCTTTGATTTGCTTTTCCAAAGTGCAGCACATCACATTTATCTAAATTAAACTCCATCTGCCACTCTTCAGCCCATTGGCCCATCTGGTCAATATCCCATTATACTGTCAGGTAACCTCCTTCGCTGTCCACTACACCTCCAATTTTGGTGTCATCTGCAAACTTACTAACTTTACTTCTTGTGCTCGCATCCAAATCATTTATGTAAATGACAAAAAGTAGAGGGCCCAGCACCGTTCCTTGTGACACTCCACTGGTCACAGGCTTCCAGTCTGAAAAGGAACCCTCCACCACCACCCTCTGTCTTCTACCTTTGAGCCAGTCCTGTATCCAAATGGCTAGTTCTCTCTGTATTCCATGAGCTCTAACCTTGTTAACCAGTCTCCCTGTATTTGTTGCACCCAATGTTGCCTACTCTACATTGGAGAAACCAAACACAGACTGGGTGACTGCTTTGCGGAACACCTCTGGTCTGTGTGGAAGCAGAATCTCGACCTTCCCATAGCCAGTCATTTTAGCAGAGTATCCTGCTCGTATGCCCCACACGTCTGTCCTTGGCATGCTGCAGTGTTCCAGTGAATCACAGCACAAACTGGAGAAACAAATGCCTATCTGCAGACTAGGCATTTTACAGCTTTCTGGACTCAATATGGAGTTCAACACCTTCAAATTGTGAACCAACTCCCATTTCTTAGTTTTCTTCTATCCTTACTTGTTTCATTCTCTGTCATCATGTCCCCTCTCCCCTCTTCCCCCACTCCAGTAGAAATGTCTTATCTTGCAACCTGGGCAGTTAGATATACCATTGTTCTGCCATTCTCACATTCCAATCACTTAATCTGAACTATCTACATCTTTTCTTCATCAGCATTCCTAACGCCACCACCCCCACCCCCACCACTATAGCATAAATGCTGTCCCCTCCATGTTCACTTCAGTTCTGATGAAGAGTCATCTGAAGTCGAAACATTAGCTTGCTCTCTCTTCATGTATGCTTTCTGAGCTGCTGTAATCTCCAGCATTTGTTGTTTTCAGTACAGATTCCAGCATCTACAGTAATTAGCTCCTTGAAGTGTGATGGTTGAGATAGAATGTACCATCCTTCACAGCTGATATGATGCAGGAAGTATTCAAATTATGCAGATTGATAGATTGGAGCAGAATTCAGTTATTGAACAGCAAATAGATTGAGGGAGGACTGCAGCTTCAAGCCATCTAATTTTTAAAAAGGGTCACGTTTGAATTGTTTTGTATCTTTTCACTGAAAACAATTAATGCTAACGATATGAAGACAACATACACTGGGGTGAAGGAGAGTCTCTGCTTGTCAGTAATATTGTACATAAATGTATTACAAAACAGTGCTTAATATAAACTGTAATCATTTGTGGAAGGAAGTATCCTTCTGCATATGAGGAGCAGGAAAATCGACGTTTCGGGCAAAAGCCCTTCATCAGGGTTTTTGCCTGAAAATATCGATTTTCCTGCTCCTCGGATGCTGCCTGACCTGCTGTACTTTTCCAGCACCACTCTAATCTAGTCTCTGATCTCTAGCATCTGCATTCCTCACTTTCACCTCCCTTTTGCATATGTTTTATGTTGAAGGATTGAACAGTTATTCGTTAGTTGGTATAATGATTGTAATGAAGTCAGCCAGCTGAATGTCATAGAATATGAGATCCTTGATTGGGATCATCAATCTGGTCCAATCAGGGAGCTCTGGCTGACGGATAAAAAGGGTGAGTGTTAGGGGTACTACTACTCTGGCATTTCACTCTGAATAGGCAGTACTAAAGTCAAGGAATGTTCTTGTGCAAACATAGAATCATTTGGTGAAGGACATCAGTCTCTATGGAGTTATTTCAGTATGACAGGAGTAAAGCACAATCCTGAACAAACTTGCTTGCAACAGTCTTCTTTGAGTTGAGATAAGCATTTCTTATATACTGCCTTTGTTCTTCACCATGAAGTACATATTCAGTTCCTCAATCAATTTTTTATTTTGCCATTGCTACTAGGCCAGCCTTATTTTCCAGCAATTCAAGATCCACTCTTGCCTCTCTTTTACTTTTTATATATCTACAAAAATCTTCTTTTGTATTAATAGCAGGCTTACTTCATCTTTCAGCTTCTCCACCCTTATTGCCTTTTTGGTTATCCTCTGCTGGCTGTTAAAGGCATACAACTTATTTGGCTTCACAATAATCTTCACCACTTTAGGGTGTAGGTTTGCTCGCTGAGCTGTAGGTTTGATATCAGACGTTTCATTACCTGGATAGGTAACATCATCAGTGGTGACCTCCAAGTGAAGCGAAGCTGTTGTTCCTGCTTTCTATTTATATGTTTGTCCTGGATGGGGTTCCTGGGGTTTGTGGTGATGTCATTTCCTGTTCGTTTTCTGAGGGGTTGATAGATGGTATCTCGATCTATGTGTTTGTTTATGGCATTGTGGTTGGAGTGCCAGGCCTCTAGGTATTCTCTAGCATGTCTTTGCTTAGCCTGTCTTCTCTTCAGTCAGAGAGCTGTACAGCAAGGAAACAGACCCTTCGGTCCAATTTGGCCATGCTGACCACATATCCTAGTCCCATTTGCCAGCACTTGGCTCATATCCCTCTGAAGGAGAAAGTGAGGACTTCAGATGCTGGAGATCAGAGCTTAAAAATGTGTTGCTGGAAAAGC
>NC_057718.1:81721553-81799061 GCF_004010195.1 Chiloscyllium plagiosum
TGGGGTTTGTGGTGATGTCATTTCCTGTTCGTTTTCTGAGGGGTTGATAGATGGTATCTAGATCTATGTTTATGGCATTGTGGTTGTGGGGACAACACATCTATCCTGGGACAGGCTAAGCAAAGACATGCCAGAGAATTCCTAGAGGCCTGGCACTCCAACCACAATGTCATAAACAAACACATAGACCTAGATACCATCTATCAACCCCTCAGAAAACGAACAGGAAATGACATCACCACAAACCCCAGGAACCCCATCCAGGACAAAGATATAAATAGAAAGCAGGAGACAACAGCTTCGCTTCACTTGGAGGTCACCACTGATGATGTTACCTATCCAGGTAATGAAACGTCTGATATCAAACCTACAGCTCAGCGAGCAAACCTACACCCTAAACCTCAACCTGAGCTACAAACCTTCACAAACCTTGCAATCTTCACAACGTTGTAGTGTGCTTTCGCTTTTGTTTTTATGCTGTCCTTGACTTATCTCATCATCCATGGTTGCCTCGTCCTTTCCTTAGTATGCTTCTTCTTCTTCTTCCTTGGGATGAATTTCTGCTGTCCCTCCCAATTATCCTTAGAAACTTGTGCCTTTGCTGCTCCACCATCTTCCCTGCTCGTCTTCCAATCAATTCTGGCCAGCTCCTCCTCTTGTCTTTGTAGTTACCTTAACTCAATTGTAATACCGTTACATCTGATTCCAGCTTCTCTCTCTCAAATTGCAAGGTGAATTCTATCATTTTATGGTCACTGCTCCCTTGGGGTTCCTTCTTCACCTTAAGATCTCTAATCAAGTCTTCCTCATTACACATCACTAAGTCTATAATTGCCTGTTCCCTAGTGGGCCCTACCACAACCTGCTCCAATTAACCATCTTGTATTTTCTTGGATTCGCAACCAACCTGATTTTCCCAGTCCACTTGCACATTGAAGTCCCCTAGTGCTTTTCTTATTTGTATTTTCTATTTCCTGACTTATTTTCTGCCCCACATCCTGACTGCTGCTGGGAGGCCTGTACACAACTTCCAGCAGGGTCCTTTCTCCTTTGCAGTTCCTCAACTCTACCCACACAGGTTCTACACCTTCTGACTCAGCCCATCTGCCTGCCCTTTCAATAGGATGTGTATCCTTGGATATTTATTTCCCAACCCTAATCCTGTTCCAGCCATGTTTCTATGATATCCACAACATCGTACATGCCAGTTCCAATCCATGCTACAAGCTCATTTACCTTGTTTCGTATGCTCTGTGAATTCAAGTACAATATCCTCAGTCCTACATTGACTGACCCCTTCTCATAATTGTTCCTTCATCTGCTTGCCTGAAATTAGATTCCTGACCTCTTTCCATACTCTCTGTCCTATTACTTGCTCTGGAAACTTTAATAACCTCTGCTGAGCCCCCATCTCCTTTAATCTTTTCCATATAACTCAATTCACCCCCCCACTATTTAGTTTAAAGCCTTGTCCACAGCCTTAGTTATGCAATTCACCAGGACTCTGGTCCCAGCATGATTAGGTGGAACCCATACTGGTACAGTACTGGTGCTGATGTAACATGACATGTTTACATCTTTAATATTGTTGACCCTGTGCCAATTAGTTCATTGCTGCGTAGAAATCCAGAGATTATTGCCTTTTTGGTTCTGCTTTTTAATTTAGCTCCATATTCCCCCAGCAGAACTTTATCCTCTTTCTACCTAAATCATTGATATCTACATGGACCACGACAACTAGATCTTTCCCCTCCCACTGCAGCCAAGATAAGGTATTCTGAACCTGGGCACCAGGCAGGCAGCACAGACTCCGGGGCTCTCGATCCTGGCCACAGAGAACAGTGTCTATTCCCCTGACTATACTATGTTCAGTTAGAACTTCATTTCTCTTTTCTCCCACGTCTTGAGTGGCTCCCTGTACCACAATATTATGGTCAGTTTGCTCATCCTCCCTGCAGCCCACAGAGGAAGCGAGAATCTCAAACCTGTTGGACGACTTGTTGGCTAAGTTACCTCAGCACTATCTCCTGAATCCCTCCATGAACTCTTGTTCAAGTCAATGCCAGGTCCGGTTGATTTTCTGTAACCAGTCCTCCCATGATAGTTTCTGCTTACAGTGGTCTTTTCCTGCTATGGCAAACTCCATCGTTGTACAAGTCCCACCTGAGAGCAAATACTATCAAATGGCCGATTGTGTTGGAATTACAATTGGCTGTATGTTTAATAACTTGAGATATGTGTGGAGCATCAATGCGGGCATGTCTCAGATAGGCCAAATAGCCTGTTTGCGTGCTGTAACTGTGATGTAATTCTATGTACCTGACTGCCATCTCATCAGGAGACAATATGCAGCTTGATTAGACACAGCATATGTGTATGCCCTGGGCAACAATATAAGAGACAATTTATTGTGACTTATCTCTTACAGCTCTTTAAACTAGACCAACTAATGTATTTTAACAGAAGCTCTACATTTACCACTTGAGAGAGCCGCATGCAAGTAGTTGATTCATTTGCTGTTTGTAACAGTCAGGGTTTTCAACAGAAACAAGAACTCGGTTTGTTGTGAATCAATAGCAGATTTTTCACTGTGCCAGTTTTTATTCCACTTCGAAATGTTACTGACTTCTAAAATTTCAAACCAAGTAAAAATGACAGGAAAGCTTGAATACAAATTTCCAAAATATCACTTGAATTCTGTGAACTTCACTAGAAAGAAAAATCGGCTTGAATTCATGAGTAACCTGTTTCATGCTGATGGCATGGTCAAATATTAGTCCTGTAAAATATTGGAAAGCAAAGTCACTTTATGACGGTTACTGATTACTTGGTCTCTGACAGCTCCTTATCACTCTCTAATGCATAACCACATTTAATCAGATAACAGTGTCAATCAACAGCTTTTGGTCTTACTTTCATTCATTTCATTTTAAGTGTGCAAGGAAAATGTCACAATTTGACAGAAATTGATGCAGATAGAAAAATTGTCAAAAAAAACCAAATTCAATACAACCTGCTACTTTTACAGCCTAACAATGTTTTGAAGAGAAACCTGGAATTATTTCATCGTTGTACATTTTTAGGAAGACTGGTGGTAATCTATTTATATTTAAGGGCCATGTGAAATGGGAAAATTGAATTATTTGGGTAATCTAGCTTTAGAAGTGTTTACCAAGGCTTTGTTGGGACATATGGTTTCTTGGAATTGTTCAAGAGAAATGTAAGCTGATCAAGATTGAAAATTTAAATAATTTCAGAAAGGATACGAGCAAAGCTTTTAAGAGAGAGAAGTGATTAGGTTTATTTGTTTAATTACTGGACAAAGCAACTTTGGAAAAATTGGGGCTATATGAACATTCACGAGCAATACTCTTCTACAGTTGATTTTCATTTTTCCAGGACAGCTGGGTTAGCCAGTAGAAAGTAAAGGCCTCCAAAGTTTGCAGTAACCAAAACTCTCTTTTTCTCCTGGAAAGGTAATAAGAAATTTTAAAGCAGGATAAGCTGAAAAGATTGTTCTTTCAGTGAAGAATTTCAGGGAACTTGAGAAAATTTCAAATACCAGCATCTCTGGCTACTTCATAACCCAGAAAGCTTAACAATTATGTTTATTCAGATTGATTTTCCATATGAACTGAAGTCTGGTGTACTACAGTCAGCATTTTGATCTTGTCAACAGGAAACTCAGGAGCCTTTGGAAATTCATCCCACTTTAACCGATCAATTCAGACACGTCCCACAGAGGTGTTTTTATTTTGCCTTTTTTCTATTAAAAAAAACATATAATCGCTTTAGAGCTGTATTATTTTATTTGTCTTGTGAATGTGTTTGAGATTACAGCTAAATAATTTAATTCAGGAATATACTTTAGTTGGTAATCAGTTTTGCCACTTGTTTAAAAGATGGGTTTTGTTTCTCTGTCTTTTAAAAGAATCACAGTGAATGTCTCTTTTGTTCGGTATAACAGTAATAAAAGGAAACAATTTGTCCATTTTGGTGATTGAATCAAAACATTTACACTAATGGTATGGCTTGTGGAGTAATGGGACTTGATTACCAGCACATTGTTCTCATCAGTGTCGTAACAAGATGGACTAGCTTTCCTCATGACAGTCTCAGTGTTTTCTTAGTCTAAGTGTTCAGCCTCATGCCTTTTGATGTAAAGCAGCTGAAAATAAATTGTTCTGATTCCAGCCTTGTTGGCTGGATGTGTAGGTCCACAATATAGTATCAAAATGGCTTTTACAAAAATTATTAAAAATGACTGTGACAAAGATAAATTATTGCCTTCAGCATTTTTGACCTTACACTGGCCTCTAAATAATAATATAGAAAATTGGCCAGGTAATGTTCTGTATACAAAAAGCAGGACAAATCCAATCCAAAAAAATATTGCCCTTTCAGTCTCCACTTGATTGTTAGTAAAGTGATGGAAGGCTTCATCAACAGTGCTATCAGCAATAACCCCTGACACCCAGTTTGGGTTCCACCAGGACCACTCAACTCCAGACCTCATTACAGCCTCGATTCAAGCATGGATAAAAGAGCTGAATTCCAGTGGTGAGGTGAGAGTGACATCCCTTTACATCATGATCGCATTCAATTAAGTGTGGCATCAAGGAGCCCGCTCAAAACTGGAACCAATATCAAGTGGCAAACTCTCCTGTGGTTCGAGTCATACCTGGCACACAGGAAAATTGTTGTTGGAGGTCAGTCATCTCAGCTCCAAGAGATCGCTGCAAGAGTTTCTCAGAGTAGTGTCCTAGGGCCAGCTTCAATGACCTTCCCTCCATCATAAGGTCAGAAAAAGGAATGTTCCTGATGATTGCACAATGTTCAGCACCATTCTCAACAGCTCAGACACTGAAGCAATCCATGCTCAAATGGATATGGACAATATCTGAACTTGGGTTGACAAGTGGCAAGTAACATTCATGCCACACAAATGCCAGGCAATGACCATCTCCAATAACAGACAATCTAAATACTGGCCCTTGATATTCAATGCTAATATCATCACTGAATTCCCCCACTATCAACATTTTGGGGGTTAACATTGACCAGAAATTAACTGGGCTCACCATATAAATACAGTGGCTACAAGAACAGGTCAAAGACTAGGAAAACTGCAGTGAGTAATTCACCTCCAGACTCCCTAAAGCCTGTCCATCATTAACAAGGTACAAGTCAGGAGTGTGATGAAATACTCCTCACTTGCCTGGATGAGTACAGCTCCAACAACACTCAAGAAGCTTGACACCATTCAAGACAAAGCAACCCACTTGTTTGGCACCACATCCACTCCCTTCACCACCAACACTCAGTGGCTGCAGTGCATCCTGTCGACAAGATACATAGCTGAAATTCACCAAAGATCCTTAGACAGTACCTATCAAACATATGACCAGGGCAAGGACAGTAGATACACGGGAACCCCTCTGAGCCACTTGCTATCCTGACTTGAAATATATCACCATTCCTTCACTGGCGCTGGGTCAAAACTGTAAGTGAATTGTGGGTTAACCCACAGCAGGTGGACTGCAGCATTCAAGAAGGCACCACCACCTTTCTCAAGAGCAACTAGGCACAGGCAATAAATGTTGACCAACACGCAATGCTCGTGTCTCATTAGCGTATTTAAAAAATCTTCAGCCTTTGGTGTAGTTGACTTTATGTTCCTCTTAAAGTCTTTTCATCATTGTCCAGCTGTGTGGAATTTCATTCACCTAGTTCCATTCTTAATTATCTGATTATAACCAGACTATCACCGGAAATGGCTACTCCTCACTCTCTTACCAATAACTCTGATGTTCTACAAAGATCCGTTCTTGCCCCCTTCCTGTATCTTATCTATATGCTGCACCTTTATGATGCCATCCAGTACTTCACCAGGCTTAACCTTGCCAAAAGTTGGCTGTGTCAATTTCAGATAATTTCATGGAGGGTTTCTCTCTGTGAGCTTTAGTGAGTTATCTCACACAGTTCACTGCTGCTTACCTCATTATGGGTGTACCATGCCTTCATGCCATTGTGTGCTCATTAGTGGCCCCAAGGACACACCATTGACAAGTCTTCCCAGGATTTCTGCTGCCAGCACCATACTTAAAACTGTGCGCCACACCAATCACTGCCAACTACGAGTAGCTGTCCGCAGTACCTTTAGTGAAAGGAAAACTAAAAGGAATAACTTCCAAGGGCACTGAGGTGGCATGGGTGACACGACGTTTAAAATACAAGTTCACACTTGGAAATAAATTGTTACTTTCTATCATGACCTATTTGATTGACTTGAACTGCAGGTTCATGGCAGGGTGTGGCATGGACATGACAATGCAGAGACATGTTGATTACCTTGACTGGTGACTGCTGACAACCATGAGAAACTGCTTGGTTTTGTGTCTGCTTAAAAAGGCAAGGAAATACCGTGAGCCTCTAAGTTTTGAATGAGGCAGCAGAGCACACAAAGGTGAGAGGGATGTTGTGAGCATCCAGGTAAACACAAAGGAAAGAGTGCAGAGAAAGCAAGGGAGGAGCCCAGAGATGCACACTGCTCCAATGCAATGGGTCCTCATCCCTGCTCACAAAGTGGTCTGGCAGCAACATTACAATGTAACGTATGGGTCTACTCCAAAGTGCGGCACTGAAATGGAGAACTGATATTCTCAGTGAGTCGGAGATGTGCCATGATGATGTGGGGAAGCTGATTCATTTCTAGTGTCAACTTTTGTGAATGACAGGATGCAGATAGCCACTACCATTGGTGTGTGTCCTGAGTTATTGAGGATTTCTCACCAAGATGGATTCCCAGAGGAGTACATGAGAAGCTGGAGTCACCAGGAGTGCATGTTGATTTTCACGTCGGCAATTGTTGCCGTCTGTTTTCTTTCAGCAATGTGGGACAATAGCGGCCTAAATGTAAATGAGGTGAGAATCAGTAATAATAAGATGTTAATAGAATCATAGAGATGTACAGCATGGAAACAGACCCTTCGGTCCAATTTGTCCATGCCAACCAGATATTCCAGCCTAATCAAGTCCCACTTGCCATCACCTGGCTAATATCCCTCCAGATGCCCATATATACCCATCCAGATGCCTTTTAAATATTGTAATTGTACCAGCCTCTACCACGTCATCTCGATACTCATTCCACACATATATCACTCTCTGAATGAAAAAGTTGCCGCTTAGGTCTCTTTTATACCTTTCCCCTCCCCTAAACCTATGCCCTCTAGTTCTGGACTCCGCCACCCCAGGGAAAAGATCTTGTCTATTTATCATATCCATGTACTTCATGATTTTGTAAACCTCTATAAGGTCACACCTCAGCCTCCGACGCTCCAGGGAAAACAGCCCCAGCCTATTCAACCTCTCCCTATAGTTTAAATCCTCCAACATCCTTGTAAATCTTTTCTGAACCCTTTCAAGTTTCACAACATCCTTCCGATAGGAAGAAGATCAGAATTCCTTCAATATTCCAAAAGTAGCCTAACCAATGTGCTCCACAGATGCAACATGAGCTCCCAACTCCTGTACTCAATACTCTGACCAATAAAGGAAAGCATACCAAACGCCTTCTTCACTATCTTACCTACCTGTTGGCTATCCCTAATCAGTCCTTGCCTTTCCAAATATGTGTAAATCTTGTCCATCAGGTATCCCTCCAACAACTTGCCCACCAACGATGTCAGGCTCACTGGTCTATAACTCCTTGGCTTGTCCTTACCATTCTTAAATAGTGGTACCTCATTAGCCAACCTTCAAGTCTTCTGGCACCTCATCTGTTACTATCAATGATACAACTATCTCAGCAAGAGACCCAGAAATCACTTCCCTAGCTTTCCACAGAGTTCTCGGGTTTATCTGATCAGGTCCTGGTGATTTATTCACCTTTATGCATTTCAAGACATTCAGCACTTCCTCCTCTGTAATATAGACATTTTTCAAGATGTCACCATTTATAAAAACACTTTGGATTCTCTTCAACCCTCTTTGCCAAAACTGTCTCATGTCCCCTTTTTGCGCTCTTGATTTCCTCCTTAAGTGTACTCCTACTGCCTTTATATGCTACTAAGGATTCACTCGATCTATCCTATCTATACTTCATTCTTTTTCTTAACAAAACCATCAATTCCTCTAGTCATCCAGCATTCCTAACATCTACCAGCCTTTCCTTTCACTCTAAGAGGAATATACTGTCTCTGGACTCTAGTTATCTCAATTCTGAAAATTTCCCATTTTCCAGCTGTCGCTTTACCCACGACTATCTACCACAGTCAGCTTTTGAAAGCTCTTGCCTAATACCGTCAAAATTAGTCTTCCTCTAATTTAGAACTTTGACTTTTAGATCTGGTATATCCTCTTCCATAACTATTTTAAAATTAGTAGAATTATGGTCACTGGCCCCAAAGTGCTCCCCCACTGACACCTCAGTCTTGCCCTGTCTCATTTCCCAAAAGTAGGCCTTCTTGAGTAGGTATACCCACATAATGAATCAGAAAATGTTCTTGTACACACTTAATAAATTCCTGTCCATCTAAATCTTTAACACTATGACAGTCCCGTTTATGTTTGGAAAGTTAAAATCCCTTGCCATAACCATCCTATTATTCTTACAGATAACTGAGATCTTCTTACAAATTTGTTTCTCAATTTCCCTCTTAGGGGGTCTACCCTACAATCCCAATAAGGTGATCATCCATTTCTTATTTCTCAGTCCCTCCCAAATAAATTCACTGGATGTATTTCCAGGAATATCCTCCTAAGTAAGCTGTAATGCTATCCTTTATCAAAAACACCACTCCCCCTCTTCTCTTGCTGCCCTTTCTATCCTTCCTGTCACATTTGTATCCTGGAACATTAAGCTGCCAACCCTGTCCATCCCGAGCCATGTTTTTGTAATTACTATGATATCCCAGTCCCATGTTCTTAACCATGCCCTGAGTTCATCTGCCTTCCCTGTTAGACCCCTTGCATTGAAATAAATTAAGTTTCATTTATCAGTCCTACCTTGTTCGCTGCTTTGTCGCTGCCTGTCCTCACTGTTTGACTCACTTCTTTTCCCAACTGTACCAGTCTCAGATTGATCTCTTTCCTCACTATCTCCCCGGGTCCCAAGCCCTCATCTTACTAGTTTAAATCCTCCTGACGGTCAGAATCTCTTCTCACAATTCAAACCTCAGGTACAAAATTGGACTTCTTTTTCTTGATATCAAGAGCTTCATTGTTCTGATCTCACCACATTTTCATTGAGGGGCACGGAGAATTTCACTTCATATTCCTTTTCATTCGTGCACTGATGACACTCAGCTCTGCCTCACCATTACTTTTCTGTTGTCCTTTGATACTCCTTAAAGTTTCTCTCTTAAAACAAGTGTTTTATCTTCTACCCAAATATCTCCTCATATCTCTTGTCCAATCATGCTCCTGTGAAACATTGTGATTTTTTTTAAATATTAAAGGTGCCACATGAATGCATATCTCAGTTGTTGCTGATGTCTGGCAATTATACATAATGCCTAGGATTGACAATCCTCCCGGTATGACCTAGAGTTTCTCTGAATTAAATATTAATCTCCAGACCACTGATCCCCCATGTTCCTACACGGAGTAAGGATGAGACATCTATGTCACCAGCCTGGGTAGTTTGGAACTGTCAAGTAAGTCCCTGCCTGGGAAAGAACAGGGCAAGCATGGAAGACTTGCACATCAGGATGATCAGGGTGTGTTTTGTTCAGAAAGTTCCGAAGTTGGAGATTTTATTGTTGTGAGCTAAGGCTGAATATTTTGTAAACTTTCAAATAAAGCCATATCTATCTATATTATATAGCTATTCATATATAGTTATGGTTCATACACATACAGAAATATTGAAATGTTTTAATTAAAATATTAGGCTGATGGAAGCTTCTTGATGCTCATTTTATTTCCTTAGAGCTTTGCTGGAATGATTTGCATGTGTCCCCGGGCCATATGTGAAGTATTTGGATGCACTTGACTTCAGGTATACTACAGACATCAAATTCTTCACGTACAGTCAAACAACACCTGAAATTGTGCCTTATTTTCATCCCTATTCACTAATATACAATGGTATCAGATACAACGGACTTTACTTTGATGAAGGGCAGGAGCTTGTTTACCAATATACCAATACAAACCAACTCCCAGGAGTAGTTAGCACGGGTTATTAAATGCAGCACAGTATGTTTCTGGACATTATTGCTTTACTTGCTAAGTATGCACTTCCTTTTTATATTGCACATCACATGCATTTGGAAGCTTCTTGCAAAGGGAATGTGCATAGTTTCACTGTTATCAGGTACTTTTATTTAGCGCCCTGGTGAAATTACTTGTGTGGCTAACAAATTCCAATTACCTTCATTGTGAGATGTGATTCATTCAGAAACACCAAGAGGGGTGGCACGGTGGCTCAGTGGTTAGCACTGCTGCCTCACATCACCAGGTCCCATGTTCGATTCCGGCCTCGTCTGTGTGGAGTTTGCATATTCTCCCCGTGTCTGCGTGGGTTTCCTCCGGGTGATCCAGTTTCCTCCCAAAGATGTGCAGGTCAGGTGAATTGGCCATGCTAAATTGCCCATAGTATTAGATGCATTAGTCAGAGGGTAACGGGTCTGGGTGAGTTACTCTTCGGAGGGTCGGTGTGGACTGGTTGGGCTGAAGGGCCTGTTTCCACACTGTAGGGAACCTAATCTAATCTTGTATATCATGCAAACTTACAGTTCAGTCACAAATAAGTGTCACATCACCATAACAATGTGATTGGTCGCCTGCAGTTCTGGCCTACAGTTGCGCTGACAATAGTGATATGGGATGGGTTTCATTCCACAATGAACTTGATGAGATTTTGACTGGAATGGCATTCAAAATGTAAATAGGGTTATGCAGAATATAATTGCCTACTATCCCCTGTTATTTTCGATGTAATACAACTGAATATGCCAGAGAGTGATGGGATGTCAATTTTCAGGGCTGAAGTTTTGAAATATACATTTAAAACAATTCAACACTGACAAGACTATGGTGTGATTAGCTATGTGACGTGGTAAATCTCTCACCATTCAAATCTTAGGTACAAAATCGGACTTCTTTTTCAATTAAACTACTGGATACACCATGATGGCCTGTATTAATCCAAAATCCAATGATGCTAAGGAGTGTGGGCCAAATTGCCAAAAGTAGTGCTGTAATCTAGTTAAAGTCTGGTACTTAAATCATAGAATCCCTTCAGTGTGGAAATAGGTCATTTGGCCCATCACATCCATAATAAAGGCTCTGAAGGGCATCCCACCCATATACAACCCATTCCTGGAAATCTGCTAATCCACCTAGCCCGCACACCATGAGCAATTTAGTCTGGCCAATCCACCTAACCCACACATCTTTGGACCGTGGGAGGAAACCTAAATAAACATGGGAAGAATGTGTGAACTCCACACAGGCAGTCACCCAAGGCTGGAACTGCACCTGAGTCCCTGATAGTGTAAGGCAGCACTGCTAACCCCTGAGCCACCATACCACTCAGGACAAAGGGGAAAGAGGAAAGAAATTCTTCATATTTCAGACAGCAGAAGTACTTTGAAAGAAAAACACAGTAAAAATGAAAGTGAAGTCGATAGGTAGGAGAAGCATTAGTGTGTTCAAGATGAAACCACAAGGGAAAAATAGTTTTTGATAGGATTTGTGGTGCATTCTGATGATTGATTCATTAACTTAAGTCAGAAGAAACATTACAATAAAGGTTCACAATATATCATTGTTATTACTTAGATTCTTGGGTTCTGGCTTGGCATCATATATAGTTTCAAGTTTGATTTGTTTTTCTATGTTACGTGGGTTAGGAGGGAAGGGTTTAATTTCATTTTGCATTCTGTGAGTGGTGCTTGGGGTGGCTGCAGGTCTGTTAATATACATTTAAACAAACCCTTGAAATGGACGGTACAGTGCTTTACAAAACAAAAGATAGGAAAGACAAAAAGTGTTATTAACTAACAAAGTTCGGCCTGTGATAGGGAGACAGCTATAGTTCAAGGGGAGCTGGTGCCTAGTGGTGTTATCACTAAACTATTAATCCAGAGACCTCAGTTGTATTAGTGGACCCAGGTTCAAATGATGTTAGATGGTGTGTTCAATAAAAAAAAACTGGGATCAAGAGTTTAATGATGATAATGAAACTGATGTTAATTTTTTGGAAATAAACCCATTGGTCCATCAACATCCTTTAGGGGAGGAAACTGCTGTCCTTACCTGGGTTTAGCTGATATTTGACTCCAGACATACAGCAATGTGATTGACTCTTAACTGTTCTCTTGGGCAATTAGGGATGAGCAACAAATGCTGATCTGGCCAACGATGCTCACATCCTGTGAATGAACTAA
The DNA here is from genome assembly GCF_004010195.1 of Chiloscyllium plagiosum. Taxonomy (NCBI): domain Eukaryota; kingdom Metazoa; phylum Chordata; class Chondrichthyes; order Orectolobiformes; family Hemiscylliidae; genus Chiloscyllium; species Chiloscyllium plagiosum. The sequence continues at coordinate 81,733,952 of NC_057718.1, forward strand.
AACAAAAGAAACGGAGAACCATCTGAAAGGTCAGTGTCTGCGCAAACTACTGTTAGAGAGAACAGGTCTAAAGCAGTTAGCTTAGCAGTTGCCAACTCATTTTAGGCTGAAATAAATCCTGAATGTTTTATGTAAGGGTGATGAAGCTCCAGAAGCTGAAGGCTATGGAAGAGGAGTTAAGAGATCCATATTAAGAAATGGGAGTTGTCTCCTGAAGAGACATTAACTAAAGAAGCTAACACTGAGTGAATGTAAACATTTGCCAAAAAGAAACCTAGTACATCCTCCCCAACTGAAGAAGTAATCTTAAAATGGGAGCAGAGTAACCCTTCATTGAAGTTTGATTACCTATAAGGTTGTTCCTGAGGATTAAAAAAGTTGAATCTTCATCCCTTATATTTGTAATAAGACAATTTCAAATAGTTCTTTTTTGGTGGAAAATAATTAGTGCATTTTTCTTTCACGTGTAATAAACTTGGATGTTCTTTTGTTAAAAGTACATTGGCAATCTCTTGTGGTCAGTGACTGACCAAACAAATTGGAAAAATAGAACTTATTGTCTATCCAGACAGATTTCAATCTGGGATCTTACTTGTCTGGTGTTACCATCATGTGGTATAATAACACTGTGATAGATACATTGCAGCTTTATAAATAAGTGGGAAATGCGAGCCAGAAGTTAGAAAATTACTGATGAAACAACTCTTATCTTGATCAAGATGCAGTTCAGAGATTGAAACCAGAATGCTTCAGGGAAAATCAGAACTATTTATATTTTGAAAAATCCTGATAAAAGATATTGAATCTTTATAATAACATAGTCCACAATCTAAGGAGCAATTTTCCACTCTAGCTAATACTGTATATTATGTTGTAAATCATTCCATTTGCAATGCTTACATTGATAATGCATTATCTATGCCTAATAGAAGCTTTGTTAATAAGCTCATTATCATGAGCATATTGTTGGGCCCTTGTGTTGTATGGGGATGGTGTTAGTGTGAAATGGTTTAATCAGCACTTTAGTTGGTTCCTGCTAGGTTGCTGATCTATGTGAATGGTTGCGTTTGATTATTAATTTTGGAACAACTCATGAACCCAATTAGGCATCACATGAGAGAACAAGAAATTTAAATCCCAGCCATTGTTCCTATAACTTGCCATTGGCATGTCACTAATGAGCTATTGGCCTGTTCCCATCTGGCATGATGTTGCTGTTGATTATGTAGAGTGATAATCCCATCCTTAGCATGATCTCTAAAATTTACATGTGAAATGCAATCCAGTTGTAATGGATTATTGAGCAATAACTTAAGCATCCATTAAACTGCTAATTAAGAAGTAAACCTGACTTAAATAGGCAAGATTCCAATTTCTACATCCATTACTTGCTGCACATATGCACTACAAAATGTTCATTTGCACAAGGGGCTAACAGCATTACTGTTATCTGGCTACACAATATGAAATACAGATTGTGTGCGTGCGCGTGTGTGTGTGTTGCTACTACTGTTTTATAGAATTAAAGGGAGTTACGGTCAATAGCCATTCCAATTCAGGAGGAATTTTTAAATTTGAATGTAGTATTTAAAACTAACTCCAATTGTATTACACGATAAAAGAGACATTTTGTGATAAAGTGCCTCTACTTTGCTATTTGAATAAGTTACCAAGCATTAGGCAAGGTACCTACTTGCACTGCACACAAGGGATTGAGAAGCTGGAGGGGCACATTAGAATAGTAGGACAAAAGTCAGAGGGAATTGAGACAAAACTGTACAATGGCCTTGTCAAATTCAACCTGTTCAGTCTCAGTGAGATATTGGGGAGACATTTTTAGAGAAAAATGAAGAAGCTGATTCCTGAGCCTGAGTGATGAGAAGAGACAGAAGCTCTTTACATAGCAGAAGAGATATTAAGAAGTAATCTTATTGAAGCTTAGCTGATAGCTAAGGAAAGTGTTTAAAAAGCAGAAAGATTTGCATTTCAATGACACTTTTTATAATCTCAGGACATCCTAAAGTACTTTGCAGCCAATGAAAAAGTTTTTTAAAAATGTCACTATCATAATGAAGGAAAAATGGATACCTATATATGTACAGCAATATTCCACACAAACAATGTAATAGCAACCAGATAACCTGCATTAGTAACACTTGTTGAAAGATAACTATTGGACAGGACACCAGGGAGAAGTCTCCAATTTTTCTTGCAAGTAAGCTATAGATCTTCTTATGTGCACCTGAGAGATAAACAGTTCACTCAAAGGTGGTACCTCTGATAGTGTGTGAGCCAGTGCTACATGATCAAGTATCTGGAGTGGGACTTGAACCCACAATATTGTGATGCAGTGGTTTGAGTGATTTCACAGAGCCAAGCCTTCAGTAGGAACAGGGTAATGAGTTACAAATTAAAACTGGAAAAAGTAAAGATTGATGTCAGAACATTCTTTACACAAAGAGTAACGAGGAATAGTCTTCCCAGAAGTATAAGGGAAAACACTGAAATCATTTCAGTTATCTTTAAATCTCTGGATAGACAAATTGAGATTGGCTGAATAGTCATCCTCACCTGAAACTATCTTGTATTTGTTCTTCAAATTCAAAAATGACATAATGCTGCTCCAGAATTATTTATGTGCTTTATTTCAAACAGTCACCAATTTTCCAATAACAAGCCAAGCAAAATTAGAGGTAATAGGGGTGAATATTTTAGAGACATAGAGTGTCATACAGTCATACAGCACAGAAACAGGCCCTTCGGTCCATACCGACCACATATCTTAAATTTAGGGTGACACAGTGGCTCAGTGGTTAGCCCTGCTGCTTCACAGTGCCCAGGGACCTAGGTTCAATTCCAGCCTCAGGCGACTGTCCATGTGGAGTTTGCACACTCTCCCCATGTCTGCCTGGATTTCCTCCGGGTGTTCAGGTTTCCTCCCACAGTCCAAATATGTGTAGGTTAGGTTAATTGGCCATGTTAAATAGACCATAGTGCTAGGTGCTCTAGTCAGAGGGAATTGGGTCTGGGTGAATTAATCTTCGAAGAATTGGAGTGGACTTGTTGGGCCGAAGGGCTTGTTTCTACACTGTAGGGAATCTAATCTGGTTGCACTTGGCCCATATCCATCTAAACCCTTCCTGTTCGTATACCCATCCAGATGCCTTTTAAGTGTTATAATTGATCCAGCCTCCATCACTCCTTCTGGTAGCTCATTTCATACACGCACAACCTTCTGTGTGAAAACGTTGTCCCTTAGGTTCCTTTTAAATCTTTCCCTTCTCACCTTAAATCTATGCCTTCTAGTTTTGGACCCCCCCTACCCTAGGAAAAAGACTTTGGCTATTCACCCTGTCTATGTCCCTCACAATTTTATAAACTTCTATAAGGTCGACCCTCAGCCGCCAATGCTCCAACGAGAATAGTCCCAGCCTGTTCAGCCTCTCCCTGTAGCTCAAACCCTCCAATCCCAGCAGCATCCTTGTTAACCTTTTCTGCATCCTCTCAAGTGTAACAACATTTTTCCTGTAGAAGGGCGACAGAATCTTCTGTTTTTTTTCACACATCTTCAATAATAAAGGAAACACAACATATATTGTCCCAGGAACGTAGGACCTTAAAGAAGTTCTGCTCTTCTCTGCGAAAAGGTTGCCATTTGGCTCATTTCTCTATTTCACCTTCATCCTTTTTGATTTCCCTGACTGTGTCTGATCAGATTTTTATGATGGGAAAGAGACTGTGAACCACCTCCTTCTGGAATGTACCTTCGCAAAGAAAATCTGGAGAGAAGCGTAGGGACTTATGTCAAGGTTCACCACAAGCAGCACCATGAAACAGGGATTTGCACTCTGTGGCTTGTTCCCAGGGACACACACTGAGACAAAATCAACTGTGCCTGAAGGACCTTTAACTTAATAAAAGATGCACTTTAGTCTACCTGAAACTTACTGTGTTTTCTGTAGAAAGAGTTGTCCTCAATCAAATGCTGCAGATTAGCTAATTCCAATGTCCAGGACTACATGCTGAGGGATGCACTGAAGCTTGGGGCTTGATAATTCATGTTAGTTCTGGGTTTTATAATATAAAAGTAAAGTCACTACATTCTTACTAGACCATAGGGTTACTCTTGCATTAGACAGAGATGACTGGTAGTGGTTTAACCTACGGTTCACTGTTGTTCAGGGAAGGGGAGAGATTGAGGAGAGTCCTATGTGGTAACACATGGGATTAAACCCATGCTGTTGACATCATTCCACATTGTGAACCATCTGGTCAGCCAACTGAGCTAACTGACTTACAGTCAAATGATTACCAAAAATAATATTTGGTCTTTGCTTTGTTTGACTCTTGTGGTGTAAAATTTCTTTTGTTTAAACCATGCAATCTTACGGCCTAATTCTTCTAAGTAAATAACTGGGATTTCCAAGTTCCTTTTCAGAAAGTTAGTGGTCTCAACTTAGAGTATGACATCTGTTTAATTAGAATAAATTGCCAGCGTCAGTCAAAGGTTCTGTAGTCTGTACAGTCTTATTTCTGTCAGGATAACTGAACATATTATGAAGTAAATTACATTTTTCAAACACAAGACATTCATGCTGTGAAATACAAACTCAGCTGTACAAGAGGTAGCTGTAATCTATTTCTCTTGAATTTGTTTTTTCCCAGGAAAAGAAATCTTTTATAAAAATACAATTTATCTTCTACTGTGATTACCTAGAAAACATAAACACCGAGTTTCACGCTCTGTAACAGTTTCATAATCAGCTGCTTCATATGTCTCCATGGAGTTTTACTTTTCGCACTTTCAAATCATTTTGATCAGTCCTTGGGAAACCTGTTTTTATTTAAACAATTTCATGATATACAGGCATTGCTAGCACATCCTGCATTTATTGTCTTTCCTTAATTGCACTTTGAAGAGGTGGTGACAAATTACTTTCTTCAATATATAACATTTGAGTGGGGGGGGGGAAGTACTCCCATCATGTTGTGATGAAGGGAGCTCCTGGATTTTGTACTTTTATAATATAAAAGTAAAGTTACTACATTCTTACCAGATCATAGGGTTACTCTTGCATTAGAGAGAGATGACTGGCAGTGGTTTAACCTACGGTTCACTGTTGTTCAGGGAAGGGGAGAGATTGAGGAGAGTGACAATAAAGAAGCAGTGACAAATGACAATGTCCAGCTAGTGTATGGGAGCATTAAAACATAGAGACTGGCATAGGCCATTCAACCCCTTTGACTCATCTGTAAACTAACTTCAGATATCTGCCTATACCACATATCTCTTCATATCTTTGGTTAACAATAATTTATCAGCCTCTGATTTATATTTAATAATTGTTTGAGCATCAGCTCCCATTTCTGAATAAGAATTGCAAACTTTTTTTGTGGAATTTTTTGGATGAATGGGTATTGTTCCCCAAGATAGCTCTTAAATGTATTTTGTACTAAGAGAGAAAGGTCTCACTACAGTTTCCACAACAAATAACTTGTCATTCTGATCCTTTACCCATTGTTTAAAGGTCTAGGCAGAGTGGAGTACATTTCTGGACATGTTCCCAATATCTAATTGTCTTAGACAACAAGATCAGTGTCAGAGGTATACATGGAGTTTTGAAAACTGTATTGGTGCCCTTTGGAAGTTTGAAATTCATGTGCTAGAACCACCCATGTGTGCATTATAGTTGCATGCAAGTCTGGAATCCACATTTTAGGAAGGATGTGATTGCACTGGTGAGGCTACAGACGAGACTGAGGTGGGAAATGACCGAGAAGTATGAAATTACAAGAAGCAAAGACTGGGTGGACAGGAAGAAAATTTTCCCCATGATGGAGGCATCAATGATCAGGGGTATAGTTTTAGGTGAGGGGCAGGAGGTTTAGAGGAGAGATGAGCAAAATCTTTTCACCCAGAGAGTATTGAGAATCACTGCCTGTAAGGGTGGTGGAGGCAGAAATCCGTGTAATATTTAAGCCAAGGCATAAAAGTCTGGCTTAAATATTACACGGCCAAGTGCTATAAATGATATGAGAATGGTCACTGTTAACCAGTGCAGAACTATTTTTAAAATTAGGTTAGATTCCCAACAGCATGGAAACAGGACCTTTGGCCCAACAAGTCCACACTAACCCCCTGAAGAATAACCCACCCAGACCCATTCTCCTACTCTGTATTTACCCCTGGCTAACTCACCTAACACTATGGGCATGGCATAGTGTCTTTGGCTTGTGGGAGGAAACCAGAGTACCTGGAGGAAACCCACACAGGCACATGGAGAACGTGCAAACTCCACACAGACAGTCACCCAAGGTGGGACTCAAACCCAGGTCCCTGGTGCTATGAGGCAGGAGTGCTAGTCATTGAGCCACCTTGCCACCCATAAACACTTGCTGGTGTTTTCTGTGCTGTCAACCTCCTATGACTGTATGATACGTCAGGACTTACTCTGGGCCATGACCTCTAACATTGAGAAAGGCTGATCATTTGCCATGGCTCCAAACAGGAGACTGAAGCCACTAACTCTACTTTTCTCTCCACAGATCCTGCCTGATGAATATTTCCAACATTTCCTTGGATTTATATCAATAGTATCAAGTTGCACTGAGCCCTCGTGAGACTCCTACTTTACTAATCCATCCACTCAGGCGAACTTTGACACTTATTCAATCTGCATGAGTTGGATATAATCATCAAGCTAGGCATGTGAAAATTATAACTGAAAGAAATTGGTAAATGTTGTAATATAGAAGCAGGTAGCAGCATGACTGCTGAAGATTACAGTAACTTTTTCGCCAGCAGTCCACTTCTATCTTTGTTTGCCAGTATATAAACACCTTGGAAAGGGTGAGTTTATCAGGATATTTGAAGAGCACTTGAAATAATATAACATGTAAGGTGCTGCAATTTGGAAAGGCAAATCAGGGCAGAACTTAATGGTAAGGTCCCAGGGAGTGTTTCTCAACAAAGAGACCTGGAGTGCAGGTTCATAGTTCCTTGAAAGTGGAGTCACAGGTAGATAGGCTAGGGAAGAAGGCATTTGGTATGCTCTCCTTTATTGGTCAGAGCATTGAGTAGGGGAGTTGCGAGGTCATGTTGAGGCTGTACAAGACATTAGTTAGGCCATTTTTTAAATTTTCTGTGCAATTCTGGTCTACCTCCAATCAGAATGATGTTGTGAAACTTTAAAGGGTTCAGAAAAGATTTACAAGGATGTTACCAGGGTTGGAAGGTTTGAGCTACAGGGAGAAGCTGCACAGGCTGATGCTGAGGGTGACCTTATAGAGGTTTATAAAATTTATATTTATATTTTACAAAATTTATAAAATCATGAGCGGCATGGAAAGAGTAAATAGGCAAGGTATTTTTTCCCTGGGTTGGGGGAGTCCAGAGCTAGAGGGCATAGGTTTAAGGTGACAGGGGAAAAAAAATTAAAAGGGTCCTAAGGGATAACTTTTTCACGCGGAGGGTGGTGTGTGTATGGAATGAGCTGCCAGAGGAAGTGGTGGAGGATGGTACTGTTACAACATTTAAAAGACATCTGGATGGGTATATGGATAGGAAGGGTTTAGAGGGATATGGGGCAAGTACTGGCAAATAGGACTAGATTAGTTTAGGATATCTGGTCAGCATGGATGGGTTGGACCAAAAGGTCTGTTTCCATGCTGTACACCTCTGACTCTCTATTACTCTAAAGGAGAGAAACATAAGAGATTTTAAAGTGTTTTCTTGAGAGATGCTACCATCGTGATCACAAGATTACAGGAAAAATACATGCAGTGAATGATGTGTTTTAACATAGTTTACTCCTTCAGAAATAAAAATTCAGAAATTCCTCTTCATCCTGATATTAAACTGGATTATGGTTGAGATTTAAGATTCCCACCTTATTAACTACCTGAGAGTGGATTTGTATGAGAAATTCTTCCTGACATCTATGTTAAATTGGATTTCATCAGTTTAAACCTCTGAATCCCAGCCCTTACTTTTACTTTGATATAGTTCCCTGTATTACCTTCTATGATTTTGTATCCTGGACAATCATCTCTGAGTCACACTCTTCCAAAAGTTGAAGAATCTCAGACTTTCTGAGCTTGACTGGTACCTTTACCGACTGATGCAAACATCTGGCTAATTTCTGAAGCCCCCTACAGCACTTCCCTTGTGTCGCTGTGACCAAGACTGGAGACAGTACTGAATATACGATCTGACCAGTGAATTGCATTACTTCAACACCAGCTCTGCAATGCACATTTAGCAGTCCAGTCCAGTATTCCGTTCACTGTGTTATTGCTTTTCCAAAATGACTTGGTCTATTATCTGTAGATTTCTTTCAACCTTTAAAATTTCTACACCATTCAAAGTACTTAGGTTGCCCTTGGTATTTCACATTGTGCAAAGCATGACACATCTCTGCATTCATTCTCACTTCCTCATTTCTGCCAAATTTACTTATTTCATTGAATTCCTCTTATAACAGTGTGGAACTTTATTTGTCAATGAGGGAGGTGTAGGGGTAGGGAAGGCTTGGGGGCTTGTCAGAGGTTAGCGCAGTGAAAATCATTAGCCTGTTGGGAAACAAACATGTTTAACTCGCTAAATATTTTTCAATCAATCTATTCAGATATGTTACAATATGCCTCTAGGCTAGGTGGTCCTTGAACTCAGACCTTTTGGTCCAGAAACTGGGATGCTACCATAGCACAGCTTGCTATTCTGGCGGTGTAACCCCAGCTTGCGGATCCCTCTGGAGCACACAGACAAGAGCACAGGAGCAAGTCATTAATCTGACACTGAGATGCTAGAAAATGTTTATATGGAGGGAACTGAAGTTGCAACCATGTCTATGAAAAAGGGTTCCACTTCCTGGTGTGTGTTTGTCCTGATTTATAGGACATTGTCAATGCTCTTGAAAGCCATTTGACTATCCGGTTGTAAACATAGCTACTTTCAGTCTTCACTACAGACTGGGAGCAGCTTATACAGCCATAACACTGACCTCTGAAATGGGGCCAGTAACATCAGCAGCAACAACAGTTGCTAAAACAGCTGCTTTCTCTGTATCCACAATGCTGTCAGGGAGAGATACTGATCTGCAACTCAACAGAAAATGATTATCGCCTTATCCCCCTGCTCCAAACAGAGTATACAGACAGAGGATCAGCTGTTTCCCTATGACAGAGCTGTAGTGCCTGAGGAGGCTCAAGTCATTGATGTTTACAGCATTTTGGAACAAGAACCTTCTCCCAAGAAAAGCAAGCAGCCACACATTGTGAGTGACCATCAAGGTCACCACAGCATTGAATTCCTTGTCTTAAGCTGCTTCCAAGGATCAGCAAGGGACAAGTAACAGATTTCACCAGCCGTTGCCTCCAAGTCATAGTATCACAGAATCCATTCGACCCACAGGTCCACACTTACCCTCTGAAGAGCATCCCACCCAAACCCAGCCCCATACCTATCCCTGTAACCTTGCATTTCCTATGGCTAATCTACCTAGCCTGCACATTCCTGGACACTATGGAACAATTTCACATGACCCTCTATCTACCAGTTCACAGAACTCCTGTGTGCCAAGGCTGCCCAATATGTGCACTTTGACCCTCATGACACCAGTCAGTATCTTTTCAACAGTAACTGAATTTCTGCACATTTAGGGAATTATTGCCTGCACAATCCAGGGATGATCAGATAATACTGCAGTGTTTGCCATGCAGATGAGATTCCACTCCCTCAACTCGGAGATCATTTGTAACCACCAGAAGTTTATTACCTAAGTGTACGTAAGATTCCTTGGAAACTGCTGTGAATCCTTCATCCTGTGACAGTCAAGTCTACTAAAGGTGTTTGCATTTCCAAGACTGAATGATGTTCTCCTCAGAGTTAAAGGCCATCTTCCAAGGAGCTAGCTGATAACAATGATGTTAAGAAAAGGGTCAACAGAGGCCATATCTAACAAAAAGGACCACTGATCAAGTGTTCAGGTTTCTCACAGCTTGCCTCTATTCTGCACCCATTTCCATCTTCTCATTTGCATCATGAATGTCTCACTCAGTGATGCCACAATGAAAGCTACTGGGGTCCCTTTCTCATAGAGACTGAATTTTCACCTATATGAAGTGAGAAGCCATTTGATCAAACTTGTCCAAATAACCCCATATCAATTTTCCTCCTGTCCCAATCAATAACCGCTCCCAAGATCTTATTTCCCCCTCCACAGTGCAGTTAGTTGGTTGGTGGCCTTCAGTAGTTGTTGCACTGGCTAGCTAGCAATTGGCAAACACACACACACACTTTACTCACTAGCCCTCAAGGTACAAGCAACCCAAACTGCTTTTTGTCCTACTCAGCTCCAAATATCCAGGTTAATGCTGCAATGAACAAATCAATGAAATGAAAGTCAAGTTCACACACATACATACACACGCACACATTTATATAAAAAACATTGGTATCTGTTCAATCTTATCTATACTTTATCCGTTAAAGTCATGATAACTCATCTGCTTTCACATTTTGACGACCCGCAACATGTATGATTTGCAAATTAAATGTCTGTAACATAAAACTCCAATGAAATAGTCTCATACTCTTGTCTTTAAATCATTCCAAGAATATAAAAGGATTGTGATCCGTGTATGCAACTGTCTCCGACACATTGTTCATCACATAAACCTTAAAATGTTATAAGGCCAGTACCAAACCAAGTAATTCCTTTTCAATTGCAGAGCATTTTCTCTGATGGGTGTTGACTTTATTTGAAAACTAACCAACTGGCCGTTCAATTCCATCATTATTTTCCTGTAGCAGTACCAACTCCTATGTCGCTAGCATCGATTGCAACTTTGAAGGGGTTCAAAAAGTTTGGTGTAGCTAAAACTGGTGCGGTCATTAGTACTGTTTTTAAATTGTCAAATGCCTCCTGGCATTGTTCTATCCACTGAAATTTTGTGTTCTTCTTCAGTAAATCTGTTAGCGGTGCCACTACATTGTTGAAGTTTGGAACAACTTCCGTTAGAATTCACTTAATCCTAAAAATCAAAGTACCTCTTTCTTCGAGGCTGCTCATGGAAATTCCTCGATGGCCTTTGTCTTTACATTCCTTGGGGTCAACCTTCCATTACCGATGTTATGTCCCAAGTACGTCACCTCTGTCTTCGTGAATTCTGTTTTCTTTAAGTTTATCACCAGTTTTGCTTCTCTAAAGTGTTCAAAGTACTCTGTCAACTGTACCATGTGATCTTTCCAGAACTCACTAAAGATCATTACATCATTCAGATAGACTACACAGTTTGTTAACCCAGCCACAACTCTGTTCATGAATCTTAAGAATGTGGCCGGTGCGTTCTTCATTCCAAACAGCATCACTTTGAATTGATGTAGCACATTTGGGGTCACAAACAAAATTTCTTTCACTTTCTCTGATAAAGATACCTGCCAATAACCACACAGTAAGTCCAACTTTGTGATGCAACAGGGGATTGTCCAACTTTCTCTATACAGTCCTACAATCTTGGTTTTGGATATGCGTCCGATTTTGTTATGGTGTTGACCTTCCGATAATCCACACAAAATTGTTGAGTCCCATCAGGTTTGGGAACTAACACAATTGGCGAACTCCACTCACTCTGACTCAGTTCGATGATATCTTCATTGACCATCACGTCCACATCCGTCTGGACCTATGTAGCATTGAAAGGATTAAACCTGTAGGGATGTTGTTTTATTGGAACAGCATTCTCTACATGTACCTCATGCACAATAGCATTTGTCCTCCCCGTCTTATTCCTGCATATATCCCTATACTGCTGCCTTTCAACTGCATTCTTTGCTCCTGAGGCAGATTATTTACTAACCTACCCTATTCCTCAAGGACTTCCTCATTGTTTAACGAATTTTGACACACTTCAAACTCCACAACATTTAGATTTGATTCCTCACTCTGCAGGGCAGTAATTAACACCTATTTCTCCAGTTCCTTCTCTCTATTATAATAAGATTTCAACATATTCACATGACATACCTGATGCAGTTTCTTTCTATCCAACATCTTTATCAGATAGTTTACCTGACTCAACTTTTTCTCAATTTGATAGGGACCACTAAACCTGGCTTTGAAGGGATCTCCTATCACTCGTAACAGTACTAACACTTCATCCACGCAGGAAAATGTCCGAATTTCAGAGTTTTTGTCTGCCACCTGCTTTATTCTAAGCTGTGCTCTCTTCAGGTGCTGTTTAGCTAACTCACCTACCCAACTTAATCTCTCCCTCACCTCCGATACATGATCCAGGTGTGAGATCTCCGACTTTGGCCCTGTCAATTTCTCTTTAATTAATTTCATGTCCGAATATTAACCTAAAAGAGAGTAAATTGAATAATTCATTTGGGGCATCTCTAATGGCAAACAACAGAAATGGGATACTTTTATCCTAATCATTTGCGTAATCCTGATAGTACACTCTTAACATGGTCTTCAGGGTCTGATGCCACCTTTCGAAAGCTCCCTGGGATTCAGGATGATATGCACTTCATTTAAAGTGCTGCATACCTAAGCTATCCATGACTTCCTTAAACAGCCTAGCAGTAAAATTGGTCTGATTGAATCTCTCTGGGTAGTCTATACCACGTGAAGAAAACTACTAATTCCTCTACCACCCTTTTTGCTTAATACTCTGTAATGGAATTGCCTCCAGAAATCTGGTAGACACAACCATTATGGTTAGCAAGTACTGGTTCCAATTTTAGTTCTCTGGAGGGGACCCACACAACCAATCATAACACACATGGAAGGTTTTTCGAATGCAGGAATTGGCAACAAAGGTGCTGGTTTTATTACTGCCTATGTCTTACTTCCATTTGGCAAGTATGACATGTATGGCAAAAGTTAACCACATCCTTGTGCATTCCAGGTCAATACAAACATTTTTGTACCTTAGCCTGAGTCTTCCATACACCTCGGTGACCTCCTACTGGCAGTTCATGTGTTACCCGTAACACTTCCTGCCTATATGTGACCGGCAACACAATCTGGTGCACTTCTGCCCATTTCTCCTCTGCACTAACCTGCCGTAGTCTCCATTTTCATCTTAGGATTCTATCTTTACGATAATAACACTCAGGAATATTCTCAGACTCCTTTTCTGCATATGCATCTATATATATATATATATATCTTTTATCACCTTGTCTTTCTGTTGCAAGTCCCTTACCCTTTCAGGACTAAACACTTCTGCCTGACCCTCTGCCTATTCAGGCTTTTCCTGCACCATTATGCCAAACTTGGTGTCTGCTAACTGAACCTCAATTCCTTCATCTTTCTGTTTAGTTTTTGCTACATACTGTGATTTATGATAGTGGGATCTTGTTACCACAAAGTCAATGAAAATTCCAGGGTATTCTTCTTTTAACTTCTCAATTTCTTCCTCTTCCTTGGGCTTCTCCACAATAACGGGTGCCACTTCCATTTTGGATCCTGCTAAATCGTTCACAAGAGAAATCTGAATTCCTGGAACTGACACTCTGTCAATCACTCCTACTGTTACTTCCCCAGTCTTGAGTTGGCACTCCAACCTGATCTTACACGAGGGAACACTAAATTTCTGTCCATCTATCCCACAAATTACCACTCTCTCGGGTAACAGATCAGAAAGAGTGCAAATTCATGCATCTCTTACTATTAGAGACTGGTTTGATCTTGTATCTTTCAGAATTATAACCTCTTGTTCTTCTCCCTTTCTGAGTAAACTTTACCCACAGAGGCGAATTCTTTATAGAGATCAGGCACTCATTCTACACCCAGCCCCTGCCTGGGCTGTGCACTCTCCTGCAGCTCCTTGACCTTTCTTGGGGTTTCCTTTATTTACTTTCACTAATGCCACTGGCTTAGTTTCTTTTACCACATCTTTTCGCACAGCGCCTTTCTTTAACGACCAGCACTGCGATTTTACTTGTCCCACTTTACCACAGTAGAAATACCTGAGGCCTTTCACCTCCTTTCCACCCTCTTGGGTTTCTTTTTTAACTTGTGATAAACTCTTACCAGTATTCTCTACTCTTTGTTTTGTAGTGTAGGATCTCCCCTTCTCCCAACTTCTATCCCTCACAGGATGAAATTCTTGCCGAAAGCTAAACTTTGCCTTATGCACCAATGTATATTTATCTGCCATATCTGCTGCTCTTTTCACTTCTTGAACTTTCTGTTCATCCACATGAATTTTTATCTTCTCTGGAAATGAGTTTTTAAACTCCTCCAGTTGAATAATCTCTCTTACAGCCTCATAGGTCTTATCTATTTTTAAGGCCCGCATCCATCTATCAAAATTACTATGTTGAATTCTTTTGAACTCAACATAAGTTTGACCTGGTTCCTTCTTTATGTTTCTGAACTGCTTCTGGTTCCAATTCATAAGCACTCAAATTGCCTGTCTGACCTCTTCATAATCTCTTGACCCCTCATCTGACAGCGCTGCAAATACCTCACTAGCTCTGCCTACCAGTTTAGCATTACCGTCAAGTGCTCTGACCACTCTATTTGCCTAATCAATTTTTCAAATGAAATAAAGGAGGCCTCAACATTTTTCTCATCAAAATGTGGCAGTGTTTTAACGTATTTGAATATATTACTACCTTCTGTTTGAATCTCCATCTTGCTAATTTGACTTTGCTGACTAAGTTGCAATTTCTGAAGTTCAAACTTACTCGCCATTTCTCTTGCTTTTCTCTTTTTTCTCTCTCCCTTACTTATTTCTCTCTTTGCTCAGCTAAGAACCTTCTCCCTCTTTCTTTGCTCTCATTCTCTTTCTTTTTCCTCTATCTCTCTTCTTTTTCTCTCACTTTCTTGATCTTCTAACTCCATTTTCCTCAATTGTAATTTTAAGTTTTTCTAACTCAACTGCACTTGTCTGTTTCTCTGATACACCTAAGTGCTTGAGTAACTCCCTTACAATTTCAGCTTTACTTTTGTTCTTGCTTAAATCCAATTCTAACCTCTTTGCTAATTCCAAAAGTGTGGTCTTTTCTTTTCTTTCTAAACTTTCTTGGCAAATTTGAGAATCATCTTCAAACCCCAGAACCTCTTTCGCAATTTTAAGAGCCATTTCTCTCACTTTTAATTTAACCAACCCCAACTAACCGAAATTAAACAAATTGTCTCACCTACATTTTATTTAAAGTGCTAGGACACTAATCGGCAAGTGCTGAAATCTGCTGGGATCTTTCGTACCCCAAGTCTGTTTAAATCTAACCAAATCTCAGACTGGATCTGTCTAAATCTATCCATATCCTGGACGAGACCCCAAACTGTTACAACACGGTGGTAAACCCTCTGCTATATATAAACCAAGTACATAGAAAGACTCACCTCACCTTGTAATCTGTTAATGTATGAGTGAAAGATAACTACCTAACTTCCACTATTTCACAAAAATATAAATTTTATTCTATAATGCTAAAAGTGAACATTAAATAACAACTATTTACAACTCTAAACCTCCTTTCTCTTTAAGATTTGTTATCTACATCCCACTCTATAACAATATACTGATCCAATAAAGTCCCCATTAAGTTTACAGCATCTTAATTTTTTAAAGTAGACAGTAACTGTGGTCTCTGGTGTTGATCTTCCTCTGTTTGTAGGTCTCCCTGGGTCATCTTCGCTCTTCTGCTGTAAAGATGTTTCATATGGAAAAGGTACCTTTGTCAGAGAGTGTGGTGAATAGCAGTCTTTCAATGGCAGTTGGTGCTCTTTCTGGCTAACTGTCCAAAATGCCTGCTTTTTTTATAACCCAAACATTGGATCGTCTCATTAGTTTGATGTTGTCAAAATAGTAAAATTCAAATTCAATTGAGTTTTAGTACCCTGGGGCATAGTTTAAACTGATTGGTTAAATTCAAATAGTGGTTAAAACAACTGAGGTATCTCGTTTACATCAAAATGTTATATCTTTCAGTTTTCCAGAACACCCTGTGACTGCGAGTCAGTCACATGACAGGTGCCTGCAAACTCTTAGTCAAAACAGCCTTCACTCTCTCTTAAATGTACAGGACACGCCTTCAATTTCATAACATAAGTATTTTGTAAATTTCACTGAGATCACCTCTCATTCTTTGAAACTCTCAAAATACAAGCCTAATTTACCCAATCTCTCTTCATAGCAAAGTCCTGCCATCTTGGGCACAAGGTTGGTGAACTATATATTTTCTGAGATAAGTAGATCAAGACTGCATATGGTATTATTAATGTAGTCTAACCAAGCTTCTATCCATCTTGGTTGAGGGATAAATATTCATCAGGATAACTAGGAAGGATTTCCCACATCTCCTTTAAGATATTGGCATGGAACTTTTTACATCCAATGAAGGTGATAGATGCAACCTTAGTTTACATTCTAGTATGAAAGGAGGCATCACTGACCATATAACATTCCTTCAGTACTGTACCAGACTTGGAGTGTTAGCTCAGATTTTGAGTCCGGGTCTCTGGAGTAGGGGTTAAACCTACAACCTTCCAACGGAGAAGAAAGGTCATTTAGCAAACGCTAAGAATTTCCACACCAATAGATATTTTGTCATTTTTACAATTCACTGTACCTTACATACTTTGGCATTAGATCTTAGCTGTTCTGCCAAATGTACTTATTTCTGCCTCCTCTAATTTGATTATCCCTCCTTATTTGGCAGATATCTACCTGTATCACAGCTTGTGTTTTATATTTTTTGATATAGAACATAGAACATTCCTGTGCAGTACAGGCCCTTCAGCCCTCAATGTTGCGCTGACCGGTGGAACCTGAATCCTATCTATTCTACACTATTCCATTTTCATCCATATGTTTATCCAATGACCATTTAAATGTCTTTCACGTTGGCAAGTCTACTACTGTTGTAGGCAGCGTGTTCCACGTCCCTACTACTCTCTGAGTAAAGAAACTGCCTCTGACATCTGTCCTATATTTATCACCCCTCAATTTAAAGCTATGTCCCCTTGTGCTAGCCATCTCCATCCGAGGAAAAAGGCTCTCACTGTCCACTCTCTCTAACCCTCTAATTATCTTCTATGTCTCTATTAAGTCACCTCTCAACCTTCTTCTCTCTAACAAAAACAATGTCAAATCCCTCAGCCTTTCTTCATAAGACTGCCCCTCCATACAGACAGCATCCTAGTAAATTTCTCCCAAACCCTTTACACATCCTTCCTATAATGCAGTGACCAGAACTGTATGCAATACTTCAAGTGCAGCTGCTCTAGAGTTTTGTACAGCTGCAGCATGACCTCATGGCTCCGAAACTCAATCCCTCTATCAATTAAATGTAACACACCATATGTCTTCTTAACAACACTACCAACCTGGGTGGCAACTTTCAGGGATCTATGTACATGGACATCGAGATCTCTCTGCTCATCTACACTGCCAAGAATCTTACCATTAGCCCAGTACTCTTTATTTCTGTTGCTCCTTCCAAAGTGAATCACCTCACACTTTGCCACCTCTCAACCCAGCTCTACAGCTTATCTATGTCCTCTGTAACCTGCAACATTCTTCAGCACGATCCAGAACTCCACTCACCTTAGTGTCATCTGCAAATTTACTAATCCATCCTTCTACGTCCTCATCTAGGTCATTTATAACAATTATCATCAGCAGTGGCCCCAAAAAGATCCTTTGTGGTACACCACTAGTAACTGAACTGCAGGATGAACATTTCCCATCAACCACCACCTTCTGTCTTCTTTCAGCTAGCCTATTTCTGATCCAAACTGATAAATCACCCTCAATCCCATGCCTACATATATTTTGCAAAGCCTACCGTGGGAAACCTTATCAAACGTCTTACTGAAATCCATATACAATATATCAACCGCTTTACCCTCATCCAACCTGTTTGGTCACCATCTCAAAGAACTCAATAGGTTTGTGAGGCATGACCTACCCTTCACAAAACCATGTTAACTATCCCTAATCAAATTATTCCTCTCCAGATGATTATAAATTCTACCTCTTATAACTTTTTCCTATACTTTACCCACAATCAAAGTAAGGCTCACTGGTCTACAATAACCTGGGTGGTCTCTATTCCCCTTCTCGAATAAGGGAACAACATTTGCTATCCTCCAGTCTCCTAGCACTATTCCTGTAGACAATGACAACATAAAGATCAAAGCCAAATGCTCTGCAACCTCCTCCCAAGCTTCCCAGAGAATCCTAAAATAAATCCCATCCAGCCCAGGGGAGTTATCTATTTTCACACTTTCCACAATTGCTAACCCCTCCTTCCTTGAGAACCTCAATCCTGTCTAGTCTAGTAGCCTGTATCTCAGTAGTTTCCTCAACAAAATTGTCTTTTTCCAGTGTGAATGCTGACAAAAAATATTCATTTAGTGCTTCCACTGTCTCCATGCACAACTTCCCACTACTATCCTTGATTGCCTTAATCTTACTCTAGTCATTCATTTATTCCTGATAAACCTGTAGAAAATTTTAGGGTTTTCCTTGATCTTATCTGCCAATGACTTCTCATGTCCCCTCCCGGCTCTTCTTAGCTCTCCCTTGAGGTTTTTCCTGGCTAACCTATAACTCTCAAGTACCCTAATTGATCCATCATGTCTCATCCTAACATAAGCCTCCTCCTTCCTCTTGTCAAGTGATTCAACTTCTTTACTAAACCACGGCTCCCTCGCTCGACCACTTCCTCCCTCCCTGCCTGACAGGTACATACTTATTAAGATCAAGCAGTAATGGTTTCTTGAACAGGCTCCATATGTCAATTTTGTGCCCATCCCCTGCAGTTTCCTTCCCCATCCTATGCATCCTAAATCTTGCCTAATCACATCATATTTGCCTTTCCCCCAGCAATAACTCTTGCCCTGCAATGTATACTTATCCCTTTCCATCATAACAGCATTGTGGTCACTATCACTAACGTGCTCAGCTACCTCCAAATCTAACATCTGGCCAGGTTCATTATCCAGTATCAAATCTAATGTAGCCTCACTCCTTATTGGCTTGATCTTCCGCAGCTACACTGGGCACTGCCCCCCAGCTGTTCCTACACTACATCAATGACTGTATCGGTGCTACCTCATGCTCACAAAATGAGGTTGAATAGTTCATCAACTTCACTAACACCTTCCACCTCCATCTCAAATTCACCTGGACCATTTCTGACACCTCCCTCCCCTTCGTGGACCTCTCCATCTCCAGCTCCAGTGACCAACTAACCACGGACATCTACTACAAGCCCACTGACTCCCACAGCTATGTAGACAACACCTCCTCCCAACTTGCCTCCTGTAAAAACGCCATCCCTTATTCCAATTCCTCTGCCTCTGCCAGACCTGTTCCCAGGATGGCCAATTTCACCAGAGAAAATCCCAGATGGCCTCCGTCTTCCAAGATCGTAATTTCCCTTCCCATGTGGTCGAAGGTGCCCTCCAGCACATCACCTCCATTTATTGCATCTCCACCCTTGAACCCCACCCCGTCCAATACAAAAAGGACAGAATCCCCCCGGTCCTTACACCCCACCAACCTCTATATACATTGCATCATCCACCACCATTTCCGTCTCCTACAAATGGACCCCACCACTAGAGATATATTTCCCTCCCCACACCTATGAGTGTTCCGGAAGACCATTCCCTTTGCAATTCCCTCATCAGATCCACACCTCCCTACCTTCCCACCCCCCACTCCAGGCACCTTCCCCTAATACCTCAGGAAGTGCAAAATCTACGCCCACACCTCCCCCCTCACCTCCGTCCAAGGCCCTAAAGGATCCTTCCACATCCAGAAAATTTACCTGTACCTCCACCAATGTCGTCTACTATGTCTGTTGCACCCGATGTGAGCTCCTGTACACTGAGGAGACAGGTCACCAACTTGCGCATTGTTTCAGAGAACATCTCTGGGACACCCGCACCAACCAACCCCATCGTCTCGTGGCTGAACACTTCAACTCCCCCTCCCACTTCACCAAGGACATGCAGGTTCTGGGCCTCCTCCATTGCCAAACCCTTACCACCTGGCACCTGGAGGAAGAATATCTCCTCACAGGATCAATGTGGATTTCACCAGTTTCCTCATTTCCCCTCCCCCCACATTATCCCAGTCCCAAGCCTCCAACTCAGCACTACCCTCTTGACCTGTCCATCAGCTTTCCCATCTATCTGCTCCACCCTCCTCTCTGACCTATCACCTTCTCCCCCACTTTCATCTATCTATCACATTTTCAGCTAGTGTTTCCCCCAGTCCTACACCCTCCCATTAATCTCTCAGCCCCCCCCGGCCCAAAAGCCTCATTCCTGATGAAGGGAGTATGCCCGAAACATTGATTCTCCTGCTTTTGGATGCTGTCTGACCTGCTGTCTTTTTCCAGCACCACACTCTCGACTACATACTGTGTCAGGAAAGCATATTTGCGCCCTTTGGACAAAAAGTGACCCATCTAAAATAATCGAACTGTAAAATTTCAACTATAAAATGGAACGTTAAAGTCCCCCATAACAACTATCCTGTTACTCTCGCTCCTATCCAGAATTATCTTTATTATCCTTTCTTCTACATCTTTGGAACTATTTGGAGGCCTTTAGAAAACTTCTAAGAGGGTAACCACAGCTTTCCTCTTTCTAACCTCAGCCCATACTACAAATGTCCTTTCTGCCATTGTATTACTGTCCTTGACTAACAATGCCACCCTCTCTTTTACCATCTTCTCTGGTCTTACTGAAACAACTAAATCCCAGAATCTGCTACAATCATTTCTGTCCCTGCTCTATCCATGTCTCAAAATGGTCACAACCCATGCTGCAAGTTCACCCACCCATTCTGGATGTTCCTGACGTTGAAGTAGCCACACTTCAAACCACCTTCCGGCTTGCTGGCGAACTCTTGCGAACTTGAAAACTCATTTCTGACCTCATTGCTCTCAACCTCCCGGACACTGGAACTACAATTGAGGTTCCCATGCCCCAGTTGAATTATTTTAAACCCTCCCAATGAGCATTAACAAAGCTGGGGTTGGGTGCACTTCCCGCAGATGCAGTCAGCAGGGACAGTAGTGGTGACCCTTACCTCCCACATTCTGCTGGAGGAACATTCAACTCTAACCACCATTCCCACAACTCTAAATTCCCGGAGAGACTGTAGAAAAATAAATAATAAAAGAAACTAGTTACCTTACCAACCCGGTGCACAGAACTTTTTTTTGTGATTAGAGGAGGAGGATGGGTGGGAGATACTATCTAAGTAGTGTTTCGGGTAACACACCACCTAAATATATTACTTTACTTACTCAGCAGTCCCATGTCTGCTCCTGCTCAGCATGCAGGTAAGTTTTTAAATCAGTGATTCACCTTCCCATCAGCCCCTGGTCAATACTCCCGCTCTTCCTGCTGCAGAAACAAAAATGGAGGGCCCCATGTGGCACAGAATATGTCAATGAGATGGGATTAATAACTCTCCAAAAGTCAAGAGTTGTTGCTGTATTTCTGACTCAGCCTGAAATACCAACTTTATATTCCAATGCACCATTGAATGACTAATGCTGTCAACTGACCATCACTATTTTTAAAAAGATTGTCTAATATTTGGTGGTTAAATTGTATTTGATTAAGGCAGATGGGAGATGCTTGACAAAAGGATCATCTCCTGGAGGGATAAATTTTTTGAAATTGTGGTTCCAACATGCCGTCAACTAAAACATAAAGTTAATGGAAGCTCTGGTGTCAGCTGTAGTCAAAATATAGGAATAGATGAAGACCATTCGGCCCACTAACATTTTGATTTGATCATGGTTGATCTACATCTCAATTCTATTTACCTGCCCTGTTTTCATATCCCTTCATACTTATTACTTAGCAATAGCCCATCAATCTTAGTTTTGCTCTTTTCGTTAACCCAGTACTTTTCTGGAGGTGGATGGGCAGTGAGGTCACGGGAAAAGGCCTCCACACTTGACATCTTGTTATACAAAGAGGGGCTTCCTGAGATCGCCCCTGAGTAAGCTAGCTCTAATTTATCAATTAGTTTCCCTACGTTCTTCCACCAGAGGAAGTAGTTTCACTCTGTTTACATTTTCCCATTGTTCCATCACCCTATAAAAAGGAGCCCTAGTTACAGGAGTAAAGTCTGCTCAGTTGATATTTGTACAAATCCCAAAAAGACACTCTCTACTCTTTATCTGTGTGCTTTCTTATTTTAACAGAGATGGCTATGCAGAACTATTATAATTTAAGTTGCCACAAAATGGCAATAGTAAAAAACGGGTAGGGAAAATGTTGTCTATTTTAATCATCAGTATTCTAAACTGATGTAATTTTATCTGTTGTGCTGTCCCTCAAAATTGAAGAAATTGGGAATGTATATAGTAGTGTTGAAGAATCCCACAGATATTTATTACAATTAACTTTTATACACAATTGTTACACCTCGTAGACTCATTAGTGTCCTGGCCAACATTCAGCTTTTAAGTTAGATAGAGCAGCATGCTTTCAGCAGAGTGTCATACTTCAAGTCATCCCAATGTAAGATGGAGACCTTTATGTTATCATAAAAATAATATCATGGGTTTGTCTCTTAAAAGTATACTGACATTCTGACCATAAAACACACCCCAAATGAGCCTATAGAAGAAAATAAGCACAATTCCTTAAACCAAAATCAAACAAAGAACTGTGGATGCCAGAGATCTGGAGCAAACAAAAATAAAACCACAATAACTGACATTTATATAAAGCCTTTAAATACTTTGGAGAAACATTACCGCTCAAAATTTGATGCCTGTCCACACAAGAAGACATGGAACCAAAGGATTTGTTAAAGTGGGAGGTTTTGAGAAATATTTTGAAAGAGGTGAGAGGAGGAAAAACAGAGAGGTTTGGGAAGTAAATTCCAGAAGTTTGAACCTGTGAAGAAATATCTGCCAAAGGTGGGGTGAAGGAAATCAGAGAGACAGAGAGACCAGAATTGAAGGAGTGCAGACTTTGATCCCAAAGGCTTTGGTAGGTTTCCATCCGGGAGTGGGGAATGATAAACCCAGGAGGGGATGTAAACAAGGATCAGAATATGATTAAAACAAGAGAGCAAATGGAAAGTATACTTAAATGTTCCTCTTTCCCATAATACTTGATCGTCAATACTTCTTTAAAAAGATTTCCCTTTCAGCTTGTATACTTTGTATACTCGTAAATGTTGGAGATATTCCAAATTAATTACTATCGTCCAATGATGGAAGCAGAAAAAGGCCACCAACTAATGTTCCATTCATGGTACTTGACCAAATCGACAAGGAGGTTGATAATGGATAGTCTGCCATTTTAATTTATACACTTGCTTTACAAAAAGATTGACTAAAATGAAATCACATCAAACAAAATATAGTTATGAATCTGATAAACAGTTCTACTGCTCAGTTTCAGCTCAGCTTGGCTGTGTTAAAACCCAGCCATGATCTCACTCCTAAGAATTCAATATAACAGAGTAATATTATCAGCTTCCCTGGGGAATTTTCAATTTAGTTGAAATGTTGCTTTCTTACAAAGTATATTAAAATAAATGCTATGCCTTAGATCTCAGCTGTGGCAGTGTTGGAAGCATTCAAGTCTCTGAATCGAAACGTTATTTGTTGGCATTCCACACCAGAGACTTGAACATATAATAAAAGTTGACTCTCCATTGTAGTACTTCTAGAAAGCTACATTGTCAGAGGTGTGAGCTAAGTTGCAAAAGCCAAGGTGGGGGCAGGTAGCACAATTCAGGAAAGGGAGTCCATATAGGAGGATCCCCTCTTTCCTGTACAATACCCAATCTGCTGTCTCTGGCCACTCCCATTGGCCCAAAAGCTAGGAGAGGCAGGTTTCATTTTACCACCAGCCTTGCCCTTAAAAGTCACTGGCAGGTTAGGAGAGGGCAAAATAGAATGGATATCCATAGAATGTTATTCGTCAACTATTTCCTGAAAACCTATCACTTAGACAGTAGAATTCTGCCCGAAGTCTTTATTTTATGCAATACCTCTGCTTTAAGAATCTGTTCCACATGGTTGTAAATGTTTAGCAATTGTGATGGAGACAGATGGATGGAAGGGCTTTGAGATATGGCCCATTGGATTCAGCACTGCTGCTTGTCAGTTGTTGACTGGGGAGTGTTCCTTGGCACATCTGACTAAAGGTTGAAGAGGCATCCTTGGAATATCCTCCAACCCTGATAGGGCCCAGAGGAGTGGTTGAAGAATTTGGGATCACTCTTATGCCAGATGTTTCAACAGCTGCAGACAGAAAGCATCCAAAAACTTGGCAAACAGCTGTGTCAAGCAGCGTTCACATACTCTCCAAGGGTTCATCATCGACCACATCAAATTTTAACTCGTTCTCTGCAAGTAAGGTTAAAAGGCAGTTCTGAATTGATTCTGCAGTTATATATGGAATCATGACAAACCCAATCAATGGAATTTGGCAAATTTTTGACAGAAGAGACCATTTCTAGTTAAAGAGTGTGAATAATGGCTAGCTGATTGCTGGTGAATAATCATCCATACAGTCTCCTGAAGTTACCGTTGATTGTCTGAAGGAGCTTTGTTGGGGCAGAATCTTTCCAGGTGTTTTACTTGATTAACTGCAATTTTATTTCCTAGTTTCGCTTCTGCAAGGTGATTGGATGATTGGGGGATGCTGAGGATGAGGGGGTGAAGGGGATGGCAGGTTATTGCAGCATTGCCTGAGTGGGTATGGTTGATGACCTTGAAGGTCACAATTTAAGTTATTTTCATTCAAGGGCTATGTTCAACATGAAGAGAACAGAGAACAGTGGATCTGTGGAACAGTCTGCCAGCTAAGGCTGCTGTCTTCTCCTTTGATGCTTTTAAAAACTAGGACCATAAGATCACAACAAACCGAAAGAGGAGGCCGCTTGGCCAGTTGAGCCTGTTCTACCATTCTATAGGGTCATGGCTGATCCAACATTCTGGGTGTCTACTTTTCCTGGTAACCCTTGATTCCCTTACTCATCAAGAACCTACTATCTCAGCCTTAAATGTAGACAAGGACACTGCCTACAGAGTTTTTTGTAGCAAGGAATTTCAAAGACTCTCAACCATCTGAGAGAAGATATTCTTCCTTAACTCAGTCTTAAATGGTACCACTTTATTCTGAAATTATGCCGGCTGATTCTAGTCCCTCCCATGAGGGGTAACATCCTCTCAGCATTTATCTTGTCAAACTCTATGACCAATACTGTGCTTAGTCATCTGACCCATTAACTCTTTATTGACTCAGCATCAAATTTTACTCTTAATGTTCTTGTGGAGCATCTTGGGGCACTTCTAATGAGAGCTAGATGCATTTTTTTCTGGCCAACCTAGAAGTCGTCTTGTACCATAGGCTGGAGAGGGTTCAGAAGAGATTTATTAGGATGTTGCCAGGGTATGGAAGGTTTGAGCTATAAAGAAAGTCTGGATAGGCTGGGACTTTTTCCACTGGAGTGCAGGAGGTTGAAAGGTGACTATATAGAAGTTTATAAAATAATAAGGGGTATAGGTAAAGTAAATGGTAGTTGTCTTTTCTCTAGGAGGGGGATTTCAAGACTAGGGGACATATTTTTAAGGTGAGAGGAGAGAGATTTAAAAAAGGACATAAGAAGCAATTTTTTTACACAGAGGATGCTTCGCAAGTGAAATGAACTTCCTGAGGAAGTGGTGAATGCTGATACAGTTACAATGTTTCAAAGACATTTGGATAAGTACATGAATAGGAAAGGTTTGGAGGCATATAGACCAGGAGCAGGCAGGTGGGAGTAGTTAAGTTTAGGATTATGTTGAGTGTGGACTGATTGGTCCGAAGGTCTGTTTCCGTGCTGTATCTTTCTATAACATGGACAGAAGATTGTCTGGCTTGCTGAGAACAGGAGTGAAAGCAGTTAAGAGTAACTAAATTTACAGACAAAACCAAGATGGGTAGGAAAAGGATGTAGTGGACATAAGGAGGTTGTAGATAGATAGATGGCAAAAATCTGGTAGATAGAGTATAATGTGAGAAATTACTCAATTTGGCCGGAAGAATGAAAAGGTAGAGCATTATTTATTGAAGAACGACGGCAGAATTGCAAGGTGCAAAGGAATGTGCAAAGGAATTCTGCTGTATGATTACAAATTGCTAGTTTGCAGGCGCAGCCTGTAATGTTTAACTTTTAACATATTTCTGTATTTTTCTACTTTGTATCTAAGATTTTGTAGCTAGGTACCTGAATATCTAAGATGGTGCTGGGAATTGCAACTGTGTGAACTTTTAACTGCACTCCTGCATCCGTGTACCTGAGTATGCATGACAATAAACTTTATTCTAATTCTAATGTAATCAAGAAGGCAAATGGGATGCTATATTTTATTGTAAGAGGAATTGAACATAAAAATAAATATGCTATGCTTCAGTTATACAGTGCACTGGTGAGATCATATCTCGAATACCATGTGCAGTTTTGGTCTCCATATTTATGGAAGATTTTAATTGCATTAGAGGTAGTTCTGAGGAGGGTCACTAGATGGATGTCTGAAATGAATAGGTTGTATGAAGATTGGTTGGGCTTCTCTTCAATGGGGTTTAGAAGAGTGAAGGGTGACTTGATTAAAGTGTTTAAGATCCTGAATGATCTTAATAAGGTAGATATGGAAGGAGTGTTTCATCTTGTGGGTCAGTCAGAACTAGTGGGCACACTATTTTAAGATTAGAGGTTGCCCTTTTAGGTCAGAGGTGAAGAGAATGTCTTTTCGTTCAGAGGGTCATGTGACTTTGGAACTTTGTGCTTCAGAAGGAAGTGGTGAGGGTCATTAAATATTTTTAAGAGAGAAGTAGAGAGATTCTTGTCTGACAATAGACAATAGGTACAGGAGTAGGCCATTCTGCCCTTTGAGCCTGACCACCATTCATTATGATCATGGCTGATCATCCTCAATCAGTATCCTGTTGCTGCCTTATCTTCATAACCCTTGATTCCACTATCCTTGAGAGCTCTATCCAACTCTTTCTTAAATGAATCCAGAGACTGGGCCTCCACTGCCCTCTGGGGAGAGCTTTCCACACAGCCACCACTCTCTGGGTGAAGAAGTGTCTCCTCATCTCTGTCCTAAATGGCCTACCCCTTATTTTTAAGATGTGTCCTTTGGTTCAGCACTCACCCATCAGCGGAAACATGTTTCCTGCCGCCAGAGTGTCCAATCCTTTAATAATCTTATACGTCTCAATCAGGTCCCCTCTCAGTCTTCTAAACTCAAGTCCTGTCGCTCCAATCTTTCAATATCTTTCCAGGAATTGATCTCGTGAACCTACGCTGCACTCCCTCAATAGCCAGAATGTCTTTCCTCAAATTTGGAGACCAGAACTGCACACAATATTCCAGGTGCAGTCTCACCAGGGCCCTGTACAGCTGCAGAAGAACCTCTTTGCTTCTATACTCAATCCCTCTTGTAATGAAGGCCAGCATGGTATTAGCTTTCTTCACTACCTGCTGTACCTGCATGCTTGCTTTCATTGACTGGTGTACAAGAACACCCAGATCTGTTTGTACTGTCCCTTTACCTAACTTGACTCCATTTAGGTAGTAATCTGCCTTCTTGTTCTTGCCACCAAAGTGGATAACCATACATTTATCCACATTAAACTGCATCTGCCATGCATCTGCCCACTCACCTAACCTGTCCAGGTCACCCTGTAATCTCCTAACATCCTCATCACATTTCACCCTGCCACCCAGCTTTGTATCATCAGCAAATTTGCTAATGTTATTACCAATACCATCTTCTATATCATTAACATATATTATAAAAAGCTGCGGTCCCAGCACTGATCCCTGCAGTACCCCACTGCCATTCCGAAAGGGAACTGCTTATCACCACTCTTTGTCTCCTGTCAGCCAACCAATTTTCAATCCAAGTCAGTACTTTGCCCCCAATACCATGTGCCCTAATTTTGCTCACTAACCTCCTATGTGGGACTTTATCAAAAGCTTTCTGAAAGTGCAGGTACACTACATCCACTGGATCTCCCTTGTCCATCTTCAGTTACATCCTCAAAAAATTCCAGAAGATTAGTCAAGCATGATTTCCCCTTCATAAATCTATGCTGACTCTGACCTATCCTGTTACAGCTATCTAGATGTGTCGTAATTTCATCCTTTATAATTGACTCCAGCATCTTTCCCACCACTGAGATCAGACTAACTGGTCTATAGCCACCGTCCAATCCGCAGGAACTGATCCTGAATCTATCGAACTCTAGAAAATAATCACCAATGCATGCACGATTTCTTGAGCCATCTCCTTCAGTACCCTAGGATGTTGACCTATCAGCCTTCAGACCTACCAGTCTCTCCAACACCAATTCCTGGCAAATATAAATTCCCTTCAGTTCAGGTCCTTCAGCCACTGTTACCTCTGGGAGATTGCTTGTGTCTTCCCCAGTGAACACAGAATTCAACTCTTCTGCCATTTCTTTGTTCCCCGTAATATATTCCCCAAGGGACACAAATGTTATCAGTAAAAACAGGAATGTGAAATTTGAAACACAAACATATTTGTGATCTTATCAAATGGTGGAGCAGGTTTTAAGGGCTGAATGGTCAACATCTGCTGCTGTTTCAAATGTTTGTATTAATCAAGGCCAGAATGCTTTCCTGGACACATTGAAGGGTGTCAGAGATGGATTTTGCAGTTTTCTTTGCCCAAGTGGCCTTTTAATAAGTATGTAAGTTAGCTCGCTGAGCTTGAAGGTTTGTTTTCAGACATTTCGTCACCATACTAAGTAACATCATCAGTGAGAGTCTCTGGTGAAGGGCTGGTTGTATGTCCCACCTCTCTATTTATAGGTCTTGGTTTCCTCAGGTGGGTGATGTCATTTCCGGCTTTTCTTTTCCAAGGGAAGGTAGATAGGGTCTAAATTGATGTGTTTATTGATGGAATTCTGGTTAGAATGCCATGCCTCTAAGAATTCTTGCGCGTATCGTTGTTTCACCTGTCCTAGAATGTGTGTGTTATCCCAGTCAAAATGGTGTTCTTCTTTGTCTGTATGTATAGAAATTAGTGATAGTGGGTCATGTCTTTTGGTGGCCAGTTGGTGTTCATGTATCCTGGTGGAAAGTTTCCTGCTAGTTTATCCGATGTAGTGTTTTTTACAGTTCTTGCTTGGGATCTTGTAAATGACTTTAGTTTTGCTTTACATTACTTTCCATCAAAGACATATCAGAAATGATTTCCAGAATACTCAGACCCCTTGGCACCATGGTAGCCCACAAACCTACCAACAGACTTAAACAGCAACTAATGAATCTAAAGGATCCATTAGATACTACCAGCAAAACTAACGTCATTTAAAAGATCCCAAGCAAGAACTGTAAAAAAACACTGCATCAGACAAACTAGCAGGAAACTTGCCACCAGGATACATGAACACCAACTGGCATGAAAAGACATGACCCACTATCACTAGTTTCTATACATACGACATAGAAGGACACCACTTTGACTCGGACAATACACACATTCCAGGACACTCGAAACAAAGACATGAACAAGTATTCTTAGAGGCATGGCATTCTAACCAGAACTCCATCAAAAAACACATCCATGTAAACCCTATCTACCTTGCCTTGAAAAAAAAAGAGCTGGAAATGACATTACCCATCTTAAGAAACCAAGACCTATAAATAGAGAGGTGAGACATACCACCAGCACTTCAGAACTCCATCAATAAACACATCCATGTAAACCCTATCTACCTTGCCTTGGAAAAAAAAAGAGCTGGAAATGACATTACCCATCTTAAGAAACCAAGACCTATAAATAGAGAGGTGAGACATACCACCAGCACTTCACTGATACTCTCACTGATGATGTAACCTAGTATGGTGACAAAATATCTGAAAATAAATCTCCCAGCTCAGTGAACGTATTTACATACTTATCATCAACCTGAGCTACAAATCTTCTCAAAAATCGCTGGCCTTTTAATTTGATTTTCGCCTCTTCCTTGAGATTATATTTCAGATGGAGTGAGCCATGTATAAATTGTAATGCACAAAGCATCACAGTGATGTGTGGCAAGCTGGATGAGTCAGAGGATATTTTCCTGTCTACTGTTGCTGCACACTTTTGTACATTCACTTTCACTGGTTTAGCATTTACTTTGATACAGTGAGGTCCCAATTCACGAGCTGTACTTATTTAATGGTAACAATACCTTTTCAAGAGAAAATACATTTTTAGTGACCATAATTTGAAAAGAAAATACATTTCTAGACACTACACCCTTTTTAAATGAATTGTGAACTGCAAGAAAATCAGCTATACAGCGTTGTATTTCATTGACACATTGTGCACATAGAATAAATTGATTTACTCTCTGAACTCCAGTTGTAACAAATCAGAAAGTCTACAGGGTCCCAATATTAAAAAGTATATTTTTCAGCCCTGATCTTCATTGCATGTGGATGATTGTTCTCCTCATGTGCTATACGGATACCTAGCTGTTGTTAACTAGATGATCTATTCTTCTCATTTAAAGGATATGGATGATTGACTTATTATGTAAACTGGCCATATAATATAGACATTGAGATATAGCTTTCCACAAGGTCCCTGCAGATGCTGCTTAGTAACTTACTTGCATGTTGCTTTGATAACGTTTCAGCTCCCAGATCTCAGCTGCATTGCCGTGCATACCATCTTTTGGGTGTTCAAAATACATCTTTGGTCATCTTAAAATATCTCAACATTTGCAGTCTTCAAATTCTGAGAGTCAGTGGATTTCATACACCTTTGGATTGAGGTAAGCAATAATCTCAAGCAGAAGTCCAACAGAATGTAAGGACTCAAACATGGTGTTGCCTTATTGTGCACTCAATATGCAGTAGTTTTACATATTGAGCACATTTTTCCAAGAGTAGACTTTGTTTCATTCTTGCATTGAGTTAACCTCCAGAATTACATATTCCTCTAATGCAGTTCTGACGGAAGCATCATCCATCTATTTAATTGTACATCAAAGAACCTTTGGTTCTGTTTTAAGGAAAACAGACATTTTCTGGCTTTTTAGCCATCTGATACATGTCACCCACTGTAAACTATCAAATAAAAATTGGATTAGTTCATTAACTCCCTGTTTATTCTTTTGTTTGGAGTGCTTGTTGTCAGGTTTATCACAGAAACAACTGTCATCGGACTCCGTTAAGTATTTCAAGATTCCTGAAATGTTATAACAGCAATGATAGTCCTGGTTCATATTTCAATTATAGGTCAGTTTAGCTATTGATTACTTTAATTGTTGTAACTGATACAAAATAGGAACATGACCATGATTCCCTGCTCAGGCAGTTTTGCGAGGGGACAGATCCTGCATGTTGCTTCCATCATGCACTTGTAATTCTTGATTTGGCTGATACTTGCCTTAATAGATATTAAGATCCAAGGTTGCAGACTTAACATTGTCCAACATTTCTGAAGTGCCAGTGACAGAATAATACAAAGCTGGCTCAATAACAGAGTTGTGGTGAACTGTTGCTTCCCAGATTGAGGGTAGGTGTATAGTGAGGCTCCCAGCAATTTGGACTTGGTATAATGCTTTTCTCTGAGTATAATCATTACTCAGGAAAACTTGGAACCATTGTGAGAGGTGAAGAGGGCAATGATAGACTTCAGGAGGATATAGACAAGCTAATGGAATGGCAGGACTTAGAAATGTGTGAGGCGACTTACTTTGATAGAAAAAACAAGAAGACACAATACAAAATAAAGCTTACCATACTAAAGATGTGTAAGAACAGAAAATCCTGGGAGTTATGATACATAAATTGTTGAGAAAGTAGTTTAAAAGCTTAATGTGTTCCTAGGCTTTATAAATAGAGGCATGCACAAAAACAAGAAATTTATGATAAACTTGAATAAAGCACTGATTCAGCCTGAATGGGGGTATTGCAGCAGATAGGATACTGAAAATTGTTCATGTGAGTGGCTCTGTGGATAAGGAGCTTTTGTTAAAAGATTAAATTGGAGATGCAGAGATTTGATAAAGGAGTTAAAAATTGATAGGGCTCTAGAGAGAGTAAATAAAGAGAAACTGTTCCGATTGGCAGAAGCTTCGGGTCAAGAAGCAGAGGATAGACTTTGAAAGTGATTGGCAAAAAGCAAGGAGAGGGGAAGTAGTGGCACAGTAGTAATGTCACTAGACATATAGTCCAGAGTCCCAAATGAATGCTCTGGAGACATGTATTTGAATCATAGCATGACAGATGATGCTAATCTAATGGTGATCATATAACCACACGTGATTGTCATCAATACCCATCCGATCACTTAATACCCTTTAGGGAAAGAAATGTCACCCTTACTTGGTCTGTCTATATGTCATGACCAATGCCTCGAAGTGTGATTGACTGTTAACTATCCTCTAAAATGGCCGAACAAGCTACTCAGTCCAAGGCCAATTAGAAATGGGCAATAAATGCTAAACCAGCCAATGATGCCCACATCCTGTGAATGAATAAAATAAAAGGATTATAGATTGGAGTTTCTGGCACAGGCAAATTTGATCCTTAGCTTCAAAAGGGAATGGGAGAAGCATCTGAAGAGGAAACAAATTGCAGAGGTACAGGGAAAGGGCAGAGATGTGGGACTAGCTAAATTGCTCTTGCAGAGTATCAGCACAGGCTCAACAGAACTAATTACCTCTTTCTATGCTGTAACCATCCAAAGATTCTCTGATTGTCTGATCAAGCAATCATTTGTTTTACTCACATTTCAATGTCAACAGTTGCATCCAAAACAAGGCCAATTCACTCTAACTAGCAGGCCATAGATTTCAGAAAAGGTCAACTACTGTAAGTGATGAACAGTCCACAGTCAGATTAACTTCCTGTGTTAAGAATTTTATATTATATCAAGTCATTCCATATGATAGATATTGCATTCCAAAGTAGATTAATGCATCTTAAACGTTAATATTATAGGCCATGAATATGATGAAATTGCCCTAACTGATCAACCTTGCATTCCAGAGTCTTACATACGACTCCTATTGGTCAACCCCATAAGATTGAGAGTTTAGACCTAATTTGTCCTGCAACATCTGGAATGAGCTCTGCTATGATATGACACCTCTCTATAGCTACTATGAGATGATGAGACGCTTTTTCTGTCCTATCTGGTAATTTTGCTTTAATGGGATTACCTCCACATGAAGACCTCATTGCATTGGCAGTGATTTGCATCCAGATTCAACAGCAGTCTTCCTGAGAAAACCTAAAATTATCACATCCAAGGAGTTAATTGCAATACTTATTGATTTAGTTGTCAAGCAAGCCTTGTGCTTCATCAACATATTTATAATCTTGTTCTTTTCTCTAAGATGCAGTCTACAGTTATTAATTAGGTTAATGCACTGTTATTTTAAAAATCTAAAGAACTTTCTCTTCCATATGACTGTGTCCTAACTTGTAATCCAAAAGAACATTGTTTTTAAACTTTGTGTGCAACAAAACAGTGGTCCTGTAGTTTCATGCCTTCCAAAACACAATTTTGGGAGTTGCTTTCAAAGACTTCAAGAATACCTTGCAAACATGTAAACTTCCACCACAACGACAGCAATAGCTAGACCCTCACATGACATGAATTTTCAAAAGCTTAAAGTTTCCCTCAAAAATTATGTGCAATCTCAATTTGCATGTATCACCATTTCTTCACTGTTCTAGGATCAAAATCCTGGAGCTATCTAATACTACTCTGGGTTTCTTCACCACTTGGCCTGCTGCAATTTAAGAAGGTGGGTCCCCACTATTTGCATAAGGACAGCCAATGTCAGAAAACATGGCTTGGTATTGCAATCACGTCAGCATTTTGAATACCATATTTTTATAAATTGAAGAAATATTGAGAGAAACTCTCGCAATAAGTGCTGCATTGGTTCAAGTCTGATCGCAAGGCAAATCTGTGCTAGCACAGCTAAAACACAAACTGGGTATCAGATAAATCTCCATGTTCCTGTGGATACTGTGGCAGACAATCAAGCCTGGCTTGTTTCCCTGTTGTCTTTAGACAGAGGCAGTGTCATCCATTCCAGTAACAGTATACCCAGCACAAATTGCATTAATGGCAGCGATCTGGGACGAGTCAAAAATCAAAATATCTCTTTAGGATGAAGGGAAAGAAACAGAATGCATTCAGCTCCTTCCAATGGACATTAATTGAATGCCATTATATTAGTTAACGCAGTACATAATTCATGTACTGCAGGAAGATTAAGCACTTAATCTAAACAAAGCTGTTTGAGTAATGTATACATTGTAAAATCCCTGCATTGAATTGAGTTAACTCTTTTAGTTTTCAAAATATCATACCAAGAGAAATCATTTCTTGGTATGTCTCAGTATTTCAGTTTAATGGGAAAAATTAAAACCATTAAAAAAAGCTTTGGCTTTTTCTTGTTCTTAATCAGTGTTTAAGTTCCCTCTATATCCTTTCCTCATCTCGATAACTTACTAGAGTTCCACTATAGACTGCCCCATTTCAGTTCATCATCATAGAATCCATACAGTGAGGAAGTGAGCCATTTGGCCAATCTAGTCAACAACAGCCCTCTGAAGAGTATCCCATACAGACCTATCCCACTACCCTATCCGTGTAATCGCACATTTCCCATGGCTAATCCACATAGCCTGCACATCCCTGGACACAATGGCCAATCCACCCAACTTGCACATCTTTGGATTGTGGGAGGAGACCAGAGCAAACCCTCACAGACACAGATAGAACATGCAAACTCCACACAGACAGTTGCCTGAGGCTGGAATCAAACCTGGGTCCCTGGCGCTGTAACACAGCAGTGCTAACCACTAAGCCACCATGCCACCTGAATATAGTTCCCTTCATTCTTCTATATCCGTCTGCAGTCCTTTTGAACCCATCTTTCATCCTGCCATGCATTATCACGCACTCAGCTGCCAGTCCTCTTTCTGGGTATTCCTTCCCTAAAACATCCCTCCTTTCTAGCTCTATCCCTTGCTTCAAGAATTCACCTTTTGACCCAAATGTTTTGTCACTCCATCCTAATCTATCCATTTTTAGCTCTACATTGATTCCCTCAAAGTGCCTGAGGCACCTACGTTATATAATTCCAAGTTATTTGCTATATTAAACTAAAGAAATGTCCTGTTCAGTTGATTCAAAAGTGCGATTATCAAGTGCTAATTATTGAAAGTACTCACTCAGCTCTTGTGACCTTCCGAATTAAATTGAAGGTAGTGTTGAAATATTTTTGCAATTCACACATGCACTGTTAAGAGAAACAACCTTCCTACAATGAATTAGTTCAGGCAATTAAGTATAATTTCTCGAATAATGTGTTTTCAAACTAGCACATTGTCAGTGTTCAAGGGACAGTTTTAATGTTTCCAGGCCCTAAGTCTGTAAACCTATTAGTTAGACATGTAAAGTAACAGTTGCTAATGGCCAAAGCTGTGTACTCAAGGGGTTTTCTAATTGTGCAGTAAATTAGTTAATGTATCCCGAGCTAAAAGTTAATTGAAAAATTTATCACATCAACCCGAGATCGACATAATGCAATTTTTGACTTACAAGTGACTATTCTGTTCTTGTTCTGAACTTGTGATAACAAAACCCCTGCACTTTTCTTTCCTGTTGACCCTCAGAAATTTATATCAGCAGCATTTTTGGGGGAAAGCTGTTTTTGAGGCTCGAGTGACAGCAGTTTGCATTCCTCCAGACGTTCGCCTTGAACCAGAATGTTGTTTACATAGAATATAGAACGTTACAGCGCAGTACAGGCCCATTGGCCCTCGATGTTGCGCTGACCTGTGGAACCAATCTGAATCCCATCTAACCTACACTATTCCATTCTCATCTACATGCCTATCAAATAACCATTTAAATGCCCTTAAAAGTCGGCGAGGCTACTACTGTTGCAGGCGATATGTCCCATGCCCCTACCTGAGTAAAGAAACTACCTCTGACATCTGTCCTATATCTATCACCCCTCAATTTAAAGCTATGTCCCCTCGTGCTAGCCATTGCCATCCAAGGAAAAAGGCTCTCGCTGTCCAACCTATCTAACCCTCTGATTATCTTATATGTCTCAAGTAAGTTGCCTCCTAACCTTCATCTCTCTAACGAAAACAGCCTCAAGTCCCTCAGCCTTTCCTTGTAAGACCTTCCCTCCATATCAGACAACATCCTAGTAAATCTCCTCTGTACCTTTTCCAAAGCTTCCACATCCTTCCTATAATGCGGTGATTGCCCTTGCCAGCATTTTGAGCCCAAAGTCTTGGTCAGCAGTTCAGCACAATGGTACACCATCTGAGGTGCTGGCCTCAATTTTTGTAGAGTGCAACTCAGGGACCTGTAAAAACTGGTAGACTGTTACCGATTCAAATGCACTCAGAGCCAGATCAAGGGACCAATCATTAAGAAGGTTGAAGGCCAATGGAAAATACCCCTCTGTCTTTGTTGTTCTCTGCCTGCACCCCTTTTTCCCCCAACCATTGATCTGAGGCCTGGGTTTCTCGAATGGTCTCTGATTAGCAGTCAAT
Source organism: Chiloscyllium plagiosum (assembly GCF_004010195.1). Lineage (NCBI taxonomy): Eukaryota > Metazoa > Chordata > Chondrichthyes > Orectolobiformes > Hemiscylliidae > Chiloscyllium > Chiloscyllium plagiosum. Next base: position 81,770,534 of record NC_057718.1, read on the forward strand.
TTTGACCCATCTTAAGGCTCCTTCATCCAAGGGATGGCCCACCACTATCTAATTGCATGCTTAAAAAAACTAGCATGTAATTCAACTAACCTTCCCCATAAATGGTGACCCTGACCTCCCACCAGCAAAATCCCCATTGTCTCCTTTGATCTCTCTATAGCACCAGATGGAACATAATCTTGGGCAACACAGCTACAAATCCTCAGCCCAGGGGACAGTGGTTGCCATCAGTGGAAAGGCTGTCACTAAAGCAGAAGCCCGTAGTGGAGCTGAGACTATAAGAGGATGATTATATTAGATGTGACAATGCTGTCACTTTAAAAATGTTATTTTGTCCTGGGATTTGTTGAAGAGAAGTTGTAAAGGCAGCAGTGTCGAAGTGGCTATGGGAACTGCCTAAGTCAGCAACCAGAGGAGGCATTGAGGGTTTTCTTTTAAACAGTTGGAACAATGGAAGGGGAGGGATCAGTTCTTAAAGACCAGGCTTTCTAGTTTTTACAGCTGAAGCAGTAAGAAGCTGTTTGGGTCCCAGAAGAGTTGGAGCTTCAGTAAAATGATTCCTAGCTACTACATTTTCTGAAATTTCTCTTAATGTTGTTTCCTCCTGGATTAGAGAATTGCCTGTAAGAACCTATGTCTGAATTCACCTTTTTGCCAAGGGGTGTGTTTATGGAATATTACAGCATTGAAACAACTAATTAGTTATAGGTACTGTATATATTATTCAATTAGATTTTCCAGTTGTCAAGTTATTCTAAATTTCTCTTACTTTTGTTTGTATTTTAACTGCAGAGTTTAAATAAATTGTGTTTTGCTTAATGTTGACCAGCTGCATTGCATCTGGAACATGCCACTTCACATCTACCTTTAAAACAAGAAAAAGGTAGGGTCTATGCTACTTCTTAAAATATTTTGAGGACATCAGGTCTGGTCCATAACATTGAGTCATTGAGATTGACAGCACAGAAAATAGCACTTCTGCCCACTCCAATCCGGCTGATCAGATGCAATCACTTAACTTTTCAAATCCCAGATTGTATGACCTTATGTATCTTCTATCCTACTTCCCCAATATCCCACAGTCTCATCAGCTTTCACTCCCTCCCAACCATGCCTCACCCAAATCCTTCCCAGCTGCCTTTTTCTTTCACATATCCAAGAAATGCCAACTGGTGGGGAAGCAGGTAGGCCAAGAAGAATAGTACCCTGATGATCTACAATACTGTTGCTCAACCTCACATTCACAGCCACCAACTCAATACAAGCACTGCATGTACCTTCAAGAGTATCACAGAGGCTGGCTCTGCAAATGGTGAGTCATCAGGCACCTGTGACCTTCAACCAAGATAGGAGAAAAGGTTAGGGTGACTGCCTGTGCTCCAGAGGGCAAGCTTGCAAATGACTTCTGCCAGAGAGAACTATGATGGGGCAGCCTACAGACTGATGGATATGCTCTGTGGTGTGTCTGGTGAAACATTTGCTGTCACATTGAAGGAGCTCAGTGGAATCCTAACTTCGACTTCACACAGGGCTTTGTGCAGAAGTTTAGGGCCCCACCCTTTCCAGTATGGAAGAGTGGCCTCCTCCAGGAGGGTGGGCCTACCTAAGGCATGGTCTGATGGTCAAATCCTCAGCTTTCCTGTCAGCACAAAAAGAGACAGCAGCTGGCATCTGAGCAATGCAGTGGAACTTTAGACTGAGGTTGTGAAATCTCAGGTTGTCATTATGCCAGCTTCATCATCGGTGTTGGTACCAGGGTAATCCGTGTTTCTGTAACCAGGCTAATAAGGAGAAGAAGAAGTTAGGACTGTTTTCCTTGGATCAAGAAAGGTGTAGAGGTATTCATGCTGGCAATAGATTTTGATGAAGTAAATGTAGAAAAATAATCCTTCCAGTGAGTGGATTAGTAACTAGAGATCATTGATTTAAAAACATTGCAAAGAGAGCTATAATTGAGCTGAGGAGAATTTCTTTCACATGAAGTTATCAAAATCTGGAAAGCAACGCTTTTAAAAAGTGGAGAAAGCTAATTCCATCAATAATTTTAAAAGGATAATAGGCAGGTAGTTGAGATTACAGATAAAAGCAGGAATATGGGACTAAGAACGACTGCTCCATCCAACAGCTAGCATGATGGACCAAATGGTCACATTCAGCACTGTCAGCTTCTGTGAATTCAGGAAAGATTTTCCATTATTAAATACAAGAGACGTATGAGAAACATTAAAGTGTAGAAACAAACAAGAAAAGCACATACTCTGATGAATCTATTTTAATCCACCAGACACACCAGCAACCAATTAAATACAAAGTAAAAGGGAAAATGATCAATACAAAACCCAATTCAGTCTTGTGTTTGTAGAAATCTCCTGTCTTCAGATAATGTGAAATTCTTTATAACATTACAAATTTAATTTAATTCTGTTTGGCGATTTGGATTAATATCATTTCCATCTAATACAGTGCAAACCAAGTAAGAATATTATTATATATTTGCGAAGCTTGGCACAATAGACAAATCCAGATGGGTTGCGACTACAATGAGATTGTATCACCCCAGGATAAGCTTTTTTGCATTGACTGTCAAAATCACAGGGAGGTTTACAGACGGAATCTATTATTAACCGCGTCAGCTGTGGCTCAATGGCAGTGACGCTCTCTTATGTCTGTGTTAGAACATTATTTGTTCAACTAGCGCCTCAGAGGCTTGAACATAAAATCCATGTAGTACTGTCAGTACAGTAATGGAGAGGTGCTGCATTGTCTGAAATGCCATTTTACAGACAAAATATTAAAATAAGGTTCTGTCTCTCCAGTGAGGTGCATGAAAATGATACAATAATGGTATTCTCTGTTTTGGTCAATACTTATTCTACAACTGATGAAGGACCAAACTGTTCAGAGAGAAAGGCAATTTGATCTGTTGTGTACGTGCTGAATCTTCAAATGACCAAAGTAGTCCCAGTCCACTGTTCTTTCCCCCATGGCCCAACAAAGGTTTCCTTTTCAGATATTTAGAGACATAGTGCCAAACAGAACAGAAAACGCCCTTCAGCCCACCGAGTCAAAGCCAAGCTAGCTACATTTTCCAACAATGGGCCTATATGACATTTCAAGTGTGTATCCATATATGTTTTAAAGGTTATTAGGTTTCCTGCTTTGACCACCCACCAGGACAGTGCATTCCAGATTCCCACCAGCCTCTAGGTGAAAAAGTCTTTCCTCAAGTCCCCTCTAAACTTCCTGTCCTTCACCTTAAAGTTATGCTCCCTCATTATTGACCCATTAGCTATGGGGAACTGCTCCTTCCGATGCACCCTGTCTATGCCCCCCATAATCTCATGCACCTCTATCAGATACCCCCTCAGCCTTCTCTGGTCTAAAGAAAACAATCTAAGTCTATTCAGCCTCTCTTCATAGTTAAACTGCTTCACCCCAGGCAATGTCCTGGTGAATCTCCTCTGCACCCACTGCAGTGCTATCATATCCTTCCTGTAGTGTGTACAGTACTTCTGCTTTTGCCTAATCAAAGTTCTGTACAGCCCTAACCTGACCTTCCTGCTCTTATAATCTATGACACCACTGATGTCCTGTCTGCCTTCTTGACTACACTATTAACCTATCCCGCCACCTTCAGGGATCTGTGCCCAAATACCCCAAGATCCCTCTGTTTTTCTGAGCTTTCCAGTGTCCTGCCATTCATTGCATACTCCTTTGTCTTGCTACTTCTTCCAAAGTGCATCACCTCAAACGTTTCAGAGTTAAATTCCATCTGCCAGTGATCTGCCCATCTGACAAACCCATCTATATCTTCCTGCAATATTAGACTTTCTTATGTTAACTACCCAGTCCATCTTCATGTCATTTGCAAACTTATTAATCATTACCCCTCACATTTTCTTCTATATTATTTTTATTCGTATTATGAACAATAAGGAGCCCAGCACCGATCCCTGGGTATGCTACTGGATTTCGGCCTCCAGTTACAAACAGATTGATTCCATTTTGAAAATTAATCTGTTACCACTACCCTTTGAGGCAGTGCATCTCAAATTATAACAGCTTACTAGGATGAACAATAAAGTTCACTTATTTCTGCTTGGAATTTTTTGCCAATTCTCTGAAGACCTAACTAAAACAGTTGATCTGATCATACCCATGTTGGGATCTTGCTGTATGAAAATTGACACATTGCCTACATTATAGACACTTCAAAAGTACTGCATCAGGTGTAAGGCATTTTTGAGATGCTCTAACATAATGAAAATTACTACATTAAAAATCTGTCATTTATAGCTTTGCCTGTGACAACAAAGGTGAGCCTCAATTGATCTTAGTCCTTCCTGGAGAATTAGCAGAGACTGACACAACAAAATTGACATGGGTTAAATTAGTGGATGAATAGTTAATACATTCAGAGGTACAGAGGAATGTCAGCTAAATTGGTTAATTCTTTACCAGCTAATATTGACCGCAGTAATTCCTAGGTTTTTAATTACGATGATTAATTGACAATGTTCTACAGATATCCCCTGCGTTTCGAAAGTTCGTTTCACGTTACTTCGCTTTTACGAAAGACCAATATTAGTACCTGTTTTCGCGAACTGAAAGAAATCTGAAGAGGATTTTCACTTTTACAAGAAAAGACAACATATTTACATATAAATTAATGCTTCTTCACTTTACGCCATTTCAGCTTACATAAGGTTTCATAAGAACTTTCTTATTTCGGATAGTGGGGGATACATCTATACAATCCTTGTAGCAAGCCTGGTGCTACCCCACAGGGAATAAAGGAAGCTGAGCGGAGAAAGATTAGTGAAAGACTGGACAATAGGAGTGGTCCCATGGATTCTGTGACAAGAGCCATTGAAGAGATAATGAAACAAAAATTGAAGTAAAAGATGGATCCATGGTATCAGCAAAACAGCAGAGGGGATGCTACGCATGCAAAATTTGGCAATCAGAAGGCTTCCATAACAACAGTGTGGTAAAACTTTGGCAGGAACATTCCCAGAGTATGGATTAACTCACCAAATGTGTATTGATAGGGAATTCCAAGCACCTGTTTGCATGTTTCCCAAATCCGCCAGAGGTAACCCATGGTGCTGGGGAATGTAGCTTCACCAGAAATGAAGAGAACTTCTTCAGTTTCTTTGAATAGGATTGTTCACAACCTCCTTTTTTTTATAATGTCTGCTTTTACTTTGGAAATGCTGCAGTCAGAGTGTGGTGCTGAAAAAGCACAGCAGGTCAGGCAGCATCTGAGGAGCAGGCGAATCAACGTTTTGGGCATAAGCCCTTCATCAGGAATCTAATCATATCTCATTTACTGGCAGTTTCCCATTCTCCCACATGCCAGTTAAAAACTAGACAGCAACAATTCCATCCACGAATGTCAGAGCAGTTACCTGGTGACTCCAGCTCGCAGCTTGCTTGCTCCATTTGGGACAGCAGTCACTTACTTACTTGCATATCTTTGGACTTCTCAGGACATACTCCATGGGCAGTGACTGCACACTGCCCTCATTCGTGGACGCTGGCATCAGACATGTACCAACATTCTCGCACATCTGCAATTCACTTGTAATGCTGAATTTTGGAATGCACAGGACATCACTCATCAGAGTGCTGAAACAAATACACTTTTTGAACAGGGACAGGCATTCAGCTTATGGAGTTAATGCATCTCAGGGCTCCTCACTTGCTCTCTTAGTGTTCACTCACATCAGACTGACTTGGATCCTCACAGCCTCTCTGGTTTGCCATGCCTTGCCTTATGTTTTTGTGCTTTGGCTACTGGACCTGGATGTAAAGGCTCTCAGCATTTCTATCTTGACTTACCTTTTAGGACAGGGATAAAGCTAGGCAGCTTGTCCTGATTGTCAGCAATCCTCAATCAAGAGGGTGGACCTGTCGCTGTCCTGCACCGTGCTATATCAATCTCAGACGTGAACCATGTGCATCAACCAAATGATCATGTCTCAAATCTGAGGGGAGTAGTCTTCAGTCATGTCAATGGAGACCACCTTCAGTCAGGGTGTTTTGGCACAGGAAGTCAAGGGCGGTCTCGAATCTCAGTCCAGTGGTTTGGGCATGGTCAGACATCTGCTCAGGCAGTCAGGGTAAGGGAGGGCACTATCACTATAGTTTAGGGAATGAACCCGGTAAGCCCTGCAGGTTCAATACAACCATTGCATTGATCAGGCACTAACACAGTACAAGCTGAAGATGTCTGTAATCATAGCACCCTGCATGTAATACACCTGCAGTGTGCATGTCAAAAATCACACAACACCAGGTTGTAGTCCAACAGGTTTATTTGAAAGTATAAGTGCTGCTCTGAGAGCTTGTACTTTCAAATAAATTTGTTATTTGAAACAGCTGAGTTCATGAATAACAATGGGCTCAATGTACAAGTGGTATGTGATCTTCAGTATCACATCTTAGATGTCTGCAACAGGCACCCAGGCGCTACCATGATGCCTTTTTCCTTGGGAATTTTCCTGTTCCATCCTTATTTCAAGGATTGGATGCTCGAGAAGGGTAGTTACTGGGAGACGAGCTATCCTTTACAGCCACGGTTGTTGACTCTCGCAGTCCATTTTACAATCAGCGCCTTGCTGCAGTTGACACTAGATCTGCTGAAGATGCTGTTCTGATGCTTGGATCTCAGAGTGGAGTCCTTGCAGTACATTCTAGACAGAATGTGCTGCATAACCTAGAATGCTGTCCTCTGCACAACTGGAGCAGGGAATGTGACGGATGCTGAAGAGCTGAGACAGCTGCAACATTCTTCCAAGGGGGAAGATGAGGACATTGAGTAGGAGGAACATCACGTTCAGTGTGAGAGAGAGCTGCAGTCTGAGCACAACAAACTTAATTGGCATCAGTTCGAGTAGATAAAAGCTGTGCACGGTAATTGCTCACTGACTGTAAATTTGCTGCTGCTCAAGTGGCGAGCAATCCATGTCTATTCCTAGGAGCTTCTGTTTGTTTATTTTTCACTGTCGCAATTGCTCAATAAAAGTGAATGTTTTGAAATGTTTGAATGGCATAATGAACAATGAGAAGATAGCAGGCTACACTAGGCCTTGGGAAAAAGAAAATAAATTCTCCTTTAGAAATTGTTCTAAGATAGGATGAAGCTCTGTGCTATGGTCCTTAACTAGCAATAGATTTACAAATGTGTACTGTCATGTTCAATGAAGTATCAGCCATGCAATCTCTGTGCCCTCTGAGAAGTGTTTGTTTGTGGGTGCCCACACTATGTGCATGGTGAAGGGTGCCCCTTAGGTGGCAACACTTGACCTGGCACAGCCCCAGCCCCGAATCCCGGGAGGCCCTGGCAGCATCGAGCACTTCCACCGGAGGATAATACAAACAGGGTGCCATTGTGGCCTGGTGCCGAGCTAATGATGTGAGTTTTGAACTTTTGGAACTGGGACTCTTGGAGAGAAGCATTCCATTAAACTTTCCAAAATTGGCACTTGGCTAATTTCCTGTAAAACTCAGGCCATTTTAACATTCCAGAAGTACATCTAACGCTCGGTCACCAACTACAAGTCAAGCTCCGTTTCAGAATGCAGAATCTAGAGCTAATGTCCTTTTGGCAATAAATGTCAGACCATTGATCAATTCATAAATGAATGCAAAGACAAGGGGCAAGACTGTGTCTTCACAGCAGCAGAGCTAGACACAGGCTAATTAAGCTTGTAATAGCATCCACTGCAAAAAGAAATCTTGAACAAAAACAAATGTTATAACATGAAAGCATTCCTACAAAGTGGGTGTAGGTATGAAGCCATACTGATGGCTCGACAAAGTCCACAGTCTGAACATAAGTCAGCCACCTTTGACATGATTAATACCTAATAACTAATACAGGCAGTATGGCCGCATTTATGTACCTAGCAAATGTCCAACATTTAACACTGTTTGCAAGTATTTGGCATCAGAGAACATTGGAAATGTCAGTGCAGAATGCAAAAGCCAGCACAAGCAATTCAACATCATGAGAATCCACAAACAAATACCTGAAGAAAGGCTTATGCCCGAACGTCGATTCTCCTGCTCCTCGGATGCTGCCTGGCCTGCTGTGTTTTTCCAGCCCGGCATTTTTCAACTCTGGTACTCCAGCATCTGCAGTCCTCACTTTCTCCCAACCAAATACCAGACAGATACAGCATTACAACCAGCCAACAGCACATAACAAATAGCATTGGGACAGGATCTTGGTAATGTCTAGTTTAGCTACAGAATCAGATGGTGAGGATGATCATACTATCAACAGCCAAAGAAAACCAGCATTCAGCATGGTTAACATCTTAAAAGTATTGATACAGTCATTGGCCATTGGCACCTTACTAATCACATTTCACAGATGAACAGTCAACAGAAACTAAGCAAAATTCAATACTGATGTAGGTGCAAGCATCCTTCCTCTCTGTGCATTGAAATGTGTGTAACCACAGAAGTAGCAAGAGATAATGCACTAACCAATATCAAACTCACTGCATCAAATAACTTGGAGGGTCCATCCCTGAGATCCATTACATTAAAGTGTCATGACAAAATCTCATTTTGAACACTCTATATTTTTAATATTGTGAATAGCAAGGGTCCAGTGTTCGCAGACTTGGCAATGCACAATGATTTGACATTAGTCTATATTTATAATATCGTCAAGGCAATGTTGAGAGCACAGATCAGAAGGAACCCAATTAGAAACCACTTAATTTTGCAACACACACCATCAGACAACAGGTTACACAGCACCATTTGAACTGAATACATGTAGCCATCCTGAGCCTGCAAGCTTCATACTGCAGGACCAATAACAAATTATTCGTGAGCAGACACATGCTGGCACATCTCTCCAGTCATCACTCATGGATACTCCCAGAAGTGTGTGATGCATTACTCGAAAACAGCAGAAGATGAAAAATGCCCACAACCAGCATGTAGGTATCAGTAACCCAAACTGAACAGCAAACAGAAGATCTGAGCACAGCACTCAACTATTGGCACCAGGAATCCAGCACAAAACCTCACCATATGCCCAAAATCAAGATCATATCAAAATGTACAGCAAATGGCAGGACGGTGCACTAAAACAGCCACCAAAATAAAGCAGCATGCAGCTAAGAAACCTGAATAACCTTGCTGTGACTAGAAACTGGTCTAAGATGCAACACAACAGCAATCCTAACCAGCAGTCTGAAAACATGCAGCTGCCTCCAGCAAAAATCACCATGACTAAAACTGAATGGATAAGTAAACTGTCAATACATCTCAGACACTTGTAGATTTATTGTTCAAGATAAATTATAATCAAACGCAACAGCTTAGATCTGATGTTATTTGGGCTAAGTGTCAATTACTCCAAGTTTCATAGAGGGTTTCTCTCCTTGAACCCCAGTGAGATTTCTTGTGTTATCATCCAAATGTGCATCATTAACTACCCACCCCATCCTAATGGCACCCATCTCTCATCTGATACTAGTCCAATTCTAATACTTGCCATACCCAGAAGAACTCGTAGAAAGTGAGGACTGTAGGTGCTGGAGATCAGAGTCGAGAGTGTGGTGCTGGAAAAACACAGCAGGTCAGGCAGCATCCGATGAGCAGGAGAGTCGACGTTTCAGGCATAAGCCCTTCATCAGGAATGAGGCTTGTGGGCCAGGGGTGCTGAGGGATAAATGGGAGGAGAGTGGGTTCAGGGGAAGGTAGCTGAGAATGTAATAGGTTGATGAAGGTGAGGGAGAAGGTGATAGGTCAACGAGGAGGGTGGAATGGATAGATGGGAAAGGTGATGGACAGGTCAGGAGGGGAGTGCCGAGTTGGAAGCTTGGGACTGGGATAACGTGGGGGGGAGGGGAAATGAGCAAACTGTTGAAATCCACATTGATCCTGTGTGGTTGCAGACTCCCAAGGCAGAATATGAGGCGTTCTTCATCCAGGCCCCCGGCCCACGAGCCTCATTCCTGTTGAAGGGTTTTTGCCTGAAACATTGATTCTGCCACTCCTCGGATGCGGCCTGACCTGTTGTGCTTTTCCAGCACCACACTGTCGACCGAGAAGAACTCATCCCCACCTGGTATGCTGGAATGGACCAGGCACTTGTGCCATCTTTAAAAGGGTGGGGGACACCCAGTCAAGCACTGTCATATACAGTTCATGACATTTGCCCCAGATATGGAAGATAAGTGGATTTATGGAAAGGATTTGGAGATCCTAGTGATAGGGTGGAGCAGAGGAGAAGACCTTCGTCCCCCAGGTCTGGCAGAGGTAGCTGCAGTGATTATAATGAGGTCAGCCAGGTAGACCTCATAGAATATGTGTTCTCTGATTGGGGCTGTTAATCTGGTCCAATCAGGGAGCCCTGGCTGACAGATATAAGCAGGAGCATCCATACACAACATGGGTGCTGGGGAAAAAATAAGCACTATCGCAGTTAGGCGGTAGTGTGGGGGTAAGAAAAAAAAACAGGAGTCTTAGGTTCTAAAAAAAATAAACAGGAGCATCAGAGGTTCTGTTCACTCTGAGAACTGACACTGAGCGAACTGAATCAGTGTCAAGGACGTTCCAAGTGTAAATAAAGAGTGATTTGATAACTGGATACCAACCTCAGTGGCAATGAGAGAAAAGCACATTCCTGGAGAAATCCATTCTGCAACAGTCTTCTTTGAGTTGGGCATTTCTGGTATCATGCCATTATTTGGAAAGGTTGACTCGTGATCTTTCTGTTGAAGACTGGGCCCAGTATGTAAAAAGAATGCGTTAGTTTTTCTAGGCAGATGATGTTGAGGCAGATGAGAAGCAACAAGTAATTTTTCTGATAGCTGGCGGACCTGGAGCTTTTTTGATTATTCGAATCCTAACTTTCCCTGAAGCATCAGATACTAAAACCTTTCAAAAGTTCATGGATTTAGTTCTGGAATACTATGACTCCATGCCTCCTCTAATTCTGAAATGCTACCAGTTTTACTTGGATATCGGGATTTTTGACTGGGTTAAGATGACTGGCAAAGGCATTGGTTTAACCCTTAATGAGATACTGAGAAACTGTTTGGTATGTGGGATTAATGTTGTAACTGGTGCAGCCATTTCAGTGATTGCAGTACTAGCCTATGCAGAGTTATTTCAGAAGCAACAAGCCTCAATACCAGGCCTTGCCAATCTGGCCCAAGTTTCTGACCCAGCTCAATATGGCAGACATTTGGAGAAATGCTTAGTATTTTAGGAATAACTTTCTCCACGCTGCCAGGCTAAGTGCCATCATGACCTGTCTGCTACCTCAATTCTGTTATCTCCACTACCGCACCCACCTTTCATGCACTACCATATGCAACATCTTTCTTCACTCATTCTTATTGCTCATGCCCCCTCCCCCGACTTTGACATGCTGCTAAGCCTGCATGACATCTGAGGTGCTTGCTCCCTCTGTCAGGACACCTCATTATCTCTCCCGTATCTAAACCAGTAAACCATTTTCATCTCTCTCAATCCCCGTCTCTCTCACTGCCGGAGGCAAAGAGCTTATAATCATGCAAAAGGAACCAAGACAAGTATTGAACAGTCTGACATTCGACTCCTCACCCATACAAGGAGCGGATTCTGAGCCTAATTGTCTCAAGTAGCTGACTGACTGTGTCCAAGTCCCTGGAGTGGGTTTTGGAGGCTGCCTCTATCTTCCTGTACCAGGAGTCCCAGTCTGAAGACCGTCTCCTTTGACATGACTGAGGGCTGCTAACAGCTAAGAAGCTTGAAATTGTTGAATACCGATGTCTATTGATGTGGGTTGCATGCGTACACTGCCCATGAAGCCCTGTGATGCTGGTGTCAGTTGGCCAAGTTGGAGATTCAGAGTAGCAAGTGACAAGCCAGAGTCCCCAGGTACCTGCTCACACTTCTATGTCGAGAATTCTCAGCATCTGGTTTGCTCATGGCAGGATTTTGGATGGGAAGTTGCATATTAATAAGGTGAGATGTGCACTTAATGAGAATGATAACAAGCAATAGTAATTTTGTGTTTCCTAGCAAGAATTTCATCTCGACTCCCGGTCTCTGTTGGAAGAAGATACAACTAACAATACTGAAATAGTCATAGAGTCATAGAGATGTACAGCATGGAAACAGACCCTTCGGTCCAACCCGTCCATGCCAACCAGATATCTTAACCCAATCTCGTCCCACCTGCCAGCGCCCGGCCCATATCCCTCCCTATTCATAGACCCATCCAAATGCCTCTTAAATGTTGCAATTGTACCAGCCTCCACCACTTCCTCTGGCAGCTCATTCCATACATGTACCACCCTCTGTGTGAAAAAGTTGCCCCTTAGGTATCTTTTATATCTTTCCCCTCTCACCCTAAACCTATGCCCTCTAGTTCTGGACTCCCTGATCCCAGGGAAAATACTTTGTCTATTTCCCCTATCCATGTCCCTCATAACTTTGTAAACCTCTATAAGGTCATCTGTCAGCCTCCAATGCTCCAGGAAAAACAGCTCCAGTCTGTAGCCCATCTGGTCAAGATCCTGTTGTAATCTGAGGTAACCGTCTTCGTTGTCCACAACACCTCCAATTTTGGTGTCATCTGTAAACTTACTAACTGTACCTCTTATGCTCGCATCCAAATCATTTATGTAAATGACAATATGATCCTCCCAGACTTCTCACTATAGACAACACTGTTCCCATAAGATTCCAACCAATTTTATTTTTTTTGTCATGTAAATATACTTTATTCTTTAAAATTTAATCTGTAGTAAGAAAAGAAAGAAGATATTATGAAATGCTGTGTATATACCTTTAAGGGAGCATACCTTAAACTACAATCAATCACTAACATCTTGAGACAAGATGTGATGTATTAGCCCGATGATTTGCTCAGCAATCTGAAGCAGCAGTGTTTGCTGTATATACTTAGTTACAAGTTAGACATAAATATTTAACACCCACTGAACATTATCTATACATCAACTTGTTCTCAGTTAAGAACCCACATTATCATCTCTCCAGTCCTTCTGTGATTAGTATATTTGCAACTAATGAAGAAATGTAACACACTCAAGCAGACTTATGGGTTTAGCATCTTATCCAAAAGGCTTGCTAATATAGCATTTCCTTGTATTTAATTGATATGTGAACCGAGATAATGTGCTGAATTCTGAACTTGGGACAGAGGCACAAATCAAGCTGGCGAATGAAGAGAGCACGGTGGGTGGCACGGTGGCACAGTGGTTAGCACTGTTGCCTCACAGCGCCAGAGACCCGGGTTCAATTCCCGCCTCAGGCGACTGACTGTGTGGAGTTTGCACGTTCTCCCCGTGTCTGCGTGGGTTTTCTCTGGGTGCTCCGGTTTCCTCCCACAGTCCAAAGATGTGCAGGTCAGGTGAATTGGCCATGCTAAATTGCCCGTAGTGTTAGGTAAGGGGTAAATTTAGGGGTATGGATGGGTTGCGCTTCGGTGGGGCAGTGTGGACTTGTTGGGCTGAAGGGCCTGTTTCCACACTGTAAGTAATCTAAATCTAAGCTGTGATACCTCAATGTGGCCAAATTCCCACTCATGTACTGTAATGCCACACCTCTAGTAATGATCAATCAGAAGAAGGATTTTTGTGTTTTTACTTTTCTCTCCAAGTTACACCAAACAAGACTTCACCTCAATAGCAAAGCAAGAAGTCAATAGGAGTCAAAGTGACCACAAAGTAGATATTATCTATCAAACTGCTGAGAAAAGCCTCAGTGATAAACAAATGAAAATGACTTCACAGAATCTTACAGCACAGAAGGAGGCCATTTGACCCATCATGCCTATGCTGGCTTTTTAAGCAAACCTATCAATTCATCCCACTATCCTATTTTTCCCCCATTACCCTGAAATTATTTTGCCACTTAAGTATTTGTTTGGTTTAGCTTTTGAATGTTACTAATGAATATGCTTCCATCAAAACTTCAAGCTGTTCACTGCTGACTTTAACAGCTCACAGCATGAAAAGAAAAGTGCATCTCATTTCTGGATGGCTTGCCAATTGTCTTAGATCTTTCTCCTTTTTTTGTCAACCCTTGTAGTGGTGGTAGAAACAGCATCTCTATCAACATTTGGTTTTGTTGCCATCTTTAAATCCTTATTAATTCCTCACTGTTAAAAATAATTAAATAAAACTCCATTGCCTACATATTTTTTCAGGTACTATTTTTGCACAAATTACGCACCAGTTTCTGATGTAAGTTGTCTCTGAAAGCTAATATAACAAGGCATGAGAAATTCTAAAGGGAGATGGAGGCTGTTTCAGGTAGCAGAATAATGAAAAGACTTACTGGAGGCCCTGAGGAAATCGTGAATAGATTTGCACTCAAGACACATTTAATTTCAGTGAGGGGAGCAGGAAGGGTGGGAGGGGTTATGAACTGATGGGTGATTTTCACAAGAATCAGGCCTATGTCACTCTGGACATTGAAACCTCTGTTTCTTCCCCCAACACCCATCTCTCCTCCTCTCTGCAGCTTTTATTTCACTTCAGCCATCCACTTTGTCAGCCAACTAGTTAGATTAGATTAGATTACTTACAGTGTGGAAACAGGCCCTTCGGCCCAACAAGTCTACATCGCCCCGCTGAAGCGCAACCCACCCATACCCCTACATTTACCCCTTACCTAACACTACGGGCAATTTAGCATGGCCAATTCACCTGACCTGCACATCTTTGGACTGTGGGAGGAAACCGGAGCACCTGGAGGAAACCCACGCAGACACGGGGAGAACGTGCAAACTCCACACAGTCAGTCGCCTGAGGCGGGAATTGAACCCGGGTCTCTGGCCTGCAGCAGAGTTGTTTTGTGGATAGTAAGAGAGGATGGAGCAGACATTTTAACGTGAGCCTGTTGGTAACACAACAAAATGTACCTGTGCACTTGCAAAAGGAAAAAAACCTTACAAATAATCCTAAATTATTGCATTATTATAAAACTACAATTCCCTTGCCCACTGAAATAATTCACTATAGCGGAATTAAAAAAAAAACAAATTTAGTGTCATGAATTATTACTTACTGATCTAATTCCCGAAGTTATTTTGAATATATGGAAAAATATGAATCAAAGGAGAGCAGAATCCTGTCTCATTGACAGCACATTACTGACGTTCTATTACTCATACAGCATTGAGTCACTCACAAATCAGAGAAAAGACATTCATAAAGAAGAATCACTGCTACAGTACTCTGCACAAGTTGAGCTTAAGCACAGAACAGCTCTGTACAGCTGCACTGAGTATCGTTATAACCAATACTGGAGAAAGATAGAAATGGAGCTTTCCAAAACATTTGCAAATTAGAGTTGACAAGAGAACTTCCTTTGGTGGGTGTGCAGGATTGCTCAACAGAACATGTAATAGAAATTCTGACTTGGAAGGAGCATATCCCCATAAAGGGAGCTGACCCAAATCGCCAAGTGGGAAATTAGTCCAGAGCAGGCATACGAAAGATTGTTCCTAAAATCTCTTTGGATGATCAATTCACTGGTTGTAGGTTATCCTCACTTTTACATATAGAGGGTGCTGCTGAGATTTACTACATTATTATTTATTAGGCCAGAGGGACCAGTTATGTGAAGGGCTGAGGGGAGACCAGGAGAGATTATGGAGACATTTATTAGAGACTTACAAAATTAGGAGAAGATTTGATAGAGAAGAAGATGTGATAGAAGAGATAGTCAGAAACGCTTACTGAGAGGGAGGTCAGTAACTGAACAAGACAGCTCAAATCAGAGAGTCATAGAGCTAATCCTTAGCCTCCCCTTCAATTATTCATTCGTGTAAGCATTGCCCTTGAAGAGCACTGCATATCACTCGCCTTTCGGGTGTTTTTACTTCCTGGTGGTGGAATACGAATAAAGTTTTCTGCACTCGGTATTTCTTCACGCACACGACATGGGTGGTGGGGAGAAATGATCACTCCTGCTGTCTGCAGTAGTGTACGGAAGGGATATACAAAATAGAATCTTAGAGCTGTACAGCATGGAAAAAGACCCTTGGGTCCAAATTGTCCATGCTAACCTAAGTTAATCTTGTCCCATTTGCCAGCATTCCACCCTTTTTCCTCTAAACCCTTCCTATTCATATACCCAACCAGATGCCTTTTAAATGTTATAGTTGTACCAGCCTCCACCACTTCCTCTGGCAGCTTGTTCCATACAGTTGCACCACCCTCTATGTGAAAAAGGTGCTCCTTTGGTTCCTTTTAAATCTTGCCCCTCTCACCTTAAACCCATGCCATCTAGTTTTGGACTCACCTACCCTGCGAAAAAAGACCTTGGCTATTCACCCTAACCATGCCCCTTATGATTTTGTAGACCTCTTTAAGGTCACCCCTCAGCCTCTGACACGCCAGGGAAAATGACCCCAGCCTAATCAGGCTCTCCCTATAGTTCAAACCTTCTAGCCCTGGCAACATCCTTTAAGAGATTAAAGTGGACAATTGTCAAAAAAAAAAGGCAGAGGGGAGAATGAGATTTTCTCAGCGATATATGATCTGGAATGCAGTTTCTGAAAAGATGGGCAGGAAGCAGATTCAATGACAGCTTCCAAAAAGGATTGACTAAGTACTTGTAAAAGACATTGTCGGGTTATGGATAAATAGCTGAAGGTTGGCACCAGTACTGGGCATCTGAAATAAAAACAGGGATGCTAGAATAAGCTGAGTCAGTGCCTGCTGAGAGATCTAGAAATTTCTGGGCAGAATCTTACCAGCCCCTGAACATGGGCATTGGTGAGAAAGTTGGGTAAATATCAGCGTAAATGAGATTTTCAACACTGTGAGCAATAAGTCCAATGCACTAAACAAAGTGTTGAATGGGAAGATGGGAATCTCGCCAATGAACGGTATGAGTCCTGTTTACATTGATTAGCACGTAATTGTTATTTAATGTCACCTCATTAATATGCAGCTTCCCATCCCCTCACTCACTGGATCAAAACTAGACTGGGACAATACCCACCATGGAAGTCAGAGTAGGTACCTGGCAACTCCAGTTTGTAGCTTGCTCCTCCAGGCAGTCACCAACATCTCAGGGTATGCTCCATGGTCAGCAGCCATGGCACCCACCACCCTCTTACCACCTCTGGCATTCAAGGGTATTGGCTTCAAACATACTAGTCTCATCACACCCTCATGGCACATCTCCAATGGACTTACAATACACCTCTCCACTTCAATGCCATACATTGAAATACATTGGTATCTATGATTGTATTGCTGCACTCAGGACACATTGCACACAGAGGCAAGCATCCATCTCCTAGATTTAACTAGGGTGTATCTCCAGTTTCTCAGTCAGGCCAATGGAAACATCTTTTAGTCATGGTGTCCTGGCACAGTCATTCAAGGGTTTGGACATGGTCAGTCAGCATCACTGCAGTCTAGGAAGTAGCCCACAGTCAGCCATGTAAATCTAGTGTGACTAGTCCAGGGAGTTGCGGTGAGTCAGCTGGGGAATTGCAGAAAGCTATCTGACCGAACTGGGGAAGGGGTGAGCCATGGTCAGTGATGGGAGTCAGTCAACTGAGATTATGGGGGAAGGGGATGTTATCGAGGCCACTGCTGCATGAGGGAAGCCGAGGAAGTCAATTGTGGGGATTGGAGATAGCATGCTGAGAAGCTGAGGGGGACAATCATTGTAAAATATGGAGGAAGTGCAATCCAAAGTATGATGATGAGTGATGATAGTGCATTGGAGGCCATGGGGTATTGCAGGAAGGAGGTTCATTGATAGGCACAACCTCAATTGGAGGCAGTGCAGCACAATGACTGGCATGATTAAACTATAGAGCTGGAGTTCAGGGGCGATGTTTAGAGATGCAGATGTAATTCAAAAATTGATGTGTGGGAATGATTGGATGCTCAATTCTGATGGGGTTAACAGTGAGAGCTAGGAAGAATGGAACATGAAGGTTTGGGAGGGCAGGGCATATTGGTCAGTAAGACTGACACACTGAACCTGCAAGTGACTCTGTGAAGCTCTACCTGGGCTCTGCTCCATCCTCATCTGCACCACAATGGAAATGTGAAAACGTCTGGAGTGGCTGTGTTGTGTTTTTTCCTGTCTAAGGATATAAACCCTATTCGTGAGCAACGGAAGACCTTTCAAGGGGCAACTGTGTTAATCATGCACTCACACATTATAGGCTAAGGACCTCTGTAATCATAGAATTCTAGATGTGAACTTTATACAGTCCTGGGCATAAGCAATCTTGACCATAGAGTCATAAAGTCATAGAGTCATACAGCACGGAAACAGACCCTTCAGTCCAACTAGTCCATGCCGAACATAATCCCAAACTAGTCCCACCTGCCTGCTCCTGGCCCTTTTTTAAATCTCTCTTCTCTTGCCTTAAAATGTGCACTAGTCTTTAAAACTCCCATCTTAGGGAAAAGACGGCTACCGTTATCTCTAATTATGCCCCTCATTATTTTATAAATTCATATAACCATCACGTCTCAACCTCCCATACTCCAGTGAAAAACTCTCAGCCTATCCAGCCTTTCTTTATAACTCAAGCCTTCCATACCCAGCAACATGCTGGTAAATCTCTTCTGAACCCGCTCCAACTTGATAATATCGCTCCTATGATTGGGCGACCAGAACTGGACACATTATTCCAGAAGAGGCATCATTAATGTCCTGTACAATCTCAACGTGACTTCCCAAATCCTATAGTCAAAGGACTGAGCAATGCAGGCAAGCATGATAAATGCCTTTTTAACCACCCTGTCTGCATATGATGCAAACTTCAAAGAATTATGTGCCTGCACCTCAAGGTCCCCCTGTTCTACACCACTACCCAAGGCCCTACCATTAATTCTATAAGCCCTACCCTTGTTTGCTGCACCAAAATGTAATACCTCACATTTATCCATGACATTGATCATTACAAATTAATCCCAGTAATCTCAGTTAACAGAATAAATTGTAGGCAACCTATAAATTATCACTTGCAGTCCACACTTCACAACACATTCATGAGTCTCAAGTAATGCACAAGGGCTTGGAGCTGCTTTCCTCACATACTGAACTGTAAGTAATCAACAACATTATTCTTAAATACATGGACTTATTTTCAAGAATTATCTGTGAAGTAAGCATAGAAAATGTAATTGATCCTACTGAACTTATAGTCTCTTACTGTGTGTGCATAACATGGCTAGCTTTGCATAGATTTGAATAAGGTCCACAATGTTAAATTCATCACCTTGCTATCCTTGTTAAAGACCACCAGATCCCAAAGTGTAGAGTACTGTGGTAAATAGTCATTTGTTTGTGCTGCAGTAGCTGACTAAACACATTGCTGAGAAGCTGCTCTGTTCCTGATGCTCTATACATAAGCTCATTGGAATTGTCACCAATGGATCCAGAGCTAGCAGCTGTTATCCTATTTGGCCACAATGCAATGAATGACACAGAAAGTAAAAGGAATACATACATCTACAAGCCCAGCAGAAAACTCTTCCAATGCCAAGCAGTCTCCAAATGGAGGCTTAGCAGCAAAAGGGCCCCTCAGAGACAGTACAAAAAGCCCATTTCATCTCCAATCATTGTCCTCCAGATGAGTGAGGCACAATGCTGCTGCCTAGGACCCTGTAAGTGAACTGTGTTATCTGCTGGAGCGCTCCAGGTGTGAGGTGCTACAGACTGTTTACACTTAGGTTTGAGTGCACCACATCATACCTTGACTAACTTCATTAATAGAAAAGGGTTTCATTCAGTCAATGTTCAATTTATCTGTGATCATCATGACTATATCTTAGATGTCTGCCCCAAAGTACCATTGAAGCTTCTGTGGTGCCTACGTCTTTGATAACTCTTGTGTCCCTGTTTCAGTCTATGGGACGCATGCCTTTACATTTGGAAGACAAGGACTACGCTCTCCAACCATGGTTTAGAATTCCAGCCCCCAACCGAGACTGAGTGCAGATGCAATGGGATACCTTCTTTCAATGAGGCTATTGCAGGCCATAAGCTGAGGCTCACAAGCTTGCATAGATATGGGACTTCTTTGCAGTATACTACAGACAGACTGAGCTACAAAATGATTGTATGCTATGCTCTGGATAACTGGAGCAGGCAAAGGAGAAAGTGATGGAAGCATGAGGAGTTGAGAGCAGTAGATCCTTCCTAGGAGGAAGATGAGGAAATTGATCATGAGGAACATCACCTTCACCAATATGGCGACACAGCAGCACTGGGTGCAACAAACTAAACAACCTCTAGTTTGACAACCTCTTCCAATGGAACTGAGTTGGGTGAAGTCATTATCCATTGACTGTAAATGTGCTGACGCTGGGAAAACAAACAGGCCCTGTTCATCCCCAAATCCATACAAAGCTTATCGGTTTGTTTGTTCTTATTTTATTGCACAATAAGAAAAGTGAACGCTACAAGCCATTAGAAAATTTCACAATGTCTGATGCACCAGCATTCAAATATAACCATATTTTATAAGACTATGCACATTAGGGAAAGAGTAGCACTCCTTCAGACAGAGATCTAACATTGTATGATGCTAAGGAAAGGCAGTTTCTCTAGCTTCGTTCTTAGGACTGTAGCTAAAATGACGTGAAGCAAAATATATGCACAAATGTGAAGTTGTATTGACATAAAGGTTCCACCTGTGCAACCTATGTTCCCTCAGAATGATTTATTCCGATTCCCTCCCATTATCTCTAGTTTTAGTCCCTGGTGCCATTTTGTCATTCGAGGGGCCAGACATACCGAGAGTGCCTTGTGCTGACTGGGAAGGCTCACATCCACAGGGTTGTGGATCTCTGGCAGGTTGGAGATGACGGCACCCAACATCTTTGATGTGTTTTGAAGGGACATGTCTGGGCAGCCCAGGGTGCGGGGGTGGGTTGGGGGGAGTTGCGGGATCTGGATACAGGAGAAGAGATAGAGTGAGTGTGAGGTATCAGAGAGAAAATGTTGGCATTCACCCTAGCAAAATGGAGAAAGACATTGGCCTTCTTCCTGAGAACTTGGCATTTCTCCAGACAACTGAGTTTGCTTTAATCCCATGTCGCAACCACTGACCAGTCCGACATGGTCTGGTATCATGGCCTCAACTGCTCGTCCTGAGGAAGAGAAAGTCTTACCTATGCACCAATCATCCAGTAGGACCTCTAAGACTTTGTCCCGAAAGCAGGCACCAATATCCCACTGTCTGCCGTGCCTGTGGCAAATGTCAGAAAAGATGCGGGGCAGCTCTGACTCACGGTGCTTCCCCAGGTACCCAATGTGCTTTTGAAAATGGTTAGCACCAGTGCTAAGGACACTGGTCAATTCCTGGATATCCGATGAATGGTGGGTTTTTCCAGGAATGGCATTTGATAAAACAGGATGGAAATTTGATGTGATACTTCCTATGGGGCAGGAACAGCAATTAACGTGGTGAGTTTGGTAGGAATCAGTGAGAAAACTCATTCTATCAAACTCAACGCAACTTGAACTTAGCAAAACAAAATCAACCTTTTGGCCTTGAGTTTACCTGAGGAATGCACCTCACCATACAACCCAGCACTCTGTCGCTTTTTGGACTCAACATTCAGCTCAACAAGAACATTCCATCTGGCCCTGTTTTGTTTGCTTCTTTTCTGGTTCATCTCTTCCCATTTCTTTCTTTATTCCTTCGCTTTGAATCTGGACAATTTGCACTCAGTGAGTTCTCACAAAAACAAATATGATAGGAAGTGAGACAATCTGTTTTTTGTTGTGATGTTAAATGAGAGATAAATTGGGATATCTTCCTTGGTCCACTTTGAAATAGTGCTGTGGGATCTTTGACATGCACTTGGGGGGTTAGAAGGGCTGTTTGTTTAACGTCTTATCTGAAAGACAATACCACTGACAATGCAGCTCTCCCTCAGTAATGTAACTGAGTGCCAGCTTAGACATTGCCCCTCCAGCCTCTGGAAGGGCATTTGAACTCACTGAGAGGTCAGATTACTGCCAATGAACAATGGCTGACAAATAAAAGGAACCAGAAAAGCCTAGTATGTATAATTATCAATCCAGCCTTAACTGATAAAATAAAATGGCTATCATTCACCATCACCCAGGACACCTTTGCCATACAATAAAACCTCTTTGAAAATATTGGACCTTGCACATCTTGTCTTGGTCAGAGGTTTGTGTGAAACTCTATTTATGTTTGGAAATAGAGAATTTGATGAGATTCAGGACCGAATAAATGTCAAACACATGGAGTGTCAAAATATCAAACAGGTATAGGAGAGAAATACGAGGACTATATTGTTAATTGTGTTTGTCTTATTCTAATATTGACATTTTTTCACAATTCAGCATCACATGCTTAATCTTGGCTGCAGTCTGAGTCCAATTCCCTTATTGCTTTTTGTTCAATTCTTAGTGCACGAGTGTTAATTGATAATAAAGTACAGCATATACTCCATTGTGTTATTTACTATTACATTAATTCTGTTAAATCTACACTGCTCCCCGTGGTGATTTAAATATTTGAAAGTGATATAACATAGTATGTGACAGTCCACTTGCAGAAAAAGGACAGCCCATGCACTCGGGACTGAAAACTAATCTAGGAACACAACATCTTTGGTAACCTAATGTTATTTCTGGCCTTCAGCTAGTAATACCTTGTGAAAAAAAACCAATTAAAATGCAGTCAATCAAGCTATACCTGTCCCTTTAAGGATTCTTCTGAAGTCTTGGCATCTTATCCCTTCACTGAAATTGTTTGGGATTTGTCTGCTGGGATATATGTAAGTAATCTCTTGGATAAAATAATGCTGCCAGTACACATAGATCACAATTACAAAACAAATTATCAAATAAACCTGTTCACTCTGGCTGCTCACTATATTGCCACAGTTTGTTCAAATTAAGCTGTGACTTTTATTTTTGCTTATACACACACCAAGTCTATTTTGCTGCAAGATAGATGCCGCCTATCTTGCAGACGCAATAACTCACCGCATTCTGCAAGTCAATCGTTCTTAATGTGATTCACCAGGAATTGAGTGACAAATCTACCAGAGAACTGCAATAAACAGCATTATGCTCTCCAGTATGAAGAGCTGTGAAGTGTTGGGAAGCCTACATAAAGTACATGGTTTGGGTGAAAGATTTTGGTCTTGCACCTACCATTGACACCAACATAAGAAACAGAAACAGGAGGAGACCAATCAGCCCTTTGAGCCTGTTCCACCATTCAATGAGATTGTGGCTAATACTTCAGCAGCTTCCTGCATTAACCCTGTATTCCTAGATGTTTTTAATTTGTAAAAGTCTTTCCATCTGTCTTGAATGTAATCAATGACTGAGCCTCCACAGTCCTTTGTGAATTCCAGAGATTCATGCTCTCTGACTGAAGCAATCCCTCTTTATCTCAGCCCTAAATGGTCTGCCCTTTATTCTGAAATTTTGTCCTGAGATCTGGATTCCCTCAGCCAGGAGCAACAGCCTTCCTACATCCACCCTGTCAGAATGCTATATATTTGAATAATAACCACTCTCATTCTTCTAACTTTCGGGATTGTTGGCCCAATCTATTCAACCCATCCTCATAGGAAAACCCCTCTATCCCACAAATTAGTTTGGTGCACTCTATGGCAAGAACATCTTTCTGTAGTAGACAAGCAAGAGGCTGGAAGAACACAACAAGCCGGGCAGCATTAGGAGGTGCAGAAGTTGAAGTTTTGGGTATAACCCTTCTACCTGAAACGCCAACTTCACAACACAATGCTGCAGGGATGGACTCAACAAGGCTCTATAGAATTGTAGAATGACATCTTAAATCCTATACTTGAATCTTCTTGTAATGAAAGCCAATGCCTCATTTGCATTCTCAATTGCTTGCAATACCTGCATGTTCACTTTCAATGACTCGTGAACAAGGACATGTTCAAGACAAGTTCCCAGCCTCTCACTATTTAAGAAATACCCTGAATTCCTGCATTTCTGACAAAGTTTTATGCCAATGCATTATCTAATTTGGAATGTGTTAATCATATTGAAACATGTAACTATTCTATTTTTCATTTCATATTGGTGAAGGTAATGTGGTTGTGGCAGAGTCCTGTGTTTTGTGTTTATCTCATGGTGGTGGAATAGAACATTGAAGGAGAAATAGTATCCTGATTAGAAGAACTACATTGTGAGTTTGAGAACAAAAAGGCAGCACTGGAGATTGATGTGGAGGTGCCAGTGTTGGATTGGAGTAGATAGGGTCAGAAGTCAGATGACATCAGGTTATAGTCCAACAGGTTTATTGAAGTCACAAGCTTTCAGAGCGTTGCTCTTTCACCAGGTGGTCACTCCAAAAGCTTGCAATTTCAAATAAACCTATTGGACTATAACCTGGTGTCATCTGACTTCTGACCTAGCACTGGAGATTGATAAGGGTTTTAGACATGCCCCTCCAGACAAGTGCCTGATTTTAGTCCCAAAGATGGAGAACATGGATAGCTTTGAACAGAACATTGATGTAACTAAATTGGCCAAATGTTGGTGTTAACTTATGTGGCATTCCCCCATAACAAGAAAAGGATATAAAGGAGACTTTCAAAAAAGGATTTGTTGCTGTAATGAGGGCAATGATTTCATTAACTGCTCCAAAGATACATTTAAAGGTCTTAGACGATCAATCTAAGTGTATCTGAGATGGACCGTAGTTTATTGGACCTCAAAGGAACCACTGTCATTGTGAGTGTGTATTAATCCTTAATAGTTTAGAAAAGATGCACCATCATGTTGTTTTGTGCTGTAGATGCCTGGGCCTGAACTTTTAGGCCAACAAAGTGGATAACCTCTTATTTTTCCATCTGCCAATTTTTTGCCCACTGACTTGGTGCTTCTAAATCCCCTTATAAATCTTTGTACTTTCGTTATAACTCAGTTGCTTTTATTTATGCATCACCTATAAACTTGTAACTATTACATTTAATCCCCACAAACAGATCATTGATATAGATTGTGAATAGCTGGAGCCCAGGCACTGATCTTTGCAGCGCTCCATCAGTCGCAACCTGCCGATATTGAAATGATATTTAATCCCCCTCTGTTTTTCATACATGAAGAGTGATGTATTCCTAATCCAAGCCAGTGCCTAAATTGAGCCTTAGACTATGGTTACATTAACTGGACCTCAACATGTTTCAGACTTACCCAATAGAGTGGGGCCATCAGGTGAATTGTGAAGTATTTCTGGTTCATTTGACTCCATGAGGACAGTTATGAATCTAAAAGTGAAATGATCCTTTTGTGGACAACTGCGGGAGAACAATCAGCTGAGCAAGCCTTGGTCTGTTCACATCAATGCCCAGTTGGGTAAAATGGTTCTGAACCAGGCATCAGTTTCTCATTGACATATGGAGGATGTTATTAACCTCAGCATTTCCTAAAAGGTCAGCATTACCCCACTCTCAGCTGACATCCATCATTCTCTGACTTCCTTAGTTTTCTACTACACTGTACTTTTCTGATCAACACATCTCGCAGTTTCATTATCCCTTTCCCTCTAGGCATTTCCTCAGATTTACACTTGAACAGTCCCCACTCAGAGCCAACCTCATCCGTATTGCCCTCTTGTACCCATCCCAATCCATCCCTCACAGTCACGTTTCTCAACAAACTTTTCACACTCAGAAGAACTCTCAACTTTCCGTCATTTAAGGAGAAGACTCAAAAGGGAAACACATTGTGAATGGTGTTCTCATTTGCCTTTTGCAGTGAAAGAAAGAAGTTATTTGAATGTCTTATTCTCAGGATTTGTCACATGGTCCAGTCACCACGAGTGGTGAGATAGCTTCATGGAGACGATGGGCTGGCTGACAGTGAGAATCAATTGTGTCTCCAAGGGCAATGGGCCTTAGATTTTCCAATGGTATTTTCAGAGACCCAATACACACACGCAGGAATAAAACACAGAACTGTGGATGCTGGAAATCTGAAGCTTTCAGCACAGCTAACACATGTTTACCCACTCATAGTCCCTATTAGTGCCTATCTAGTTATTTTTCCCTCCTGGAATATTATCAACAAACCCTTTTGAAGTGCCTCCACAGAGGCCAGTACCCCTTTAATTACACATGAACAGCCCCTGACACTGATCCAGCTCCCGCAGAACCAGTTCTCAGAGTGAACAGAAGCTCTGACACTCATGTCTTTTTTAACTTTTTTTCCCCACACTGCCGCCTAACTGCGGTAGTGCTTATTTATTCCCCCAGCACCCATGTTGTGTGTGTGCAGGTATGAGACACAGTGAGAGACACAAGGTGCATGAATCTTTATTCAAATTTCCACCACCAGGAAGCAAAGAGACATCTGAGTGGCCAGTGACAAGCAGTGCCCTTCACATCAAAGGGCAATGCTGCATGATCAAACAGGGAAGGGGTGGGCAGGGATTAAATCAAAATAGAGTTGGAGGGGGAAATAATACACTATGACCAGCACTCGACTCCTGTAAGACAGCACTCGGCGCAGTCCTGTCCAGCGGCCTAGGCAATCCGAGACATTGGCCTCCAGCTCCTGCCAGTTGGCCAGCCAGGATTCCTCAGCCGGGTTGAGGTAGACCCCCAGGTAGAGGAGGTGGTACTCCAGCTGAACCCCGTAACTCCTCCGGCAGGGAGTCCACCCGCCACAGACCGACCAGTAGTCCGGAACATTTGGCACAGTTGATCCTGGCGGAAGACGCTGCCGAGTACACGGCCTGGCATTCGTGCATCCTGTGAAGAGCACGTCGTTGGCGTAAGCTGAGAGGACCACCTCTGTGCCCGCATCGTGTAGAACCAGCCCCGCCAACACAGGAAAGGCTCCACACACAGGGAATACAGCTGGCCGGACAGGGGGCAGCCTTAACATACTCCTCTCCCAAAGCGAAGGGGCGCCTTCAGGGACCCGTTAACTTTAACCAGATACTCTGCAGTGGTGTACAAAAGTCAGATTCGGGCAACGAACTGCATCCTGAACCCAAATGCCCACAGAATCCCGAGCAGGTACTATTGATCGACCCTGTTGAACGTCTTCTCTTAGTCGAGAGAGAGGAAGGCGCTCGGCAGACCAGCCCGTCGACAGAAACGGATCAGGTCCCGGACCAGGTGGACATTATCATGTATCCTCCAGCCCAGGAGCATGTAGGACTGGTCCAGGTGAATCATGTGGGCCAGCATGGAGGCCAGGCGAGAAGACAACACTCTGGTGAAGATTTTATAGTCTGTGCTGAGGAGGACACTCCTATTTATTTTTTTTTTCCCTTTTTATGTATCTCTCTCTCATCACCACTGAAATCCAGTATCCCGTCACCCAGCCCAGGAGCATGTAGGACTGGTCTGGGTGAATCATGTGGGCCAGCATGGAGGCCAGGTGAGAAGACAACACTCTAGTGAAGATTTTATAGTCTGTGCTGAGGAGGACACTCCTATTTATTTTTTTTTTCCCTTTTTATGTATCTCTCTCTCATCACCACTGAAATCCAGTATCCCGTCACCACGTCATCCTTCATTTACATATGGACAGTCCATGACACTGATCCAGCTCCCTCAGAGCCAGCTCTCAGAGTGAGAGGACGCCTGACCCTCCTGTTCTTTTTTTATTTTTTTTAAAACCACCCCCCACACTACCATCTAACTGCGATAGTGCTTATTTTTTCCCGAGCACCTATGTTGTGCGTGTGTGGGTATGAGACAGTGAGAGACACAAGGTGTACAAATCTTTATTCAATTTCCACCAGCAGGAAGATAGGAAAACACCCAAGTGGCCAGTGACAAACACTGCCCTTCACATCAAAGGGCAATGCTGTGTGATCAAAACAGTGAAGGGGAGGGTACGGACTAAATCAAAATAGAGTTGGAGGGAGAAATGATGCACTCCACTCCCTGCGGCGCCCACCTCTCCCTGAACAACTCCAGGGTGTTGGTAGACACCGCGTGCTCCTTCTCCAAGGACACCCGGGCTCTAACGCAAGAGGGGCAGGCAGTTGGCCCTAACGATCCCCTCCACGGCCCGCTGCCTGGATCTGTTGATGGCCAGTTTAGCCAGGCTCAGGAACAGACCCACAAGGAGGTCTTCAGACCTGCCCTCCCTCCTCCGTACCGGGTGCCCGAAGATCAGGAGCGTGGGACTGAAGTGCTGAGGAGGGAGACCGGACGCCAGTTCTTCAAAGGTCTTCCTTCTTTGGCAGCAGGACGATGACCGCCCTGCACCAAGAAAGGGGCAGCTCTCTGGCATTTAGACACTCCCCCAGGACCTGTGCATAGTCGCTCCCCAGGACGTCCCAGAACGCCCTGAAGAACGCCACAGTCAGCCCGTCCAGCCCCGGGGACTTGCCCCTCGAGAGCGCCGGTCAGCTCCTCTAAAGTGACAGGAGCGTCGAGCCTTCCGGCGTCCTCCGGGCTAAGCTGCGGCAGGTCCTCCCACAGAACTCTGCGAGCATCCTCGCTGGACGGATCCGGAGAGAACAGAGCCATGTAATAGTTTCGGACGTGGGCCCTGATACCCT